>NC_034188.2:22708265-23058778 GCF_002021735.2 Oncorhynchus kisutch
TTGCTCCAGTCATCATTTTCTTACTTGAAAAATGTCTCCTTTTTTGAGATGAGTAATAAATGAAAAAACCTTGTTTTTAATGTTCAAGGTATTGTTATTATGTACAGTTTTCATATCTTCTATAGACATTCATGATGATTCCTTTAAAATTTTAATGGTGTGAGTATGTGAGTGAATCCAAATTTAAAGATTCTGACCTGTGATTTTTCATGGGAAAAGGGAACGTTTCTCATTGCAGCACAATTCTGTCAAGATGGACTGAAAACATTCTCTGTGAGCTTTAAAAATGTTACAGTATATTTAAGCAAATCAATAATGTTTGAATTTACACAAGCTATTGTCATTGTTTGAGGCCAATTAAATATGAATATTTGAATTGTTTAATGCAGTATTTGTTTGAGTTGTAGTCTGTGACGAGTTGCTGTCTCTTGAGTTCTGCCTGTTACTTTGCTTATTTTAGTTGTACAAAACAAGAAGCCTTTTTCTCTGCTGAATTCCTCCCCTGCTTCACCTGCCTTCCTTCCTCTGTTGGCCATATTGTTTTCAGATGGCCATTGAGTTGTCCTTTTGAGGATGAGCCGCTCTCCAAATGGTACAGATGGACTCGGTGGTGCTTTCGGAATCGATGGTAGTTTTGACTGAATGTATTGTAGAAATTAAAGGGAACTGGAATCACCTGAGAGATATTTGCATTTGTATCTATTTTATTTTATTGATTTCATTTGCTAAATGAGAAGAGAATAGTCTTATAGAATCATACTCTTTTCAGTTGCTCTGCTATTTCGATCTTAGAAAATTAATCCTATTTGTCTGCAATGATTTGTAATATAGCAGCCTCTATCTGTCTCATTGAGTTATAGAGGAATAATCAGCTTCTAATGTGTCTCATTGAGTTATAGAGGAATGATCAGCCTCTAATCTGTCTCATTGAGTTATAGGAATAATCAGCTTCTAATGTGTCTCATTGAGTTATAGAGGAATGATCAGCCTCTAATCTGTCTCATTGAGTTATAGGAATGATTAGCCTCTAATCTGTCTCATTGAGTTATAGAGGAATGATCAGCCTCTAATCTGTCTCATTGAGTTATAGAGGAATGAGCACCCTCTAATCTGTCTCATTGAGTTATAGAGGAATGATCAGCCTGTAATATGTCTCATTGAGTTATAGAGGAATGATCAGCCTGTAATATGTCTCATTGAGTTATAGAGGAATGATCAGCTTCTAATGTGTCTCATTGAGTTATAGGAATGATCAGCCTCTAATCTGTCTCATTGAGTTATAGAGGAATGATCAGCCTCTAATCTGTCTCATTGAGTTATAGGAATGATCAGCCTCCAATCTGTCTCATTGAGTTATAGGAATGATCAGTCTCTAATCTGTCTCATTGAGTTATAGAGGAATAATCAGCCGAAATGCCAAGATTGTAACAAAGATGACTTGGTGACCTTCAAGAGTAAACTAAAACACTAACGGCAGGAGGTCAAAGAGATTGCAGCGATCCGTTTGAACCGTTGTTTAACTGCCCACGGATGTCTTCTTCAACACCAGTTATACATCGTATAAGTTTATTTAATGCCTTTTTGTCTGTTTGCAAGCTGATGGATTTTGATAGAGCATCAATGTGCATTCTCTACTTATATGATGAAATCAAATTTTGTTGGACCCTTGCGAATGGCTGTATATTAAATAATGTTGAAATAAACCGGTTGCTTACTGCTTGATTTATTCTATATGCACTGTATTTTTCTATATGCACTTTATTTATTCTATAGGCACTATATTAATTCTATAGGCACTGTATTTATTCAAGAGGCACTGTATTTATTCTATAGGCACTATATTTATTCTATAGGCACGGTATTTATTCTATAGGCACGGTATTTATTCTATAGGCACTGTATTTATTCTATAGGCACTGTATTTATTCTATAGGCACTGTATTTATTCTATAGGCACTGTATTTATTCTATGGGCACTGTATTTATTCTATAGGCACTGTATTTATTCTATAGGCACTGTATTTATTCTATAGGCACTGTATTTATTCTATAGGCACTGTATTTATTCTATGGGCACTGTATTTATTCTATAGGCACTGTATTTATTCTATAGGCACTGTATTTATTCTATAGGCACTGTATTTATTCTATAGGCACTGTATTTATTCTATGGGCACTGTATTTAATCTATAGGCACTGTATTTATTCTATAGGCACTGTATTTATTCTATAGGCACTGTATTTATTCTATAGGCACTGTATTTGGTTTTCATTGTAATGTAATGCTGTCATTTTACATATATGATCTATGTGGTGGAGTTAAATATGTCAAGCGTTCAATGGTTATAAATGTCAGCTACTATGGCAACTGCAGCTATAATCTTTCGAAGTTGCAAAAACTGAAATAGTGGATGTTTGCTATGGTGGACCTCTATTACCTACAGTATCCTCTCTGAAAGGGGAATGCTCCGGCTGCTTCACCAGCACATCCTATTTACATCACAATAGTTCACTCAATAATCAGCAACATTGCCAGCTGTATGTTTATGATGAATTTGTTGAAATATTAAGGAGTAGTAAGATTTCTTCAGACACCCAATCTACTTCTCAGCATGCAGATATACAGTAGCAGAGATTAATATGAATATGCTGTAAGTAGCTCAGACCTGATGGCATGGCAGCACTCACCTCTATGCTGTAAGAAGAAGCCCAGATTTGATGACCTGGCAGCACTCACCTCTATGCTGTAAGAAGAAGCCCAGATTTGATGACCTGGCAGCACTCACCTCTATGCTGTAAGAAGAAGCCCAGATTTGATGACCTGGCAGCACTCACCTCTATGCTGTAAGAAGAAGCCCAGATCTGATGGCCTGGCAGCACTCACCTCTATGCTGAAAGAAGAAGCCCAGATCTGATGGCCTGGAAGCACTCACCACTACTGCTTTACAACTTTTCCATTCAGAAATTATACAACTCAACACCACCATCTTGTGGATATCAGAAATGCTTAGGCAGAATACATGTGAACGAGAAAAGTCTGTGTGTGTCAAATCAAATCAAATTTTATCGGTCACATACACATGGTTAGCAGATGTTAATGTGAGTGTTGCGAAATGCTTGTTCTTCTAGTTCCGACCGTGCAGTAATATCTAACAAGTAATTTAATAATTTCACAACAACTACCTTATACACACAACTGTAAAGGAATGAATATGTACATATAAATACATGGATGAGCGACGGCAGTGCAGCATAGGCAAGATGCAGTAGATGGTATAGAGTACAGTATATACACATGAGATGAGTAATGTAGAGCATGTAAACATTATATAAAGTGGCATTGTTTAAAGTGACTAGTGATACATTTATTACATCCAATTTTTAATTATTGAAGTGGCTAGAGATTTGAGTCAGTATGTTGGCAGCAGCCACTCAATGTTAGTGGTGGCTGTTTAACAGTCTGATGGCCTTGAGATAAAGTTTTCTTTCCAGTCTCTAGGTCCCAGCTTTGATGCACCTGTACTGACCTCGCCTTCTGGACAATAGCGGGGTGAACAGGCAGTGGCTCGGGTGGGTGTTGTCCTTGATGATCTTTTTGGTCTGTGTGTGTATGCATGTGTGTATGTGTGTGTGTGTTTGTTTGATGGCCTCACAAAGCATATATGGTCTTTTTTCCTTAAGCTAATCACGTCATATTTTGTTCATATTCATTGATTTGGACATCAGTCGAACCATGTAACAAAGTACCAAAGGCTGTCCTTACACAGCTTAATACTCTATTACATTCATTCTATTGATTATTTTACTTTCATGCTATGCATTGGAGAGCTGATTCTCTCTAGGTTTGTGTGGGGAACGTAGTGTTATTTGGGCTCTGGCTTTTAAATTGTTTTCCATTGACATCCCGATCAACATGGGCATGCCTCTTTGCCCCTTTTGTTTGGTTGCAGCAGCCCACGACTATTGTAAACAGTCCTCCAGAAACCTGTCTGTATGTCAACCATTACCATCCCCTGGCCCTTACACTACAGGTATACAGCAGGACAAATCAAGGACCCAAACACACAGGAGGCTGCTGAGTGGAGGACGCCTCATAAAAATGGCTGGATTGGAGTGAATACCAAAAACACGGAAACTATGTGTTTGAAGAGTTCGATACCATTCCATTGATTCCGTTCCAGCCATTACTATGAGCCCGTCCTCCCCAGTTAAGGTGCCACCAACCTCCTGTGCAACCTGGCAATTGTGACACAGCAGTTCATTAATATAAAGTCTGTTAGAATGAAGTATTGAGTTGCCACTTGGTATCAACCATTCTTTCTTGTGTGAATATTTAGCTAACAAATCTTCAATATTCAAATCATTTTCAATTCCAATGTTCCATACATAAATGTTTGCCTATATTTCTCAAGCTTTTTAAAAACAACTTTGAAAAGAACCAGTGGGGTAATGAGCTAAATATGAATCTAGTTTTATAAGATATCTTATATAATCCATAACAGGTTTCACTAGACAGGTTTCAGAAGCCTGCTTGCTTGGTAAATCTCAGTCTGGCAAATCCTGAGAGTCTATCCAACACTGTATATATTTCCAAGGCATAACTTCACTATAATGTTATTATATTTACTGCACATACAGTGGCAACGTTGTTTAAATGCGAATTGTGATGCAGGACAAGCTGATGTCATTATTCTGCATGAAACAGAACAATTATGTATGTACCATGTGGCAGCAGCAGTAGCAGCAACCTTTGCCTGTCTGCGTCTGTGCATCTAAAATAACCCCCTATTCCCTTTGTACTGCACTACTTCTGACCAGGGCCCATACTAGCGCCTAGCTCCACCATTTGGGATGCACATTGTTTTGCATGCCAGTCCCCAGGGTTATGTTATTTATACACTGTCAAGTGAAACCATGTAGAATAATGGGTCCTCTCAAACATGACACATCCAAGTGAAACCATGTAGAATAATGGGTCCTCTCAAACATGACACATCCAAGTGAAACCATGTAGAATAGTGTGTCCTCTCAAACATGACCCATCCAAATGAAACCATGTAGAATAATCGCTCCTCTCAAACATGACCCATCCAAGTGAAACCATGTAGAATAATGGCTCCTCTCAAACATGACACATCCAAGTGAAACCATGTAGAATAGTGTGTCCTCTCAAACATGACCCATCCAAGTGAAACCATGTAGAATAATGGGTCCTCTCAAACATGACACATCCAAGTGAAACCATGTAGAGTAATGGCTCCTCTCAATCATGACACATCCAAGTGAAAGCATGTAGAGTAATGGCTCCTCTCAAAAGGACACATCCAAGTGAAAGCATGTAGAGTAATGGGTCCTCTCAAACATGGCGCATCCAAGTGAAACCATGTAGAATAATGGCTCCTCTCAAACATGACCCATCCAAGTGAAACCATGTAGAATAATGGGTCCTCTCAAACATGACCCATCTAAGTGAAACCATGTAGAATAGTGGGTCCTCTCAAACATGGCACATCCAAGTGAAACCATGTAGAATAATGGCTCCTCTCAAACATGACACATCCAAGTGAAACCATGTAGTATAATGGGTCCTCTCAAACATGGCACATCCAAGTGAAACCATGTAGAATAATGGCTCCTCTCAAACATGACCCATCCAAGTGAAACCATGTACAATAATGGCTCCTCTCAAACATGACCCATCCAAGTGAAACCATGTAGAATAGTGTGTCCTCTCAAACATGACCCATCCAAGTGAAACCATGTAGAATAGTGGGTCCTCTCAAACATGACACATCCAAGTGAAACCATGTAGAATAATGGGTCCTCTCAAACATGACCCATCCAAGTGAAACCATGTAGAATAATGGGTCCTCTCAAACATGACACATCCAAGTGAAACCATGTAGAATAATGGGTCCTCTCAAACATGACACATCCAAGTGAAACCATGTAGAATAATGGGTCCTCTCAAACATGACACATCCAAGTGAAACCATGTAGAGTAATGGCTCCTCTCAAACATGACACATCCAAGTGAAACCATGTACAATAATGGGTCCTCTCAAACATGACACATCCAAGTGAAACCATATAGAGTAATGGCTCCTCTCAATCATGACACATCCAAGTGAAAGCATGTAGAGTAATGGCTCCTCTCAAAATGACACATCCAAGTGAAAGCATGTAGAGTAATGGGTCCTCTCAAACATGGCGCATCCAAGTGAAACCATGTAGAATAATGGCTCCTCTCAAACATGACCCATCCAAGTGAAACCATGTAGAATAATGGGTCCTCTCAAACATGACCCATCTAAGTGAAACCATGTAGAATAGTGGGTCCTCTCAAACATGGCACATCCAAGTGAAACCATGTAGAATAATGGGTCCTCTCAAACATGACCCATCCAAGTGAAACCATGTAGAATAATGGCTCCTCTCAAACATGACCCATCCAAGTGAAACCATGTACAATAATGGCTCCTCTCAAACATGACACATCCAAGTGAAACCATGTAGAATAGTGTGTCCTCTCAAACATGACCCATCCAAGTGAAACCATGTAGAATAATGGGTCCTCTCAAACATGACCCATCTAAGTGAAACCATGTAGAATAGTGTGTCCTCTCAAACATGACCCATCCAAGTGAAACCATGTAGAATAATGGGTCCTCTCAAACATGACCCATCCAAGTGAAACCATGTAGAATAATGGGTCCTCTCAAACATGACCCATCCAAGTGAAACCATGTAGAATAATGGGTCCTCTCAAACATGACACATCCAAGTGAAACCATGTAGAATAATGGGTCCTCTCAAACATGACACATCCAAGTGAAACCATGTAGAATAGTGGGTCCTCTCAAACATGACCCATCCAAGTGAAACCATGTAGAATAATGGGTCCTCTCAAACATGACCTATCCAAGTGAAACCATGTAGAATAATGGCTCCTCTCAAACATGACACATCCAAGTGAAACCATGTAGAATAGTGTGTCCTCTCAAACATGACCCATCCAAGTGAAACCATGTAGAATAATGGGTCCTCTCAAACATGACCCATCCAAGTGAAACCATGTAGAATAAGGGGTCCTCTCAAACATGACCCATCCAAGTGAAACCATGTAGAATAATGGGTCCTCTCAAACATGACACATCCAAGTGAAACCATGCTAGAATAATAGGTCCTCTCAAACATGACACATCCAAGTGAAACCATGTATAGTAATGGCTCCTCTCAAACATGACACATCCAAGTGAAACCATGTACAATAATGGGTCCTCTCAAACATGACACATCCAAGTGAAACCATGTAGAGTAATGGCTCCTCTCAATCATGACACATCCAAGTGAAAGCATGTAGAGTAATGGCTCCTCTCAAAATGACACATCCAAGTGAAAGCATGTAGAGTAATGGGTCCTCTCAAACATGGCGCATCCAAGTGAAACCATGTAGAATAATGGGTCCTCTCAAACATGACCCATCCAAGTGAAACCATGTACAATAATGGATCCTCTCAAACATGACACATCCAAGTGAAACCATGTAGAATAGTGGGTCCTCTCAAACATGGCACATCCAAGTGAAACCATGTAGAATAATGGCTCCTCTCAAACATGACCCATCCAAATGAAACCATGTACAATAATGGCTCCTCTCAAACATGACACATCCAAGTGAAACCATGTAGAATAGTGTGTCCTCTCAAACATGACCCATCCAAGTGAAACCATGTAGAATAATGGGTCCTCTCAAACATGACCCATCCAAGTGAAACCATGTAGAATAATGGGTCCTCTCAAACATGACACATCCAAGTGAAACCATGTAGAATAGTGGGTCCTCTCAAACATGACCCATCCAAGTGGAACCATGTAGAATAATGGGTCCTCTCAAACATGACACATCCAAGTGAAACCATGTAGAATAATGGGTCCTCTCAAACATGACCCATCCAAGTGAAACCATGTAGAATAATGGGTCCTCTCAAACATGACACATCCAAGTGAAACCATGTAGAATAATGGGTCCTCTCAAACATGACACATCCAAGTGAAACCATGTAGAATAATGGGTCCTCTCAAACATGACATATCCAAGTGAAACCATGTAGAATAATGGATCCTCTCAAATATGACCCATCCAAGTGAAACCATACTAGAATAACTGGTAATCTATGACACATCAGTTCCAAACTGAACAGTGAAAAGTCAGAGGGTATGAGGCAGTTTAAAACTGGCGGCATCTGTCTGAACAGTGGAACAAGAGTAAAATACAACAGGGGGAAAAAGTCATAACTACACTGTCTGTCTGTATCCAGGCAGAGGCAGGCATTCAGTTGAAAAATCTCAGTGCCAGCATATGTTGGCTGTTTGTATTATGAGAGCAACTGGCAGAAGTTGAACCATCTGGCTGAAGTTCAAGAGGCGTTTGAATACAGACCATTCTCCTAACCCTCCCCCCATGCACCCCCCTAAGATTTGCTTTGGAGTTAGTCAAAAAGGTTGCCAGAACCTGTGAATCATTGCAGTATGCCACTCGCACAGAAATGAATGGTAGAAGTGTGTTTTATTTTTTACAGGAATGCATTGTTGTACTACTTCAGTTGCTTTATGTGCAGTGAAGAGAGAGGCAATGGGGAGGCTGCAGTGAAGAGAGAGGCAATGTGGTGGCTGCAGTGGAGAGAGAGGCAATGGGGTGGCTGCAGTGGAGAGATCGGCAATGGGTGGCTGCAGTGGAGAGAGAGGCAATGGGGTGGCTGCAGTGGAGAGAGACACAATGGGTGTCTACAGTGGAGAGAGGCAATGGGGTGGCTGCAGTGGAGAGAGACGCAATGGGTGTCTACAGTGGAGAGAGAGGCAATGGGGAGGCAGCAGTGGAGAGAGAGGCAATGGGGTGGCAGCAGTGGAGAGAGAGGCAATGGGGTGGCTGCAGTGGAGAAAGAGGCAATGGGGTGGCTGCAGTGGAGAGAGAGGCAATGGGGTGGGTGCAGTGGAGAGAGACGCAATGGGTGTCTACAGTGGAGAGAGAGGCAATGGGGAGGCAGCAGTGGAGAGAGAGGCAATGGGGTGGGTGCAGTGGAGAGAGGCAATGGGGTGGCTGCAGTGGAGAGAGAGGCAATGGGGTGGCTGCAGTGGAGAGAGAGGCAATGGGGTGGCTGCAGTGGAGAGAGAGGCAATGGGGTGGCTGCAGTGGAGAGAGAGGCAATGGGGTGGCTGCAGTGAAGAGAGATGCAATGGGGTGGCTGCAGTGGAGAGAGAGGCAATGGGGTGGGTGCAGTGGAGAGAGGCAATGGGGTGGCTGCAGTGGAGAGAGAGGCAATGGGGTGGCTGCAGTGAAGAGAGATGCAATGGGGTGGCTGCAGTGGAGAGAGAGGCAATGGGGTGGCTCCATAAAAATATAAATGTCAAACTCACTCCCACAACACTAGAACCCCTCTATGTTAAAACATCCATGTTTAAACTCTCACACACAGAACCTGCTCTCTCATACTCTCTTTCATTGTCTAATTCAACTTTACAGAAGAATGTCGTTATAACATAAGACATTACTCTCTGCTAATTCATAATGGCTCCGCATTGTCTGTGTCCTGGCTAGAGAATGGGCCCTCTGTGACCTTACACAGTGGTTCTGTTCAGGGGTCAGCTGCCACAGACCCTGGGCTGCTCCTGCTACCGGTCACACTGTGTGGAGAATGACACAGTCACAGAGACTAGTCATCGTTAACCATGTGAGTCACTCATTAAGAATAGCAATGCCAGTCAGGAAGGAGCTGGAGGAACAGCATAGCAATGCACTGAAGCTGAATCTAACAGCTAAATCTGTTGTACATTACTTTTGATATTTCACAGTTTATGTTTTTTTGCTAATCATTTTGTCAACTAATGAGTAACAACATATTTAGAAACATTAAATATAAATGTTAACGTGAAAGAGTGATCAATAAATAATTGTGTATGGGACTGTCATTTTTCCCCCCTGCAGGCCAAGTTCACTATTATATATTTGGATTGGGCAAGCTCTCATAATGCAGATGTTGACGTTTTCTTACAATGTTGTTATTATAGTCATACATGTTTAGGCTTAGGCTACTACTGTATATTATGTAATTGGTAAAACTATATGGAGATAAAAAATAACTGAAGGCATGAACAATCAACACGTTATTTTGCGCATGTTGCCTTGAACAGAGGAGAAAGTTGTTCAAAAAAGTGAACTTTTCGAATTTGGTTTTCTTGGGGAGAGTAGGGGGGGGCTAGCTTCCTCAGCATATTCCGGGTTTCGCTGGATGAGAAGTTTCCTGTGTTGGTCGCTAGTGAGACTCGCTGCAGAAGCAGATAAACAATATGAACTGACACGGTGAAACCGTTAACTTTAGGAAAATCAAGTACATGTCCTCTTTCTAGTTGCAGTAGTCCGACAACGCCATAGCTATGGCGCGAGACTGCACTACACGAAGTTTGGACAATATTGACCTCTCTGCTTTGAGGGTGAGTTCGAGTTGTGCCAACGTCTAATTCATTGAAATGTAGGTTGACTTTTGTGTAAACATTGCGTAGTCGATGTTGGTTACAAAGTTTCAAACTGTAGTCTATTAATTTAAGGAAACGTCAGCTACATTGTAACAAAAAGTGAGCAACGTTGTAACAAATTCTTTGAGCTTTCCTGTCACAATATTATGAAACCATTGATGCAATTTTCTGTACATGTTTTGCTTTCAGAAGTGAATATGTTTTTGGTTTGTCGGATTTACAACTGTTTCATAAGCAACTGAATGATTGGGGGTAAAATAACTTGAGTTAAAAAAAAGTGAAGTTGTCTAAGTTACAATAATAATGCAGTAGAAATATGGTGTTGGCATGGTACAAGTGTTGACAAATGAAACATACTTGTTGGGAGCCATGCCATGCAATATTCCGTTTAAATGATGACCTAAAGGTCCAACATTATTCTGATCAGGTGCTTTCAAAATTACTTTATTTATTTATGTCTGTGCCCTTTCAATTCATGTGAAGTAATGTAATGTTGTCACCTTGTTTCAGGATCCTGCTGGGATATTTGAGCTGGTAGAAGTGGTTGGAAATGGAACATATGGACAAGTCTACAAGGTTTGTAGTTTATGTCAGACCTACTTTCCTATTCTTGTCTTTGATCATGATTACAATTGCAGATGTATTGTCAGTTGGAATGATTGACATTCAAAGGAGCATATTGAAAATACAATATGTAAATGTTGCATGATGGCACTCTCTCAATATTTAATTGAAGTTGAAAAGGAAAATGTATATAGTAACACAACTACAGCTGACAGCAGATGTTAGTGTGAAACTTGGTGTAGGTCTAATGAAAGTACTAACTAATAAGTGAGAAAAGCGAGTGAAAGAAATGGTGACCCAAATGCACTGTGTAGTAGCTTACAAACACAAGCATCTTTAACACTCTTGGGTGGAGTCCACTTCCTTATCGAAATCAGCATCACTGAAAGCTTCAGTGATGGTTTGTGGTTCTTTAAAAAAACATTGAGGTGATTTAAATTAGCTTGACCGGCAAAGCGAGTGGTGCTAGCCACATTCTCACAGATGTGTCAACTCAGGGTGTGAGCTAGCAGTTGGGTGAATACCTTAGGTTGCACAAGCCTTTCATTTACAAGAAGGTAACCCAGTCAAGATCCGGTGTAACATAAAACAGATCAAGAATGCATGACATGATAAAAGCTTTTTTAATGTCACACAATTTTTGTCCACTTATACTCAAAAGTGCAAGAAGGTTGTCTGTTAATATCAATTCCTAAACAGTAGTTAGCATAGTTCCAAACTGAAAAGACAGACTGTCAACTCTGTTGTTAATGTAGTACACAGCATGTCAAAATCTCACCTGAATTTAATATATATTTTCTGTTATATGGATCAATGTCAGAGTTGGCCATTAGTGGCCAGACAGCTTCCTCCTCTTCTTTCCTCTTCTGTGTGCAATGCAGTGCACACTTTCACACCTACACTGAGTGAACAAAACATTAGGAACACCATCTCTTTCCATGACATAGACTAACCAGGTTAACCCAGGTGAAAGCTATGATCCCTTATTGATGTCACCTGTGAAATCCACTTAAATCAGTGTAGATTAAAGGGAGGAGACAGTTTAAAGAAGGATTTTTAAGCCTTGAGGCAATTGAGACATGGATTGTGTATGTGTGTCATTCAGAGGCTGAATAGTCAAGAGACAATATTTAAGTGCCTTTGAACGGGGTATGGTCATAGTGGTCATAATGGTCATAATGGTCACAGTAGTCACAGTGGTCATAGTGGTCATAATGGTCATAGTGGTCAAAGGGGTCATAATGGTCATAATGGTCACAGTGGTCAAAGGGGTCATAATGGTCATAGTGGTCACAGTGGTCATAGTGGTCATAGTGGTCATAATGATCATAATGATCATAGTGGTCATAATGGTCACAGTGGTCATAGTGGTCATAATGGTCATAGTGGTCAAAGGGGTCATAATGGTCATAATGGTCACAGTGGTCACAGTGGTCATAATGGTCATAATGGTCATAGTGGTCAAAGGGGTCAAAGGGGTCACAGTGGTCATAGTTGTCATAGTGGTCACAGTGGTCATAGTGGTCATAGTGGTCACAGTGGTCATAGTGGTCACAGTGGTCATAGTGGTCATAGTGGTCACAGTGGTCATAGTGGTCACAGTGGTCATAGTGGTCACAGTGGTCATAGTGGCCATACTGGTCATAGTGTTCTCAGAATCTTATTATTTGTATTTTTTTCTCCTCTACAATTGATCCGTTCTGAAAACAGAACGTCAAAGGGAATGCGCGTCTGTGGAAAATATAGATTTTTAAATCGTTTATTGGGCTTGTTCTGAAGGCAGCACATCTTGTTTTACAGTACAGTCTGAAGTCTTGGTTTTAATCATCCATCCCCTTGGGGTTTCAGTGCAGATGTCTGATCCATGCCACAGTTTTGTTCCATGCTCAATCTTTTAGACGTGTCAATTACTGTCAGGCTGAGATAACAAAAAACAGTCCAGGGCCCGGTTTCCAAATAGCGATAGAACATAGGCTTACGAGTGTTTTAACGATGTATCTTTCCTACAACGGCCGAAGATGTAACATGCGTTTCCCAAAACACCACGCAGAGAGAATGTTCGCTAAGTGCGTCATCGAAATAAAGGGAGCGCTACTCTGGGTCAGCTTTCTCCATTCAAATGTTACCTTAACATTAGAATTATTCCACAATATTGACGATGGATCAGCTCCTAGAGATATTATCACGTAATAGCTGCAAATATTGAGGCGGCTTATTCTCATGCTTACCCTATAATAATGCACTAAATCAAGATTTGGCACATCATTGCACATATGCACACACTGGTCACACTGTATTTATTTATTTATTTATTTTGCTCCTTTTCACCCCATTATTTCAATTTCTACTTCGCACATTCTTCCACTGCAAATCTACCATTCCAGTGTTTTACTTGCTATATTGTATTTACTTCGCCACCACTGCCTTTTTTTTGCCTTTAACTCCCTTATCTCACCTCATTTGCTCACATTGTATGTATATAGACTTATTTTTCTACTGTATTATTGACTGTATGTTTGTTTTACTCCATGTGTAACTCGGTGTTGTTGTATGTGTCGAACTGCTTTGCTTTATCTTGGCCAGGTCACAATTATAAATGAGAACTTGTTCTCAACTTGCCTACCTGGTTAAATAAAGGTGGGAAAAAAAATACATATATACAGTGCCTTGCGAAAGTATTCGGCCCCCTTGAACTTTGCGACCTTTTGCCACATTTCAGGCTTCAAACATAAAGATATAAAACTGTATTTTTTTGTGAAGAATCAACAACAAGTGGGACACAATCATGAAGTGGAACGACATTTATTGGATATTTCAAACTTTTTTAACAAACCAAAAACAGAAAAATTGGGCGTGCAAAATTATTCTGCCCCTTTACTTTCAGTGCAGCAAACTCTCTCCAGAAGTTCAGTGAGGATCTCTGAATGATCCAATGCTGACCTAAATGACTAATGATGATAAATACAATCCACCTGTGTGTAATCAAGTCTCCGTATAAATGCACCTGCACTGTGATAGTCTCAGAGGTCCGTTAAAAGCGCAGAGAGCATCATGAAGAACAAGGAACACACCAGGCAGGTCCGAGATACTGTTGTGAAGAAGTTTAAAGCCGGATTTGGATACAAAAAGATTTCCCAAGCTTTAAACATCCCAAGGAGCACTGTGCAAGCGATAATATTGAAATGGAAGGAGTATCAGACCACTGCAAATCTACCAAGACCTGGCCGTCCCTCTAAACTTTCAGCTCATACAAGGACAAGACTGATCAGAGATGCAGCCAAGAGGCCCATGATCACTCTGGATGAACTGCAGAGATCTACAGCTGAGGTGGGAGACTCTGTCCATAGGACAACAATCAGTCGTATATTGCACAAATCTGGCCTTTATGGAAGAGTGGCAAGAAGAAAGCCATTTCTTAAAGATATCCATAAAAAGTGTTGTTTAAAGTTTGCCACAAGCCACCTGGGAGACACACCAAACATGTGGAAGAAGGTGCTCTGGTCAGATGAAACCAAAATTGAACTTTTTGGCAACAATGCAAAACGTTATGTTTGGCGTAAAAGCAACACAGCTCATCACCCTGAACACACCATCCCCACTGTCAAACATGGTGGTGGCAGCATCATGGTTTGGGCCTGCTTTTCTTCAGCAGGGACAGGGAAGATTGTTAAAATTGATGGGAAGATGGATGGAGCCAAATACAGGACCATTCTGGAGTCTGCAAAAGACCTGAGACTGGGATGGAGATTTGTCTTCCAACAAGACAATGATCCAAAACATAAATTAAAATCTACAATGGAATGGTTAAAAAATAAACATATCCAGGTGTTAGAATGGCCAAGTCAAAGTCCAGACCTGAATCCAATCGAGAATCTGTGGAAAGAACTGAAAACTGCTGTTCACAAATGCTCTTCATCCAACCTCACTGAGCTCGAGCTGTTTTGCAAGGAGGAATGGGAAAAAATGTCAGTCTCTCGATGTGCAAAACTGATAGAGACATACCCCAAGCGACTTACAGCTGTAATCGCAGCAAAAGGTGGCGCTATAAAGTATTAACTTAAGGGGGCTGAATCATTTTGCACGCCCAATTTTTCAGTTTTTGATTTGTTAAAAAAGTTAGAAATATCCAATAAATGTCGTTCCACTTCATGATTGTGTCCCACTTGTTGTTGATTCTTCACAAAAAAATACAGTTTTATATCTTTATGTTTGAAGCCTGAAATGTGGCAAAAGGTCGCAAAGTTCAAGGGGGCCGAATACTTTCGCAAGGCACTGTATGTTAGGCTACACCATGAAATACATTGAGGCAAAATAGCAAAATAAAGTAGCCAAATAGCTAAATAAAACGCAATTGAATAAACATGAAATTGATTTCAATATCATTTATATACACTACATGACCAAAGGTATGTGGACACCTGCTCGTCAAACATCTCATTCCAAAATCATGGGTATTAATATGGAGTTGGTCCCCCTTTTGCTGCTATAACAGCCTCCACTCTCTGGGAAGGCTTTCCACTAGATGTTGGAACATTGCTGCAGGGACTTGCTTCTATTCAGCTACATGAGCATTAGTGAGGTCGGGCACTGATGTTGAGCAATTACGTCTGGCTTGCAGTCGGTGTTCCAATTCACCCCAAAGGTGTTCGATGGGGTTGCGGTCAGAGCTCTGTGCAGGTCAGTCAAGTTCTTCCACACCGATCTCCGACAAACCATTTCAGTATGGACCTTGCTTTGTCCACGGGGGCATTGTCATGTTGAAACAGAAAAGGGCCTTCCCAAACTGTTGCCACAAAGTTGGAAGCACAGAATCATCTAGAATGTCATTGTATGCTATAGCGTTAACATTTCCCTTTACTGGAACTAAGGGGCCTAGCCCGAATCATAAAAAACAGTCCCAGACCATTATCCCTCCTCCACCAAACTTTATAGTCGGCACTATGCATTGGGGCTGGTAGCATTTTGCTACCCTGTTTTTGACCTCTTTAACACAGCATTCTTATCATTTCATTGTCAGTGCTGAATAATCCAGTTTTTTTACTGTAGTATTTTGGATAATCTTGTTATTGTCGTGTGTCTGACAGCCAGTGGTAGTCTTCATTTTAGAACCGCTCATAATCTCCTCAGCTATTAGGGTGAAGCAGCGGGTATGTCCTCATCATGTTTTCCAGGGGGTTATGTGTTTGGCCTCGTCTTTGCATTCATCACAGGCATCAGAGTAATGGTTTTCTTAACATAGTAAATCTTACAGAGACCCATCAATGCTGCTTAAAAGGGTGGATTGTTAGCAAGGGGTCACATGATGAGAGTAGTTTCCCCGAGGTAGTTTATCCTCTGGGGGCTTCATGTAGTTTGGCAGCAGAATAGGATGGTCCATTCAGAGAGGAGCTTGTGTGATAGGGTCTCTCACTCATTCCAGGGTAAACTTTAACATGTGACTAACCATCTTTGTAAGAATGAAAATGGATTGTGATTTGTTGCATCAGTGATCTCATCTGTGTCTTCTGGGGATACAGTACTCAAGAGTGTTGAAGTAATTAGGCGTACCGTAGATTGTGTCATTGTCAGTGTTTGACATGTTGTATTTGGTTTAGCAATATAACGATAACTGTCTCAGTCCATATAGCAATATCTCATGCTATTGTTCTTAGTCTGACTATATCTAGGGTGTATTCTTCTTTTGAATGGGCACTTCCCTGTTTTGCGAAATGCAAACTCATGAAGTGTGAAAAAGTTGGTTAAAGCCAGGCTAGCACTGCAGCAACAGAGCAGCACTGGAGAGGCATCGTCACTTGCGTGCCTCTCAGGTCAGATATTGAGAAAGTCCCAGTATGTTGGGAATCATCACGAAGCAGGCAGGGAGAGGAAATTGATTTCAGAACCTCAGCCGATGTTCAAATCACTGGGACACCTGCCTGGATCTGGTGGCGTTACTGTATCCCAGTCCCCTCAGCTCTGAGAAAGAGACATGGAAGGGCCCCGTCCTGGTGTTGAGATGTGGGCTCACTGGATGCGTCAATAATGGTACTCTATTCCCTATTTAGTGCACTACATTTGACCAGGGCCCATAGGGAAAAGGTTGCCATTTGGGATGCAGCTACCGAGTAGGCCTGTGTTTGGGTAGGGAACGGGAGAAGGCCCTCCCTATGCCCGCGTGGTAGGAACTGTGGTAGTGGGTAGGTGTTGGGCGATATACCCTTTCATAAGGAAATCAGTCAATTAAATATGAATTCATTAGGCCCTAATCTATTGATTTCACATGACTAGGAATACATATATGGTAGGGGCGTGGATCAGAAAACCAGTCAGTATCTGGTGTGACCACTATTTGCCTCATGCAGCGCAACACATCTCCTTCGCATAGAGTTGATCATGCTGTTGATTGTGGCCTATGGAATGATGTCCCGCTACTCTTCAATGGCTGTGCGAAGTCACTGGATATTAGAGGGAACTGGAACACGCTGTCGTACACGTCGATCCAGAGCATCCAAAACATGCTCAATGGGTGATATGTCTGGTGAGTATGCAGGCCATGGAAGAACTGGGACATTTTCAGCTTCCAGGAATTGTGTACAGATCTGACATGGGGCTGTGCATTATCATGCTGAAACACGAGGTGATGGCGGGGGATGAATGGCACTACAATGGGCCACAGGCTTACATCACGGTTTCTCTGTAAATTGAAATTGCCATTGATAAATTGAAATTGTGTTTGTTGTCTGTAGCTTATGTCTGCCCATACCATAACCCCACTGCCACAATGTGGAACTCTGTTCACAATGTTTACATCAGCAAACCACTTGCCCACACAATGCCATATACTTGGTCTGCAAATGTGAGGCCAGTTGGATGTACTACCAAGTTTTCAAAAATGAAGTTAGAGGTTGCTTATGGTAGAGAAATGAACATTCAATTCTCTGGCAACAGCTCTGGTGGACATTCCTGCAGTATGCATTCCAATTGCACGCCCCCTCAAAACTTGAGACATCTGTGGCATTATGTTGTTTGACAAAACTGCACATATTAGAGTGGCCTTTTATTATCCCCAGCACAAGGTGCACCTGTGTAATGATCATGCTGTTTAATCAGCTTCTTGATACGCCATACCTGTCAGGTGGAGGGATTATCTTGGCCAAGGAGAAATGGTCACTAACAGGGATGTAATCAAATTTGGCAACATTTGAGAGAAATGTCTGCAATATTTTATTTCAGCTCATTAAACATGGGACCAATCACTTTACATGTTGTGTTTAGACTTTTGTTCAGTGTATAAGAAATCTAAGATGTGTCAAATAAATTATATCCAGCTCAGGGCTTCAGTTATGCATTTGGTTTGTTAACTTGCTAGCTAAGTTGCTGGATGTCAAGATCAAGCTTCTTGGTTACATCAGAGATATTCAATCCCCTCCTGGATCAAGATCCCTGTTGCCTAAATTGTTTTGTGCATATATAAAAATGTATGTGTATATATATATTTATTTTAAGAATGTGAAATGTCAGAATAATAGGAGGAGAGAATCATTTATTCGTGACTAGGGTGTGTTCTCGTCTTGAATTTCTATGTTGGTGTGATTCCCAATGGTTCCCAATTGGAGGCAGCTGACGATCGTTGCCTCTAACTGGTGATCATATTTAGTGTGGTCCTTTTCCCACATGCGTTTGTGGGATATTGTTTCGTTTTGGTTTAGGGCTATGTGCGCTACAAACTGCACGTTAGTTTATTCTTTGTTGTTTTTGAAGGTTCACTTTAATGAATATGTGGAACTCTACTCACGCTGCGCCTCGGTCCGCTCATTATGTATTCGACGAACGTGACAGAATATCCCACCACTACAGGACCAAGCAGCGTACCATTTAGGTAAAGGAGAGCTGGACATGGGAGGAAATAATCAGTGGATGCGAGACCCTTCCTTGGCGGGAGTAGCCACGGAGAATGGGAGGACAGCGAAGACACCGGAGTCCGCGGCCACAGAAACAGAAAGATTCTTTGGGGGGGGGGCACAAGGGGCTGTCGGTCAAGCCGAGGAGAGAGCCAGAGACCGTTGGGGAGTTGATGGAGCTGTTGGAGGAGGGAGTATTCTGCAGCGCACACGCCCTGAAGAGCGTGTCATCGGTCCGGTGAAACATGTGCCGGCTCCACGCATCAGGCCTTCAGTGCGCCTCCTCAGCCCGGAGCGTCCTGTGCCGGCTCCACACACTCGCCCTGAAGAGTGTGTCATCAGTCCGATGCGACCTGTGCCGATGCCCAGTCCAGGCACGGTGTCCAGTCCCACTCCATGACAGGAACCTTCCTCTGCGCCGGTGCCCAGTCCAGGCATGGTGTCCAGTCCTGCTCCATGGCCGGATCCGTGGGTTGAGAGGGTGCTATGTCCCGCACCGGAGACCCACCCTAACCATTCAGATTGAGGTTTTGCAGTCGGAGTCCGCACCTTTGGGGGAGGGGGGGGGGTACTGTCACGCCCTGACCATAGAGAGGCCTTGGGGTTCTCTATGGTGCAATAGGTCAGAGCATGACTAGGGAGTCTTCTAGTCTTGAATTTCTATGTTGGTGTGAGTATGGTTCCCAATTGGAGGCAGCTGATGATCGTTGCCTCTAATTGGGAATTCTATTTAGTGTGGTCCTTTTCCCACCTGCGTTTGTGTGTCACGCCCTGACCATAGAGAGGCCTTGGGGTTCTCTATGGTGCAATAGGTCAGAGCATGACTAGGGAGTGTTCTAGTCTTGAATTTCTATGTTGGTGTGAGAATGGTTCCCAATTGGAGGCAGTTGCCTCTAATTGCCTCTAATTGGGGATTCTATTTAGTGTGGTCCTTTTCCCACCTGCGTTTGTGTGATATTGTTTCGTTTTTGTTTAGGGCTATGTGCACTACGAACTGCACATTAGTTTATTCTTTGTTGTTTTTGAAGGTTCACTTTAATAAATATGTGGAACTCTACTCACGCTGCGCCTTGGTCCGCTCATTATGTAATCAACGAACGTGACATTATTTCAGCTTTTATTTTTTTCATCACATTCCCAGTGGGTCAGAAGTTTACATACACTCAATTAGTATTTGGTAGCATTGCCTTCAAATGATTTAACTTGGGTCAAACGTTTCGGGTAGCCTTCCACACGCTTCTCACAATAGGTTGGGTGAATTTTGGCCCTTTCCTACTATTGTTTGTACTGATGAACGTGGTACCTTCAGGCGTTTGGAAATTGCTCCCAAGGATGAACCAGACTTGTGGAGGTCTAAAAATAATTCTGAGGTCTTGGCTGATTTCTTTTGATTTTCCCATAATGTCAAGCAAAGAGGCCCTGAGTTTGAAGGTAGGCCTTGAAATATATCCACAGGTACACCTCCAATTGACTCAAATTATGTAAATTAGCCTATCAGAATCTTCTAAAGCCATGACATCATTTTTTAGAATTTTCCAAGCTGTTTAAAGGCACAGTCAACTTAGTGTATGTTAACTTCTGACCCACTGGAGTTGTGATACAGTGAAATAATCTGTCTGTAAACAATTGTTGGAAATATTACTTGTGTCATGCACAAAGTAGATGTCCTAACCCACTTGCCAAACCTATAGTTTGTTAAAAAGAAATGTATGGAGTGGTTGAAAAACTAGTTTTAATGACTCCAACCTAAGCATATGTAAACTTCCAACTTCAACTGTATATATATATATATTTTTTATAGCACCCCTTGTGTGCACTTCCAGTAATATCGCATTCCCCAGTATTGTACAGAAATGGTATGATGGTATGAAAATCTGGATACTGCCCAGCCCTAGTAGTGGGTAATAACCCCTAGACCCTGCCCTCAGTGGGAGGTGTGGAGAGGGCAGCCGGTCCCTCGCTGAGCTATTTCTGTCCAAAAGGGTATTTCCTCATTATTCCCTAACCATACTGTGAAGCCCCTCCCTCCCCCTATCACATTGTATCTAATGACAGGCAGAAAAACATGAAGTAGTGAATGAGAAAAAGCAGATTTCCGTCAGAAGAAAGGCAGTGGCACTTCTATCAACACTACTAAGGTGTGGATAAGAAGTGTATTGTGATGAGAGGTTCATTGCATGAGATTAGATCATTTGGGCCTTCCCCAAAATGTTGCCACAAATGTGCTGTTGTGTTAAGATTTCCCTTCACTGGAACTAAGGGGCCTAGCCCCAAAAAAGGCCCCAGACCATTATTCCTCCTCCACCAAATGTTATAGTTGGCACTATGCATTGGGGCTGGTAGTGTTCTCCTGGCATCCTCCTAACCCAGATTAGTCCGACAGACTACCAGATGGTGAAGAGTGAAATCATCACTCCAGAGAACACGTTTCCACTGCTCCAGAGTCCAATGGCGCCAAGCTTTACACCACTCCAGCCGACACTTCGCATTGAGCATGGTGATCTTAGGCTTGTGTGCGCCTGCTTGGACATGGAAACCCATTTTATGAAGCTCCCAACGAACAGTTATTGTGCTGACGTTGCTTCTAGAGGCAGTTTGGAAGTGTTGCAACCGAGGACAGATGATTTTTCACGGACTATGCGCTTCAGCACTCTGTGATCCCATTCTCTGAGCTTGTGTGGCCTACCACTTCAGAGCTGAGCTGTTGTTGCTCCTAGATGTTTCCGCTTCATAATAACAGCTCTTACAGTTGCCATCTTGCATGATGCAAGATGCCACAGACAGAGATTGTCGCCTCGCTTCACATCCTTAGGAAACGATGCAGTAATTAGTTTTTTATATATGATTTCTTACATTGTTAGCCCAGAAAATCTTAAGTGTTATTACATACAGACGGGAAGAACTATTGGATATAAGAGCGAAATCAATTTACCAACATTACGACCAGGAATACCACTTCCCCGAAGTGGATCCTTTGTTCGGACCTCCACCCTGGACATTGGATCTAATCCCAGAGGCCGACCCAAAACAACGTCGTCGCCACAGGAGAGGCTGACGGAGTGGCCTCCTGGTCAGACTTAGAAGGTGAGCACACTATCCACCGCTTCCGAGCATATTTCTCGCCAATATACAGTCTCTAGACGAAAAGGTGGACGAAATTAGGGCATCAGAGATTGTAACATTCTCTGTTTCACGGAAACATGGCTCTCCCCCATCAGATACCTTGACGGCCCTGAAAGAACTACACTGGACTATGTAAACTGGAAACCATATATCCTGAGGCTGCATTTATTGTAGCTGAGGACTTTAACAAAGCTAATTTGAGAACAAGGCTACCTATATTCTACCAGCACATTGATTGTTGTACCCGCTCGAGCAAAACACTGGACTTCTGCTATTCTAACTTCTGCGATGCATACACGAAGATTGCTTCAATCACGTGGACTGGGATATGTTCCGGGTAACCTCAGACAATAACATCGACGTATACGCTGACTCTGTGAGTGAGTTTATTAGGATGTGCATTGGAGATGTTGTACCCACTGTGACTATTAAAACCTTCCCTAATCAGAAACCGTGGATTGATGGCAGCATTCGCGTAAAACTGAAAGTGCGAACCACTGCATTTAATCATGGCAAGGCGACTGGAAACATGACCAAATACAAACAGTGTAGGTATTCCCTCCGCAAGGCAATCAAACAAGCAAAGTGTCAGTATAGAGACAAAGTAGAGTCGCAATTCAACGGCTCAAACACGAGACGTATGTGGCAGGGTCTACAGACAATCACGGATTACAAAAAGAAAACCATCGCATCGCAGATGTCTTACTCCCAGACAAATTAAACAACTTCTTTGCACGCTTTGAGGACAATAGACAATAGAGTGCCACCGAAATGGCCCGCTACCAAAGACTGTGGGCTCTCCTTCTCCATGGCCGACGTGAGTAATACATATAAAGGTGTTAACCCTCGCAGGGCTGCCGGGCCAGACGGCATCCCTAGCCGCGTCCTCAGAGCATGCGCAGACCAGCTGGCTGGTGTGTTTACGGACATATTCAATCAATCCCTATCTCAGTCTGCTGTCCCCACATGCTTCAAGTTGGCCACCATTGTTCCTGTTCCCAAGAAAGCTAAGGTACCTGAACTAAATGACTATCGCCCCCGTAGCACTCACTTCTGTCATCATGAAGTGCTTTGAGAGTCTAGTCAAGGATCATATCACCTCCACCCTACCTGATACCCTAGACCCACTCCAATTTGCTTACCGCCCCAATAGGTCCACAGACGATGCAATCGCCATCACACTGCACACTGCCCAATCCCATTTGGACAAGAGGAATATCTATGGAACAGCTTAGCATTTAACACCATAGTACCCTCCAAACTCATCATTAAGCTTGAGACCCTGGGTCTCGACCCCGCCCTGTGCAACTGGGTCCTGGACTTTCTGATGGGCCGCCCCTAGGTGCTGAAGGTAGGAAACAACATCTCCACCCGGCTTATCCTCAACACTGGGGCCCCACAAGGGTGCATTCTCAGCCCTCTCCTATACTCCCTTTTCACCAATGTCTGTGTGGCCATGCACGCCAACTCCAACTCAATAATCAAGTTTGCAGATGACACTACAGTGGTAGGCTTGATTACCAACAACGATGAGACAGCCTACAGGGAGGAGGTGAGGGCCCTCAGAGTATGGTGTCAGGAAAATAACCTCTCATTCAACGTCAACAAAACAAAGGAAATGATCGTGAACTCACATTAACATCTGCTAACCATGTGTATGTGACCAATAAAATTTGATTTGACCGGGGCAGCTCCAGCAGGGCAGAAATTTGACGAATTGACTTGTTGGAAAGGTGGCATCCTATGACAGTGCCACGTTGAAATTCATTGAGTTCTTCAGTAAGGCCATTCTAATGCCAATGTCTGTCTGTGGAGATTGCATGGCTGTGTGCTCGATTTTACACATCTGTCAGAAATGGGTGTGGCTCCACTAATTTGAAGGGGTGTCACATACTTTTGTATATATAGTGTAGCTTTAAAACTGTAATATTTTCTCATGTGTAGAATTGCAGGAAATTAGTTTTAAAGAAGGACTATGCAGAAGTTGCTCTACCATTTTCCTGGTTATAGTTTGCCTAATTTCAGTTTATGTGACAAAATAAGGTGTCATTGTGTAGAGAATCATTGTATCATCTAAACCGCTGTTTGAAGCTGGTGTACAAAACCGAAAGGAAGACTCAAAAACGTAACTTCAGAATGGGAAGCATAGAAATAGCACACATAGAACAGATCTACCGATTCCTAAACTTGCTTTCAACGGAATTAAAAATCTATAACTCACATTTCTATGTGAATTTGGTCATGTCTCCCATAAAGTTACATATTGTAGCTTTAAAACATAAAATCTTTGTATCTGTGGCCAAGAGAATGGCCTCTAAAATTGTAGGTTGGAGAGCACGCCATTGGCCACACCCACTACCACTACCCCAACCCCATACACTACCTTTTCCACCACTGCTGAAAAAAATCCCCGGGGAAACTCTGACTTGAGTGTCTCTTTATTAGAATGGAGAATGTGATTTTGCAATGCCTCCCACCCAAAAATTGAATGTGTTTCAGAGAGAGCAGGCTCACTGTGTGCTGTGTGAAATGCTGAAGAGGTTGTAGGGGTTTGAGCCTCGGGCTGATTAGTGGACAGTTTGCTCTTTTCTCTCTCCTCTCCTTTGATCAGCAGGAGGAATGTGCTCTCATCTCTCTCACGCAGTCTCTTTATGGCCTGCTTTGGATCATGTGCACATGCTTGCACTTATTATCTGTCAAATAATAATGACTTTGGGGAATTCATTTTTACAACATATTTACAACATTAATAAGTACATGTATTGTTTTTGAACATGTTAGTCTGACATGTTATTCAAAGGATTTGCTGGCACACTAAAATAAGCATTTTGAAATGGGAAATCAAATGATCTGCTACTTCTGCAGTGATTCCGTGAGAGTGAGACCTATAACTATTGTCCAACTGTATGTTATGCATGTTCAAGGTCTCAATGTCTCATATCTCACTAACACTAGGAATTATTCCCCTACAGATGTAGGATCTTAATTTGAGCCAGTTTGCAAGCAAGAAAATAATCCTGCATAAACAGGAAATGTAAAATATTATGGGGATTAATATGAATGGACATTTTTGTAGTGGCTGATACATTTTTTCATTAGGGCAAATCAAGTCAAGAATTTTCCAAGTGGAAATTACAAACTTTAAGAAGACTTAAAAACTCAAATACACTACAAGTGTACATACACTTCCTGCGGTGCAGTAAAATTCTCAGCAACAAAAAAGTGATCAAATTAAGATCCTACATCTGTATATTGTAGAAATATATATATATTCTACCTTGCATTGCTTGCCCACAACTGGTGAATTGTCTGGCCACCAAAAGCATTTCCCCCTGTTTATTAACTAACTTCAATTGTGTTTCCCTTTGAAAATAGCCTGTGGCAATGGAACATAGCCAGCCTAAACGTTTAAGAATAATTTTGGTCAAAGCAAGAATGTGCCACAATGCCTCGTGACTAATATATTTTTAACAGAAGAAATAGACATTTGTAATTTTGTAAAACATTTGTTAAAAATATGATTTGCCCAGAACTCTATTGTTTGTATATGGTCATTGGCCCAACAGTTTTCAGCCCATTGTTATTGTAAAAGAGAATCAGATTTTAATCCAATTCGATTAGATGAGGTCTTGTTATTTTCCATGTGTGCTTGCTCTCTCACTCTGCTGTTCTGGCACAGGAAGCTGTGGCCATTTTAACTCCTGCCTGTGCTCGTGGGGAACCCTGGCCCACATCCTGATTGAACCTGGTGCTGAGTGTCTACTTCAGAGTTCTGTTCACATGGTGTGGCCTGCTGCTGTCTGCCCAACCGCCAAACACTCTAGTCTCTACTCATATTGATGTCCTACATTACAGTACCATTCAAACGTTAGGATACACCTACTCAATCAAGGGTTTTTCTTTCATTTGATTATTTTCTACATTGTAGAATAATAGTGAAGACATCCAAACTATGAAATCAAATCAAACTTTATTTGTCACATCCGCCTGTGAAATGCTTACTTACAAGCCCTTAAAACCAACAGTGCAGTTCAAGAAAGAGTTAAGAAAATATTTACCAAATAAAATATAGTCAAAAATTATTAAAAAGTAACACAATAAAATAACAATAACGAGGCTATATACAGGGGGTACTTGTACGGAGTCAATGTGCGGGGGTACAGGTTAGTCGATGGTAATTTGTACATGTAGGTAGGGGTGAAGTGACTATGCATAGATAATAAACAGCTGGTAGTAACAGTGTAAAAAAATAAATGGGGGGGGGGGGGGAGTGTCAATGTAAATAGTCAGAGTGGCCATTTGATTATTTGTTCAGCAGCCTCATGGCTTTGGGGTAGAAGCTTATGGAGCCTTTTGGTCCTAGACTTGGTGCTCCGGTACCGCTTGCCGTGCGGTAGCAGAAAGAACAGTCTATGACTTGAGTCTTTGACAATTTTTGGGTCTTTCCTCTGACACCGCCTGGTATATAGGTCCTGGATGGCAGGAAGTTTGGCTCCAGCGATGTACTGGGCATACGCACTACTCGCTGTAGCGCGGAAAAGGTGTTGTCGTGGCCTCTTTACGGCTGTCTTGGTGTGTTTGGACCATGATAGTTTATTGGTGATGTGGACACCAAGGAACTTGGAACTCTCGACCCGCTCTACTACAGCTCTGTCGATGTTAATGGGGGCATATTCGGCTCTCCTTTTCCTGAAGTCCACGATCAACTCCTTTGTCCTGCTCACATTGAGGGAGAGGTTGTTGTCCTGGCACCACACTGCCTGGTCTCTGACCTGTCTCATCATTGTCGGTGATCAGGCCTACCACTGTTGTGTCGTCAGCAAACTTAATGATGGTGTTGGAGTCGTGTCTTGCCATGC
Source organism: Oncorhynchus kisutch (assembly GCF_002021735.2). Classification (NCBI taxonomy): domain Eukaryota; kingdom Metazoa; phylum Chordata; class Actinopteri; order Salmoniformes; family Salmonidae; genus Oncorhynchus; species Oncorhynchus kisutch. The sequence continues at coordinate 22,735,225 of NC_034188.2, forward strand.
AGTTGTGGGCGAACAGGGAGTACAGGAGGGGACTAAGCACACACCGCTGAGGGGCTCCAGTGTTGAGGATCAGCGTGGCAGACGTGTTGTTGCCTACCCTTACCACCTGGGGGTGGCCCGTCAGGAAGTCCAGGATACAGTTGCAGAGGGAGGTGTTTAGTCCCAAGGTCCTTAGCTTAGGGATGAGCTTTGTGGGCACTCTGGTGTTGAAAGCTGAGTTGTAGTCAATGAACAGCATTCTCACATAGGTGTTCCTTTTGTCCAGGTGGGAAAGGGCAGTGTGTTAATTGTATATGTAATCGCATATGGAATCAAATAACACATGGAATTATGTAGTACCGAAAAAAACTGTTACGGATCCAAATATACCATTTGCCTTGATGACAGCTTTGCACACTCTTGGTATTCTCTCAACCAGCTTCATGAGGAATGCTTTTCCAACAGTCTTGAAGGAGTTCCCACATATGCTGAGCACTTGTTGGCTGCTTTTCCTTCACTCTACGGTCCAACCCAAACCATCTCAATTGGATTAAAGGTCAGGGGATTGTGCAGGCCAGGTTATTTGATGCAGCACAAACATAATGCTGTGGTAGCCATGCTGTTTAAGTGTGCCTTGAATTCTACATAAATCACAGACAGTATCACCAGCAAAGCATCCCCACACCATCACACCTCTTCCTCCATGTTTCATGGTGGGAACCACACATGCTGAGATCATCCATTCTCCTACTCTGCATCTCACAGAGACACAGTGGTTAGAACCAGAAATCTCAAATTTAGACTCATCAGACCAGGACATATTTCCACCGGTCTAATGTCTATTGCTCGTGTTTCTTGGCCCAAGCAAGTCTCTTCTTCTTATTGGTGTCCTTTAGTAGTGGCTTCTTTGCAGCAATACACTGTCTGTGATTAACGCAGTCTCCTCTGAACAATTGATGTTGAGATGTGTCTGTTACTTGAACTCTGTGGAGCATTTATTTGTGCTGCAATATGAGGTGCAGTTAACTCTAATGATCTTACCCTCTGGGTCTTCCCTTCCTGTGGCAGTCCTCATGAGAGCCAGTTTCATCAAAGCGCTTGATGGTTTTTGCTACTGCACTTGAAGAAACATACAAAGTTTAAATTTTCTGCATTGACTGACCATCATATCTTAAAGTAATAATGGACTGTCGTTGCTCTTTGCTTATTTGAGCTGTTCTTGCCATAATATGGACTTGGTCTTTTACCAAATAGGGCTATCTTCTGTATACCACCCCTACCTTGTCACAACACAACTATTTGGCTCAAACGCATTAAGAAGGAAAGAAATTCCACAAATGAACTTTTAACAAGGCACACCTGTTAATTGAAATGCATCCCAGGTGAAGGTGAGTAGGTGTGTCTAAACTTTTGACTGGTTCTGTACGTATAGATAACGTGGGCAGATAATAATAGGAAATAGCAATACACATGCTTATTCTCAAAGGCACTGCTTTTTGCTTGTTTTTTTATATATTATTGCAACATGTACAGTACACTCTTACAAAAAAAGATACTACCTAGAACATGAAAGGGTTATTGGGATGTCCCCATAGGAGAATCGTTTGAAGAACCTTTTTTAGTTCCAGATATACAGTATATCACAAAAGTGAGTACACCCCTCACATTTTTATAGATTTTTGAGTATATCTTTTCATGTGACAACATTGAAGAAATGACACTTTGCTACAATGTAAAGTAGTGAGTGTACAGCTTGTATAACAGTGTGAATTTGCTGTCCCCTCAAAATAACTCACACAGCCATTGTCTAAAACGCTGGCAACAAAAGTGAGTACACCCTTAAGTGAAAATGTCCAAATTGGGCCCAAAGTCTCAATATTTTTGTTGGCCACCATAATTTTCCAGCACTGCCTTAACCCTCTTGGGTATGGAGTTCACCAGAGCTTCATAGGTTGCCACTGGAGTCCTCTTCCACTCCTCCATGACGACATCACGGAGCTGGTGAAAGTTAGAGACCTTGCACTCCTCTACCTTCCGTTTGAGGATGCCCCACAGATGCTTAATAGGGTTTAGGTCTGGAGACATGCTTGGCCAGTCCATCACCTTTACCCTCAGCTTCTTTAGCAAGGCAGTGGTCATCTTGGAGGTGTGTTTGGGGTCGTTATCATGTTGAAATACTGCCCTGCGGCCCAGTCTCCGAAGGGAGGGGATCATGCTCTGCATGGTTCCCTCAATGAACTGTAGCTCCCCAGTGCCGGCAGCACTCATACAGCCCCAGACCATGACACTCCCACCACCATGCTTGACTGTAAACAAGACACACTTGTCTTTGTACTCCTCACCTGGTTGCCGCCACACACGCTTGACACCATCTGAACCAAATACGTTTATCTTGGTCTCATCAGACCACAGGACATGGTTCCAGTAATCCATGTCCTTAGTCTGCTTGTCTTCAGCAAACTGTTTGCGGGCTTTCTTGTGCATCATCTTTAGAAGAGGCTTCCTTCTGGGACGACAGCCATGCAGACCAATTTGATGCAGTGTACGGCGTATGGTCTGAGCACTGACAGGCTGACCTCCCACCCCTTCAACCTCTGCAGCAATGCTGGCAGCACTCATACGTCTATTTCCCAAGGACAACCTCTGGATATGACACTGAGCACTTGCACTCAACTTCATTGGTCGACCATGGCGAGGCCTGTTCTGAGTGGAACCTGTACAGTTAAACCGCTGTTTGGTCTTGGCCACCGTGCTGTAGCTCAGTTTCAGGGTCTTGGCAATCTTCTTATAGCCCAGGCCATCTTTATGTAGAGCACTTTTGTTGCCAGCTGTTTAGACATTAATGGCTGCGTGTTGAGTTATTTTGAGGCAACAGCAAATTTACACTGTTATACAAGCTGTACACTCACTACTTTACATTGTAGCAAAGTGTCATTTCTTCAGTGTTGTCACATGAAAAGATATACTCAAATATTTACAAAAATGTGAGGGGTGTACTCACTTTTGTGATATACTATACATGGAACCTAAAAGGGTTCTACCTGAAACCCAAAATTGTTCTTCTACCTGTAACCAAAAAAGGTTTTCCTGTGGGGACAGCTGAAGAACCCTTTTGGAACCCTTTTTTCTGGGTGTGTAGCAGTAATACTGTACCCAGTCTAGGGTTTTATTTCAAGCCAATCTGTGGATCGATATGTGAGTGAGTAAGGATCCCCCATTTCTGTGGATGTGCAAGACTGCGGTTACGTAGACTTGCATATTGTGTAACAGTGCAGCTGCACAATACTATGTGATTGATGCCTTTCCCCAAGCTTGCGTTTATGGAATGAGTGGGTGTCTTGTCAATTGCCATTGGGATATATTGGAGCAATCCTGGCAAGCTACCAATGGAGAAACTCTCTTTAGGTTATCCCTGATGCGTTCAGGATTTTCAAGGTTGAATTAGAACTCTGCTTAAGATGGGTAGCTTGTATCTAGATAATGGATAGCTAAATCTCCAATATCCTTATTATAGAGAATCTTGGGAATTAAAAGTGTTCTCTCTCCTCATGCATTTTCACTCATTCTCCATTTTTGTTAATAAGGTCAAATACACCAGACTTGTGAAAGCATAGTGGTGTTGTGGTGAAGTGAATAGTCCACACCTGGTATAGCTGTGTGAAATTGCCTTCCTGGATACAACTGAATGCATTGGTAGTCTTTGATCTCCTTGTGTACATGCAAAATGCTTAGACAGGTAATCCATAATGACAAAGTAAGATTTTTTTGGGGGGTGAATCCACTGAGGCAAAAGAGACACATATGCTTCTGCATTCTGTCCTCTTATTTTGTTAAAGGGATGTTGGTCACAGTTGTCCTGTCTCCAATAAACTGCTTGGTTGTTATAAATGTACATATCCATGAATGTGTGATTTTAACCTTTGCTGAGTGAATGTTTTTTTAAATAATGTATTGGTTTTTTTGTACAGCAGCATTGCCAGGCTGTAACATGGGAAACTAGCTACTAAGCTTGTTCTCAATTATCTCCATCTTCTACAAATGCGCTGTATTACAGATGAGCAGTCGTGTCACATTCTGTCGGTGAGCATAGTCACATATGAAAGGTCAGGATCATTCCTCTCTCCTGGAGGATAAATTATTCTAGCATCTAGAGCAAAACTGCGCTGTCATATACTGGATGATAAGAGCTCTCTTGTTTTGACTATAGTCTGTTGTCATGAGGAGAATACAAAACCACAGTCATTACATTCACTCCACTGCATAAGAAACTCAAATATATGGCACCTGTCAAAATGGCAAATTCATTCTCAAAATAACAGTAAAGTGCGACGGACTAACATGAATCTGCCTCAGCTCACTGCGCTGTGACGAGATGGCTGCAGTCAGGGAGAGTGTTACAGAAGCCTCTTATTGGTTCATGAGAGGCAGCTAAATGCATTGTATTGATTATGTAATTGTCCCATCTGATTGGCCCTCGCTGCACTCCTGATTTGGAAATAGGATATTAACTCATATGCATTTGATGGGTGGGTTCTGAGGTGGATAACAGAATATTTTCAAGCTACTCAATCTTTCCATATGTACATGATATTCTGCAGACGACAGTAAATTGTGTTGATGATATGAGCCATTTTTCAAATTAACAAACAATGGGGTTCAGTCTAGTGAGACGTACTGCCTCGGCTCAGCCCTTGTTCCATTTTCTCTGCAAACTTTTCACAAATAACAGTTGCTGTACCTACTTTTCTGCTCCTCAGGTTCCAACACGTTTAATATTTTTACGTAGCACTGCTCTTCTACCTCTCTTTCCCTCTTTTTCTGCTCAAATGGACGCAGCCACCATACTCAGTTGGAGAAATATATACATTTTCCTCTCTCTCAATTCACCTCAACTGACTGGTAGACATTGTCTTAGACACTAGACTTTCCGTTGTGGTTACTAGTGTGGTTGTTGCCCTGTAATGAATGAGTGTTTATCATAAAAAGTATTTTTCATAAAATTGAGGTATTTTCTCAACAATAAGCTTAACTACTGCATATTGTTTATGCAATTAGCCTAAATGACTATGCACTAAATACCTTATTTTACTTCTAGGGTCACAATACCAAATTTACTCAACTCTCTGATGGTCCTTGATTGTCTCAGCTATCAGTGGCGGCCGATGGCTATTCTGTCCCTAACTGTGCCCCTAACTGTCCTTGTGTCTCAATAGGGTCGACATGTGAAGACAGGACAGCTGGCTGCTATCAAGGTCATGGACGTGACAGAGGTAAGATGGCTACTTCCTGGTTCCTGTCTCCGTCCCTTCCTCCCTGCCCGTCAAAGCCACAGAGAAACGCTGTATGCAGGGAGGGCCACAGCCTTGTGACTGCCGCTATGCCGAGTCAAAGAGGCAAGGAGGGGCTGAGGAGGGGACCCCAAAGGTTTCATCACATCAAACTCAGATCAGAGTTTCCCTTCAAAGGATGTGTTTTATTTTAGAAATGCAAATGAGGCCCGGTTAACACAGCGCACCAAAGGTTATTATATCCTGAGCTGTCAATCAGGAGGTGAGAACACTGGGAGCCATGTTTGTTCAGGGAAAGTTCAATCATCTCATTCCCTCAGGGCAATAAAGCTACCTGGTGATGACACTACGTACTTGATTGAGTTGGCCCTCCTGGCCTGCAACGAGAACAAAGAAGAGCCTTATTACAATAGCACAAAGTGTACATGGCCAAAGATTTAATTACATCTTCTGAGGCACATTTTAAACTAAGATCCGAGTTTTGAGAGTTGAGGGAGGATAAACAGCATCAGACAGTCTCTGCAGTGCAATCTGAAATGATGTTTGTCCTAGAGTGACTTAAGTTCAACACACTGCATGATAACAAATTATTATTTCACTACTCACTCAATAGAGAATATAAGACACAGTTATAAATGTATATTCATCAATACATAACATTAAAACTGATATTAAGTTATTCAATATCTGTGTTTTAAAAAGATAAGCCTTGCATTGCTTGCTGATATTATATGTGTTGTATCATCCTAACACGTAAGGGATTTACATTTTTAAATTTTTTATTTAACTAGGCAAGTCAGTTAAGAACAAATTCTTATTTACAATGACGGACGAGGCCGGACCAATTGTGCGCCGACCTATGGTACTCCCAATCACGGCCAGTTGTGGTACAGACACATCCCTCCCTACATATCCAAAACCTCCCATCCCCATCCCTCACCCTCACTCCCCTTCCCTCGCTCCCCCTCCATTACCTCCCACTATTCAGGCTGCCTGGCCTCAGCCCAGACCCAGGCCCCAGTCGCGGCCCGGTCACTCGCCTCAAACCCTCCTGGGGATTGAGACATTGTCCTGTGCAGAGAGCGTCTGTGCCGTGTCCTTTCCTAGTAGGAATTTCCTCTCCTCTTGTTCCTGGTTTGATTAAAAGGGAAAGGAAGGTTCAGTTAAGATAAGTGGTTGTCTCCCTTTCCAGGATAGAGAGGTAGCATTCTTTAAGAGAGATTACTCAACTCTATGAGTGGTCAAATGCCTATGTTGAATGGAGCTGCTGTGTCTCTTGGGGTCAGGAGACAAGAGCAGGGAGGCCTTTTGTGAGGCGAGAATAGAGAGAGAGAAACTGCCTGGTTCCCCATTTAAACCTCTTCTGTTGTACTGCTACCGTTCAGGGAAAAGTTATAGAGAAGATAAATTCCCTCATTTTATTATATGGCAGTCTATTTCTGGTGTGTACGGGTTGTTAAGTCTGTGTATTGGTTGTTAAGTCTGTGTATTGGTACAGAAAACAACACATTTATAATCCTGTAATTATTTTTGTTATTGTTAAACAAACCAGACAAGCTATCAGCCCCTGTAAATCTGGAATGAACAAGTCAACAGTAAATGTTTTTAAAAAAGTCAAAGCAAATCTCTAATATTCTGTGGGGGTGTTGTGGTTTTCCTGGCAGGAAAGACAGTGTCATGTTGCAGTCCGTTGACTATACTACACTATGAAAAACCCTGGGAATGGAAATGCAATGCATACGTGTGTCATCATGCTTTTCCAAGGCTTCACACACAAAACAAATCCCGTCTAGGCCCCTAACACACACTACTGCTTCTTAAGGGGAAGCTGTCTTTTTCTATCTCCACACCAAAGACATGCTACGCTATATGAGTCCTCCCTTAGCCTTAGTGAGGGTCTGTCAGTGGAGCATATGGGAAGAAACAAATCAATTAACATATCCTTAGGGCCCCATGCAATGTAAACATGAATGCTAAAATGGACTCCAAACCCACACTCCATAATTGGTAGTGACTGAGCCAGTGATGACATCACCACTGCTGTTGATTGCCATGTGTGTTGGCAGGCCCTTGGGTCTAGCGAGGCTAACAGCACATCTCACCAGGATGGCGAGCCCAGCACAAATCTGCCAGCTCAGTTTAATTTGATTTGTCTTAAAAGTCAACTGTAACTGTTCTGTGCAGGGGCAGCGAGAGAAGCGGGGTTTTCACTCCCTGGGTTTTGGTCTGGCTGCATTACGGCCTGCTGTTTTCCATTGTCAAGTTGAATATAAAAAATGGTTAATATCCTTTTTTGTGTGCAGGAAGAAGAAGAGGAAATCAAATTAGAGATTAATATGTTGAAGACATATTCCCATCATAGGAATATAGCTACATACTATGGTGCCTTTGTGAAGAAGAGTCGTGCAGGTCAGGATGACCAGCTCTGGGTGAGTGGCTGTTCTCCATCTCTCTGTTGAATTCTCCTCTCTTCAATCATGCTATCTCAGTAATGCATCATCTTTAAGAATGCCTCTATCTCTGTATGTATGTACAGCTCATACACGTTCTATAACACCAAAAAACTTGGTCCTAGAAAACATCAAATGGGCCATGAGTTTTTCCTGACACCAGGAAAATCTCTGGGTCCTACTCTTACACATTTCTCAATAACAATAATCAAATGACAAATGATGAGTTGTATCTTTGCCTTTCATTGTGTGCTGTGTGCCTATAGTGGGATGTGACGGTGTTATAGGCCTAGCCATAGTCGTGTGTTAAATGGTGCTGTTCTGCTGGTGGCCTGGCATCTGTCTGAGCCATTTCCTCTGTGTGTGTGTGTGTGTGTGTGTGTGTGTGTGTGTGTGTGTGTGTGTGTGTGTGTGTGTGTGGTGCGTCGTCTGTCTGTCCTTGCCGTATAGCTGGTGATGGAGTACTGTGGGGCGGGCTCAGTCACTGACCTAGTGAAGAAGACTAAAGGGAACAGCCTAAAGGAGGACTGGATCGCCTACATCTGCAGGGAGGTCCTCCGAGTGAGTACTGCTACTGGAGATAAGCCATTTAACCAGGATGTTCTCCCCAAACCCCTGGGGAATAAGAAGGTCCTGAGAATCACTTCAGAGAGTTTGTCTCATCCTATATCGGCCGTATTGTAGCAGGAGAGTTATTGTTTTGGATCAGGAGCTTTTTCTTCTAAATTTATGGCAGGACAGTCATTGAGAGTTAGGCTAGACGGTGACCCACAGGGCAGAGGGCATCGTAGCAGATAGCAGTGGAACACTGTGAAGTCATTAAATAAACAAACTTCCTGAATTTATTTTTCACTCCTTTGAAGCAGTGTACACTTCCTTGCTGTGCCTGTTTCCAAACTCTGAGAGAGAGAGAGATTATGTGATGTGTGTGTGCGTGTGTGTGTGTGTGCATGTATGTTTGTTTGTGTGTGGTGTCCTGACATTGTGTGTGTGTATGTGTGTATCAACACAGGGCCTGTCTCACCTCCACTCACACCACGTCATTCACCGTGACATCAAAGGCCAGAACGTGCTGCTAACTGAGAATGCGGAGGTCAAGCTGGGTAAGCACTAGGAGACAGGGTCAAAGTTCAACTCACATCCCACATAGCCACAGTGGAAAGGATTTGTCACTGTCACTTCAGTATTTGCCTGCTGTTCCCTTGTGGGTGTGGTTTAATCTGTTCAAACACAGTGTCTTGTCTTTGCCAGTTGACTTTGGGGTGAGTGCTCAGCTGGACAGGACGATAGGGAGGAGGAACACCTTTATTGGGACTCCGTACTGGATGGCCCCTGAGGTCATTGCCTGTGACGAGAACCCAGACTCAACCTATGACTACAGGGTAAAAGGGAGTCAATCTCTGCTGGAAATGCTGTTTTTGCTTGCGTGAACGTATATGTGGGGGGAGGGTGTTTGTGTGTGTGTAGGTGTGTGTGTGTGTGGGGGGGGGGGGGGGGGGAGTACTTAATGTATTTCTGTCTGTATTTCTGTTGTGTGAATCTGAAATGGCTCTGACTGGATGACTCCCTATAGAGTGACCTGTGGTCTCTGGGAATCACAGCTCTGGAGATGGCTGAAGGAGCACCACGTAAGTGTTACCCTCCTCCCTTCTCTCCTGTCCATACACATTACAATCTCAGCAATCTTCTCTTTCTCCTCCACATCTTATAGCTGGAGGGTTTTCTAGTCCATGGCTAATATGCTATGCTGTAATTATATGGTTTATTTTATTTTAAGCATTTTTTGTATCCTACATCATTATGCTGTATTTTCAGTTTTACTGTACAATGTTGTAGTTTTGAGTTTTGTTGCATTAGCTGTGAGTTTGCCCTGCAGATGCTATATCGGCCTGCTAATACAGGACTGATAAAGGCCCAGTGTACTACTTTGGTGAAATATTTTTTTTTTCTCCACAAAATTGTATCAATAAATATTTAGTGCCAGTCAAAAGTTTGGACATACCTACTCATTGAAGAGTGTCTTTATTTTTATTATTTTCTACATTGTGGAAAGTAAAGGCATCAAAACTATTAAATAACACATATGGAATCATGTAGTAACCAAAAAAGTGTAAACCTTTTTGGGATAGGGGGCAGCATTTTCACTTTTGGATGAATAGCGTGCCCAGAGTGAACTGCCTCCTACTCTGTCCCGGATGCTAATATATGCATATTATTATTAGTATTGGATAGAAAATACTCTGACGTTTCTAAAACTGTTTGAATGATGTCTGTGAGTATAACAGAACTTATATGGCAGGCGAAAACCTCTGAAAATTTGGACTCATCTGACCAAAGGACAGATTTCCACCAGTCTAATGTCCATTGCTCATGTTTCTTGGCAAAAGCAAGTCTCTTCTTATTATTGGTGTCCTTTAGTAGTGGTTTCTTTGCAGCAATTTCACCATGGAGGCCTGATTCACGCAGTCTCCTCTGAACAGTTGATGTTGAAATGTGTCTTTTACTTGGACTCTGTGAGGTGCAATCTGAGGTGCAGTTAATTGCCGATTTCTGAGGCAATTAACTCTAATGAACTTATCCTCTGCAGCAGAGGTAATTCTGGGTCTTCCTTTCCTGTGGCCATCCTCATGAGAGCCAGTTTCATCATAGCTCTTGATGGTTTTTGTGACTGCACTTGAAGAAACTTTGACTGGGCTTCCTGTCTTAAAGTAATGATGGACAGTCGTTTTTCTTTGCTTACTTGAGCTTTTATTGCCATAATATGGACTTGGTCTTTTACCAAATAAGGCTTTCTTCTGAATACCACCCCTGCCTTGTCACAACACAACTGATTGGCTCAAATGCATTAAGAAGGGAAGAAATTCCACAAATGAACTTTTAACAGGCACATAGTAAATACTCCTAGAATCAGTAGATGTGTCCAAACTTTTGACTGGTACTGTATACATTTTTCAGGCTGAGTGTAACAGGACAGGACTGTAGCCTAACATTGACAACACTGCAGAACACTTCTTCCATCCCCTGCCATGTGATTGGGGCACAATGGAGCCTCTCATAACATCGGTCCACTTTCTGTTCTGTGCGTTCTAAAGAGCACGCTATTCCCTACATAGTGCACTACTTTTAACAAGAGGCCCTGGTTAGAAGTAGTGCAAAAAAAGGGAATATGGTGCCATTTGGGACGCATCCATAGTTTCTCTGTCTGTCTCTGTCCCCAGCCTTGTGTGACATGCATCCCATGAGAGCCCTGTTCCTCATTCCTCGCAACCTGCCCCCCAAGCTCAAATCAAAGAAATGGTAAGAAAGACAGCTCTCTCTCTTAGCGACACCACTCCGCCTCCCTCCCTCAGAGACACCACTCTGCCTCCCTCCCTTAGAGATACCACTCTGCCTCCATCCTTTAGAGACACCACTCTGCCTTCCTCCCTTAGACACACCACCCTACCTCCCTTAGAAACACCACTTTGCCTTCCTTAGAGACACAACTCAGCCTCCCTCCCTTAGAGACACCACTGCTTCCCTTAGAGACACCACTCTGCCTCCCTCCCTTAGAGACAACACTCTGCCTCCGTCCCTTAGAGACACTACTCTCCCTCCCTTAGAGACAACACTCTGCCTCCGTCCCTTAGAGACACTACTCTCCCTCCCTTAGAGACAACACTCTGCCTCCGTCCCTTAGAGACACTACTCTCCCTCCCTTAGAGACAACACTCTGCCTCCGTCCCTTAGAGACACTACTCTCCCTCCCTTAGAGACACCACTCTGCCTCCCTCCCTTAGAGACACCACTCTCCCTTAGAGACAGCACTCTCCCTCCCTTAGAGACACCACTCTGCCTCCCTCCCTCAGAGACACCACTCTGCCTTCCTCTCTTAGACACACCACCCTCCCTCCCTTAGAAACACCACTCTGCCTCCCTTAGACACACCACCCTCCCTCGCTTTAGAGACACCACTCTGCCTCCCTCCCTTAGAGACACCACTCTGTCTCCCTTAGAGACACCACTCTGCATCCCTCCCTTAGAGACACCACTCTGCCTCCCTCCCTTAGAGACACCACTCTGCCTCCCTTAGAGACACCACTCTGCCTCCCTCCCTTAGAGACAACACTCTGCCTCCCTCCCTTAGAGACAACACTCTGCCTCCGTCCCTTAGAGACACTACTCTCCCTCCCTTAGAGACAACACTCTGCCTCCGTCCCTTACAGACACTACTCTCCCTCCCTTAGAGACAACACTCTGCCTCCCTCCCTTAGAGACACTACTCTCCCTCCCTTAGAGACACCACTCTGCCTCCTTTAGAGACACCACTCTGCCTCCCTTAGAGACACCACTCTGCCTCCCTCCCTTAGAGACACCACTCTGCCTCCCTTAGAGACACCACTCTGCCTCCCTCCCTTAGAGACAACACTCTGCCTCCCTCCCTTAGAGACAACACTCTGCCTCCGTCCCTTAGAGACACTACTCTCCCTCCCTTAGAGACAACACTCTGCCTCCGTCCCTTACAGACACTACTCTCCCTCCCTTAGAGACAACACTCTGCCTCCCTCCCTTAGAGACAACACTCTGCCTCCGTCCCTTAGAGACACTACTCTCCCTCCCTTAGAGACACCACTCTGCCTACCTCCTTCAGAGACACCACTCTGCCTCCCTGCCTTAGAGACACCACTCTGCCTCCCTCAGAGACACCACTCTGCCTTCCTCCCTTAGACACACCACCCTCCCTCCCTTAGAAACACCACTCTGCCTCCCTTAGACACACCAACCTCCCTCGCTTTAGAGACACCACTCTGTCTCCCTTAGAGACACCACTCTGCATCCCTCCCTTAGAGACACCACTCTGCCTCCCTCCCTTAGAGACACCACTCTGCCTCCCTTAGAGACACCACTCTGCCTCCCTCCCTTAGAGACAACACTCTGCCTCCCTCCCTTAGAGACAACACTCTGCCTCCGTCCCTTAGAGACACTACTCTCCCTCCCTTAGAGACAACACTCTGCCTCCGTCCCTTACAGACACTACTCTCCCTCCCTTAGAGACAACACTCTGCCTCCCTCCCTTAGAGACAACACTCTGCCTCCGTCCCTTAGAGACACTACTCTCCCTCCCTTAGAGACACCACTCTGCCTACCTCCTTCAGAGACACCACTCTGCCTCCCTGCCTTAGAGACACCACTCTGCCTCCCTCAGAGACACCACTCTGCCTTCCTCCCTTAGACACACCACCCTCCCTCCCTTAGAAACACCACTCTGCCTCCCTTAGACACACCAACCTCCCTCGCTTTAGAGACACCACTCTGTCTCCCTTAGAGACACCACTCTGCATCCCTCCCTTAGAGACACCACTCTGCCTCCCTCCCTTAGAGACACCACTCTGCCTCCCTTAGAGACACCACTCTGCCTCCCTCCCTTAGAGACAACACTCTGCCTCCCTCCCTTAGAGACAACACTCTGCCTCCGTCCCTTAGAGACACTACTCTCCCTCCCTTAGAGACAACACTCTGCCTCCGTCCCTTACAGACACTACTCTCCCTCCCTTAGAGACAACACTCTGCCTCCCTCCCTTAGAGACACTACTCTCCCTCCCTTAGAGACACCACTCTGCCTCCTTTAGAGACACCACTCTGCCTCCCTTAGAGACACCACTCTGCCTCCCTCCCTTAGAGACACCACTCTGCCTCCCTTAGAGACACCACTCTGCCTCCCTCCCTTAGAGACAACACTCTGCCTCCCTCCCTTAGAGACAACACTCTGCCTCCGTCCCTTAGAGACACTACTCTCCCTCCCTTAGAGACAACACTCTGCCTCCCTCCCTTAGAGACAACACTCTGCCTCCGTCCCTTAGAGACACTACTCTCCCTCCCTTAGAGACACCACTCTGCCTCCTTTAGAGACACCACTCTGCCTCCCTTAGAGACACCACTCTGCCTCCCTCCCTTAGAGACAACACTCTGCCTCCCTCCCTTAGAGACAACACTCTGCCTCCCTTCCTTAGAGACAACACTCTGCCTCCCTCCCTTAGAGACAACACTCTGCCTCCCTCCCTTAGAGACAACACTCTGCCTCCGTCCCTTAGAGACAACACTCTGCCTACCTCCCTTAGAGACAACACTCTGCCTCCCTTCCTTAGAGACAACACACTGCCTCCCTCCCTTAGAGACAATACTCTACTCTGCCTCCCTCCCTTAGAGACAACACTCTGCCTCCGTCCCTTACAGACACTACTCTCCCTCCCTTAGAGACAACACTCTGCCTCCCTCCCTTAGAGACAACACTCTGCCTCCGTCCCTTAGAGACACTACTCTCCCTCCCTTAGAGACACCACTCTGCCTCCTTTAGAGACACCACTCCGCCTCCCTTAGAGACACCACTCTGCGTCCCTTAGAGACACCACTCTGCCTCCCTCCCTTAGAGACACCACTCTGTCTCCCTTAGAGACACCACTCTGCCTCCCTCCCTTAGAGACAACACTCTGCCTCCCTCCCTTAGAGACACCACTCTGCCTCCCTTAGAGACACCACTCTGCCTCCCTCCCTTAGAGACAACACTCTGCCTCCCTTCCTTAGAGACAACACTCTGACTCCCTCCCTTAGAGACAACACTCTGCCTCCCTCCATTAGAGACACTACTCTCCCTCCCTTAGAGACACCACTCTCCCACCCTTAGAGACACCACTCTCCCTCCCTTAGAGACACCACTCTGCCTCCCTCCCTTAGAGACACCACTCTGCCTCCCTTAGAGACACCACTCTGCCTCCCTTAGAGACACCACTCTGCCTCCCTCCCTTAGAGACACCACTCTCCCTCCCTTAGAGACACCACTCTGCCTCCCTCCCTTAGAGACAACACTCTGCCTCCCTTCCTTAGAGACAACACTCTGCCTCCCTCCCTTAGAGACAACACTCTGCCTCCCTCCCTTAGAGACAACACTCTGCCTCCCTTCCTTAGAGACAACACTCTGCCTCCCTCCCTTAGAGACAACACTCTGCCTCCCTCCCTTAGAGACAACACTCTGCCTCCGTCCCTTAGAGACAACACTCTGCCTACCTCCCTTAGAGACAACACTCTGCCTCCCTTCCTTAGAGACAACACACTGCCTCCCTCCCTTAGAGACAATACTCTACTCTGCCTCCCTCCCTTAGAGACAACACTCTGCCTCCGTCCCTTACAGACACTACTCTCCCTCCCTTAGAGACAACACTCTGCCTCCCTCCCTTAGAGACAACACTCTGCCTCCGTCCCTTAGAGACACTACTCTCCCTCCCTTAGAGACACCACTCTGCCTCCTTTAGAGACACCACTCCGCCTCCCTTAGAGACACCACTCTGCGTCCCTTAGAGACACCACTCTGCCTCCCTCCCTTAGAGACACCACTCTGTCTCCCTTAGAGACACCACTCTGCCTCCCTCCCTTAGAGACAACACTCTGCCTCCCTCCCTTAGAGACACCACTCTGCCTCCCTTAGAGACACCACTCTGCCTCCCTCCCTTAGAGACAACACTCTGCCTCCCTTCCTTAGAGACAACACTCTGCCTCCCTCCCTTAGAGACAACACTCTGCCTCCCTCCATTAGAGACACTACTCTCCCTCCCTTAGAGACACCACTCTGCCTCCCTTAGAGACACCACTCTGCCACCCTCCCTTAGAGACACCACTCTCCCTCCCTTAGAGACACCACTCTCCCTCCCTTAGAGACACCACTCTGCCTCCCTCCCTTAGAGACACCACTCTGCCTCCCTCCCTTAGAGACACCACTCTGCCTCCCTTAGAGACACCACTCTGCCTCCCTCCCTTAGAGACACCACTCTGCCTCCCTCCCTTAGAGACACCACTCTCCCTCCCTTAGAGACACCACTCTGCCTCCCTCCCTTAGAGACAACACTCTGCCTCCCTTCCTTAGAGACAACACTCTGCCTCCCTCCCTTAGAGACAACACTCTGCCTCCCTCCCTTAGAGACACCACTCTCCCTCCCTTAGAGACACTACTCTCCCTCCCTTAGAGACACCACTCTGCCTCCCTTAGAGACACCACTCTGCCTCCCTCCCTTAGAGACACCACTCTCCCTCCCTTAGAGACACCACCCTCCCTCCCTTAGAGACACCACTCTGCCTCCCTCCCTTAGAGACACCACTCTGCCTCCCTTAGAGACACCACTCTGCCTCCCTTAGAGACACCACTCTGCCTCCCTCCCTTAGAGACACCACTCTCCCTCCCTTAGAGACACCACTCTGCCTCCCTCCCTTAGAGACAACACTCTGCCTCCCTTCCTTAGAGACAACACTCTGCCTCCCTCCCTTAGAGACAACACTCTGCCTCCCTCCCTTAGAGACACCACTCTCCCTCCCTTAGAGACACTACTCTCCCTCCCTTAGAGACACCACTCTGCCTCCCTTAGAGACACCACTCTGCCTCCCTCCCTTAGAGACACCACTCTCCCTCCCTTAGAGACACCACCCTCCCTCCCTTAGAGACACCACTCTGCCTCCCTCCCTTTGAGACAACACTCTGCCTCCCTCCATTAGAGACACTACTCTCCCTCTCTTAGAGACACCACTCTGCCTCCCTCCCTTAGAGACACCACTCTGCCTCCCTCCCTCAGAGACACCACTCTGCCTCCCTCCCTTAGAGACACCACTCTGCCTCAGTCCCTTAGCGACACCACTCTGCCTCCCTTAGAGACACCACTCTGTCTCCCTCCCTTAGAGACACCACTCTGCCTCCATCCCTTAGAGACACCACTCTGCCTCCCTCCCTCAGAGACACCACTCTGCCTCTCTCCCTTAGAGACACCACTCTGCCTCCCTCCCTCAGAGACACCACTCTGCCTCCCTCCCTTAGAGACACCACTCTGCCTCAGTCCCTTAGCGACACCACTCTGCCTCCCTTAGAGACACCACTCTGCCTCCCTCCCTTAGAGACACCACTCTGCCTCCATCCCTTAGAGACACCACTCTGCCTCCCTCCCTCAGAGACACCACTCTGCCTCTCTCCCTGAGAGACACCACTCTGTCTCTCTCCCTCAGAGATACCGCTCTTACTCCCTCATTCAGAGACACCACTCTGTCTGTCTCGCTCCCTTAGTGACACCACTCTACCTCCTTTAGTGACACCACTCTACCTCCTTTAGTGACATCACAATACCTCCCTCCCTTAGTGACACCACTCTACCTCCTTTAGTGACACCACAATACTCCCTCCCTTAGAGACACCACTCTGCCTCTCTCCCTTAGAGACAATACTCTTTCTCACTTCCTTAGAGACACCAATCTTCTTGCTTAGAGACACCACAATGCCTATCTCCCTTAGAGACACCACTCTGCCTCTCTCCCTTAGAGATACCGCTCTGCCTCCCTCTCTCAGAGACAGCACGATGCCTCCCTCCCTTAGAGACACCACAATGCCTCTCTCCCTTAGAAACACCACTCTGTCTCGCTCCCTTAGCGACACCACTCTGCCTCCCTTAGCGACACCACAATGCCTCCCTTAGCGACACCACTATGCCTCCCTTAGCGACACCACGATGCCTCTCTCCCTCAGAGACACCACTCTGCCTCCCTTAGCGACACCACGATGCCTCTCTCCCTTAGCGACACCACTCTGCCTCCCTTAGCGATACCACAATGCCTCCCTCCCTTAGAGACACCACTCTGCCTCCCTTAGCGACACCACTCTGCCTCCCTTAGCGACACCACGATGCCTCTCTCCCTTAGAGACACCACTCTCACACCCCACAGAGCATCAACAACACAGCAGGAATGTTTTCCTCAGAGTGTCCAAAACGCATCCAACCTCCCTCCGCCTTCCTTCACCTTTTACCCTTGCTTAGCTAACTGCCAACAAAACTGCTGCAATACAATGTCCCTTCCTTTCCCCGTATGTCACTTTTTGTTGTATACTGTACCATTAGTTTAGGCTGATATGGTTGATTTTCACGTTCCTGTTTAGAATTTTAGCATCATAGTGTGAGAAGACAGACCCCGACAATAACAGTTTGACTGCATGCAGGAGTCTAAAATGAGTATTTTTAGATACAATGGGAAGGGAAGGTAGAGAAACTTTTGTCTTCCAGTTCACATGTCCTCGGCAACCCTTTCATAATGCATTTCATAATGCATGAAGCATTGTGTTTGTTTATTCAATATTCATTGAATAAAGTTGGGTTCATGCGTGGCAGACTTTGGGAATACATTGAGGCTGTCTGAAATGACACCCCATTCCCTTTAGCCCATGAGCATCTGGCCAACAGTAGTGCACTACATACTACAGGGGTTAGGTTGCCATCTTGGACACTGCCTGAGCATTTTGTGGCCCTGTGTCCTCTCCAGGTCCAAGAAGTTAATGACCTTTGTGGAGAGCTGTCTGGTGAAGAACTACCTCCATCGTCCCGCTACAGAAACCCTCCTAAGGCACTCGTTCATCAAAGACCTGCCCAACGAGCGGCAGGTCCGCATCATGCTCAAAGACCACCTGGACAGAACCAGGAAAAAGAGAGATAAAGGTGAGGCCATGTTGTCATTACAGGATAGCAGAGATCACCTAGTGTCACTCAACAGTTGCTGAGACTGGCACGCAAGCTTTAGTGCTGTATGATACTTTGCACTGCCAACAACCACAGGGTGCCTTTTTGGCCTTGTTATTCTTAGTCTCACTGGCAGCAACAGTTAAAGTGGCAGAAAAAAGGCATTTTGATCCTCAATCTTTTCCTAGTGTTTAATTTCTCTAAGCCTAGTGAGAGGCTACTGTATTACTGTCATCAGCTTGACAGGTTCTATTATCCACTGGTAATGTGGTGGCTATTGGGTTTAGAGGCAGAAGCAGGGCTGCTTCTTGTCAGCCTCTCACAGTGAGACTGCACACTCGTGTCATGTGAGAGGAATGCGCCTCAGAGGAGGCAGTGTTTAATCATCTCCCAGACTGCACCACACCATCAGCGGCCTCCCTCCCTCCGTCTTCCTCCTCACGCCACATAATGACATCGTCTCCCTGAGCCCACAGAAACTCTAGTCTTCGACCTCAAAAGCAAAATGGCGGTTTCCTAGGCCTCGTGCCGTTCGTTCTTTGGTTGGCGTTCTGCTTAACTGTTCAGACAGACAGTGAAATGACCTTTTAGAGCAGAGCCAAACCTTTAGTGAGAGCGAGTGAGACGCTGATAGCGGCAGCTCCAAACACAGCAGAAACACTCAGTCGTTACCCTGTTTTCATAACCTACTAGAGTTTGACTGGGAATTAGAAACAGATGCCCATTTTCTTTGGCCAGCCCACTCTTTCCTCTCCTTCCTCTCTCGCTCTCTCTCTCTCATTCTCTATATCTCTCGGTTCTCGTCTCTCCCTTCCTCTCTTTTTCTCTCTCTCTCTCTTTCTCGCTCTCCCTCTCTCTCTCTCTTTCTCTCGCTCTCTGTCATAATCTCTCTCTTTCTTATTTTTTCTCAGTGTAATTCATAAACACTCGTGAGGTTTCTGAAGGAAGAATGAGTGTAATTTAACATGCTGAACTATTTACTCATTTTGACAAGCGTTTTGGAATTGAATCCAGCTGAAGAAAAGGAAGTGAGAATGTTCATGACTAGTTTTAGTTCCATGTGGGTAAACTGCAGGAGACACCTGGAGAGAAGACATTGGGTTGTTTTACTGTAATTGATGTTTTCCCTGCTTAGATGGTGAGAGAGGAGGAACTAGCTGACTGCTACAGTATGTATGTGTGAGCCTGTTGTACTGTACAGAATAACCACCTCGTTGTTTATCCTAGTGTATACAGTGCTTTCGGAAAGTATTCAGACCCATTTTTTACAATGATGGCCTACCCCGGCCAAACCCGGACAAGGCTGGGCCAATTGTGTGCCGCGCTATGTGACTCCCAATCACGGCTGGATTTGATACAGCCTGGATTCTGTATTGACGCCTCTTGCACTGAGATGCAGTGCCTTAGACCGCTGTGCCACTCTTCTTGGGTATGACGCTACAAGCTTGGCACACCTGTATTTGGGGAGATTCTCCCATTTTTCTCTGCAGATCCTCTCAAGCTCTGTCAAGTTGAATGGGGAGCGTTGCTGCACAGCTATTTTCAGGTGTCTCCAGAGGTGTTCGATCTGGGCTCTGGCTGAACCACTCAAGGACATTCAGAGACTTGTCCCGAAGCCACTGCTGTGTTGTCTTGGCTGAGTGATTAGGGTTGTTGTCCTGTTGGAAGGTGAACCTTCGCCCCAGTCTGAGTTCCTGAGCACGCTGGATCAGGTTTTCATCAAGGATCTCTCTGTACATTTCTCCGTTAATCTTTGCCTCGATCCTGACAAGTCTCCCAGTCCCTGCCGCTGAAAAACATTCCCACAGCATGATGCTGCCACCACCATGCTTCACCGTAGGGATGGTGCCAGGTTTCCTCCAGACGTGACGCTTGGCATTCAGGCCAAAGAGTTCAATCTTGGTTTCATCAGACCAGAGAATATTTTTTTTCATGGTCTGAGAGTCTTTAGGTGCCTTTTGGCAAACTGCTAGTGGCTATCATTTGCCTTTTCGGAGTGGCTTCCATCTGGCCATTCTACCATAAAGGCCTGATTGGTGGAGTGATACAGAGATGGTTTTCTTTCTGGAAGATTCTCCCATCTCCACAGAGGAACTCTAGAGCTCTGTCAGAGGGACCATCAGGTTCTTGGCCACATCCCTGACCAAGGCCCTTCTCCCCCGATTGCTCAAGGAAGAGCCAGCTCTAGGAAGAGTTTTGGTGGTTCAAAACTACTTCTATTTAAGAATGATGGAGCTACTGTGTTATTGTGGACCTTCAATGCTGCAGACATTTTTTGGTACCCTTCCTCAGATCTGTGCCTCAACACAATCCTGTCTCGGAGCTATACGGAGCTATATCATGTCCAATCAATTGAATTTACCACAGGTGGACTCCAATCAAGTTGTAGAAACATCTCAAGGATGATCAACGGAAACAGGATGCACCTGAGCTCAATTTCGAGTCTCCTAGCAAAGGGTCTGAATAACTTATGTAAATAAGTCTTTTTTTTGTTGGTTTGAATACATTTCCTACATTTCTAAAAAACTGTTTTCAGTTTGTCATTGTAGGGTATTGTGTGTAGAATGCTGAGGATTTTTATTAATTTACTGCATTTTAAAATAAGGCTGTAACGTAACAAAATGTGGGAAAAGTCAAAGGGGCTGAATACTTTCTGTAGGCGCTGTATAGTCATGTGCATAATGTACTGTATCATTGAGATTGCATGCATCCCTCATGTCTAAAATATACTCTGTTCACATGTTGTCCACAGAGAGCCCAGAGTATGAATACAGCGGCAGTGAGGATGAGGAGGAGGAGATTAACGAAGAGGAAGGTGAACCCAGGTATGATGACACAGCGTTAACACTGTAAAGAAGGTTAAACACTAGCTCTGGTGTCACACCTGGTTCCATCGAACAGCCAGATGACCCCCTCTGTGAAGCTAGAGTCCAAGCTCTACTGGGTGCATCGAATAGCCAGATGACCCCCGCTGTGAAGCTAGAGTCCAAGCTCTACTGGGTCCATCGAATAGCCAGCTGACCCCCTCTGTGATGCTAGAGTCCAAGCTCTAATGGGTCCATGGAATAGCCAGCTGATCCCCTCTGTGAAGCTAGTCCAAGCTCTACTGGGTCCATCAAACAGCCAGCTGACCGCCTCTGTGAAGCTAGAGTCCAAGCTCTACAGGGTCCATCAAACAGCCAGCTGACCCCCTCTGTGAAGCTAGAGTCCAAGCTCTACTGGGTCCATCAAACAGCCAGCTGCCCCCTCTGTGAAGCTAGAGTCCAAGCTCTACTGGGTCCATCAAACAGCCAGATGACCCCCTCTGTGAAGCTAGAGTCCAAGCTCTACTGGGTCCATCAAACAGCCAGCTGCCCCCTCTGTGAAGCTAGAGTCCAAGCTCTACTGGGTCCATCAAACAGCCAGCTGCCCCTTCTGTGAAGCTAGAGTCCAAGCTCTACTGGGTCCATCAAACAGCCAGCTGCCCCCTCTGTGAAGCTAGAGTCCAGGCTCTACTGGGTCCATCAAACAGCCAGATGACCCCCTCTGTGAAGCTAGAGTCCAAGCTCTACTGGGTCCATTGAACAGTCAGCTGCCCCCTCTGTGAAGCTAGAGTCCAAGCTCTACTGGGTCCATCAAACAGTCAGCTGACCCCCTCTGTGAAGTCCAAGCTCTACCGTTTATGTAATGCAGGCCTGAGAACTGTCATAGAGGATATTCGTCTGAGAGTGCACAATGTGTGAACGCATGGGCTTGTCAATGAAGACACCAGATGCTCTGCTTCTTTTCGCTTAGCTGGACAGGGCGCCATATGGCAGTGACTATAAAAATATATATTTTCTGCTGTGGACAGTACAGTATGTGTCCCTGTGTATCCCAGTCCGTATATGCCCACAAGTGTGTGTGTGTGTGTGTGTGTGTGTGTGTGTGTGTGTGTGTGTGTGTGTGTGTGTGTGTGTGTGTGTGTGTGTGTGTGTGTGTGTGTGTGTGTGTGTGTGTGTGTGTGTGTGTGTGTGTGTGTGTGTGTGTGTGTGTGTGTGTGTGTTTGTGCGTGCGTGCGTGTGTAACTATACTCCTAGCCATAAATCCATGTGCCTCCTCACTTCTCCTGCCCATCACTCACTCTGTGCCCTGCTCTTCGGCTACCCTCTCTGTCCTATCACTCTAGCTCCATAGTGAACCTGCCGGGGGAGTCCACTCTGAGAAGAGAGTTCCTGCGTCTGCAGCAGGAGAACAAGAACTGGTCAGAAGCCCAGCGACAGCAGCAGGTCCTGCAGCAGCAGCTCCGGGACCAGGAGAGTTACAAACAGCAGCTGCTGGCCGAGAGGCAGAAGAGGATCCACCAGCAGAAGGAGCAGCGCAGGAGGCTGGAGGACGTGAGAGACACTCTTTAGTTGAAACACTCCTCTCAGCAGCCGTCTCCAACAGAGCAGCAGAACCAAATGCCTGCTGCCCAGCCAGCAAATGAGCTTGGCTGGCTAGAGATTTGGCGGGCTTTCTGTCTATATCTCTCTATCTTTCTCGCTCTCTCCTGTTGTTTGTTTGGCTCAAATGGGAAGGACTGTTTAGTGTTGAACAAACCAAAGAATTGTCTTATAGAACAATATAGAGTATTTTATTGTTGTTTCCAAATATGGAGGGATTGCGTTCAGGAGTGATGCTCCTGTGTGGTTTGCGTTGCACAAAAGACAAATGACATATGTCGTATTAGGTATGAATGCACAGAAACTGTATGTTGTGTAGTGTTTGCTGTTGATGTATAGTACCGTACAGATGGCTAGAAAGTTATGTAATTTGCCGTGTTGGACTGTGATGTCCCACTGACTATTTACAGAGAAAACATTCTGTTGTGTTGAATGAAGTTGAGGTAATACCATGTTCAGTGGCCTTGTGGTGTTGTTGTTGTGTTACAGCAACAGAGGAAGCAGCTGCAGGATTCTGGGTTCCAATGGCCAGAACTACAGGAGATGCTATGGAGGGAGGAGACTGAAGCTAATGACAGAGGTCTATTGGATGAAAGGAACAAGAGAAGTGACAAGAGACTGGTAGCTGTTCAATTTGACCCCCCTCAAAAGCACAATGCTCTAAGTAGTAGACCCCCTACCTGCTTAATTCTTATCTGCCCACATTGCTCCATGTGATAGGCAGAAGCCCAAAAAATATGTACTGATTAGATGGTCTTTTTGTGCCCAATACCTGAGGAGGATTCTGAATATTTAGATTCCTGTATAATAACACTGTATTAGTTTTTCCCTGTAAGTAGTCTGCTACAAGCTGTAAGGTCCTGGAATTCAGACGGCATCGTCTTGCGCCAATATGATCTAGATTCTACAGTCTCGGTAGACATTTTAGGTCCATACATAATCTGTGTCTGAAGTCTGAACATTTTAACATGGTTGTGTCTCATAACACATTACATAACACTGTTCAGTGGGACAGGACCCACTTTGTTTAGTCGGTTACCTGCTCTGAAAGATTCCTTGTGACAAGGTCAATGCATTTTTAATCCAGGTGCAAGTTAACATTTTATACATGTTCCTCTACAAAAACTGCTTATATGCATTTGGTATGAAAGGTGTTGACATAGCACTTTCACCTGTCTCAGTTTTCAGCCCATTGGTGATTAAATCTACCAAGCGAGCATTTAAATCCACTGATGGTTGGAAACTCTATGGAAGATCACAGAAAGAAATTGCCTGTGGGACCATCCTGAAAGAAAATAATTAAATGACTCCCCTTCTCGCCATGGCGAGAAGTCAGTGACAATTACAGCATCCTATAGCCAAGGTAGAGGGAACTGTCATGTCATTCTGAGGACTTTAATTAGTCTGTTTAATTCAAACACTCGCTTAATTAATCTCTCACAGTTCGCTGGCTCTGAATGAGCCACACCTGCCTGACTGCAGAACAGAACAGTAGATGATATGGCAATAGGTGTGGGTTTATTGCAGGCATCATTGAGGTGTTCAGAGGGATCATTGAGATGTTCAGAGGGATCATTGAGGTGTTCAGAGTGATCATTGAGGTGTTCAGGGGGATCATTGAGGTGTTCAGGGGGATCATTGAGGTGTTCAGGGGGATCATTGAGGTGTTCAGAGGGATCATTGAGGTGTTCAGAGTGATCATTGAGGTGTTCAGGGGGGATCAGTGAGGTGTTCAGAGGGATCACTGAGGTGTTCAGGGGGATCATTGAGGTGTTCAGGGGGATCATTGAGGTGTTCAGGGGGATCATTGAGGTGTTCAGGGGGATCATTGAGGTGTTCAGGGGGATCATTGAGGTGTTCAGAGGGATCATTGAGGTGTTCAGAGGGATCATTGAGGTGTGAGGTGTTTTGGAGTCTGTTCACCGCACCATGAGCTGAGCAATAGCCCCTGAATCATGATCCATGTGTCTCAAATGGTACCCGTTTCCCTGTATTCCCTATTCCCCAAGGGTCTCTGGTCAAAAGTAGTGCATTATATAGGAAATAGGGTACCATTTGGGACTTAGACTATGTGTGTAAGTTGACGGGCTCCATGCATGTGTTTCTCTTGGTGAGTGCAATGCAGAAGGCAGTTCTAATGAGTTTAGGCAGAATCCTGGAAAGTGGCCCGGCTACTAATTTATTCCAGATGGTCAGTAGGGCTGATTGCCTGGCTGTGCTGCTCTCTCTCCTCCTGTCTGCCTGTCTGTGCTGTAGCTTACATGGGCTTCTGCCTCCTCATCCTCATGAATCCTCACGTGCATCTGGAGATGCAGTGTATACCGTTTAACATGATCAGGAGAAGGTTTTTAACCCATTCTGTGTTAACCCAGGGGGGAAGAACTCCTTGCACACTTTTAATTCTGTCACGCACTCTATCAGGGCCTTTGAGAGTCATGTGGACTGATTTTCATGGTTAAATATTTAAAAGAGGAGGGTTAAGAGCCTTATGCAAGCCAGCTAGACACTGAATATTTTAGTTTTTTTACCAGTATTCAGTCTTTGGATTTCCTAAGTCAGAAACCTCGACGTTATCAAATCTTTTTTTCTCTCTCGTTGAATGTTAGGTGGAGGATCGTGGCAGACAGCGGGTTGATGTCGGAGGAAGGCCTGCAGGTCCTGTAGCTGAACAGGTAATAATTGCTTTCTGATTTTTCTCACTCAACCTACATTGAACAGAATGCATCAAACCCTACCAGGAAATTACTTCAGTTTGTATCAAAGACATGGGTGGTTATTGAATTTAAATGTTTTGGCTTGGATGTTGTGCCTTAGTCTAAGGGAAATATTATTACTGGTTCTGCATGAAACAGAATGTATTCAATGAGGGAGTGGAGAAAATCGAATGGTGAAAAATTCAGTGTTTAGACTATCCTGGCTGATTTCAAGTTCAAGACCTTGTCGCTATCTCAGAGTATATTATGGCTCCTGTTCCACAGCTCACAGTTAAATAATTCCTCTCATGAAATCCCACACTTAGCATTGGGAGCTAAAGGCCACATTCTCTAAAGATCTCTAAGGATGATAGATGCTAGGCTAACTGAAAACACAGTCAACCCTGCGTACTCAAGGGCAACATAAAAGACTATGCACTGTAATGTACTGTAGACGAGAACACATAAGAAAGGCTCTGTTTGACTTTTAATCTGTAAGGAGCCTTGTGCTGAAAGGTGTCATTTGCTTTAAAGGGCAAAGTTGCATCTACAGGAATTCACAGGAGGAACCCTGTTTTTGGAACGTCGGATGAACTGTTTGTTATATGGATGGAAGTGTAACTCCCTACCGTGATGCAAAGAAAAATATGTTGGAAAATCAATGAAAGGGAATGTTTAGGCTCACAACGTAGGGAGAATAAAGCAATGCATTCAAGTTTGTTTGTCCCTTGAGTAAGGATTCCAGTCTCCTTGTTGGCTTGAGAAGGCCACTGCTGTGCCTAACAGCCAGAAACCTAATAGATCATTTATGTATATCCTCATCGTGATCATTAGTCTTGATCCTTATGATAGAATTCCATGGTTTGTGTTTAGCCTTTAAATAGCGTGTGGTGCTTGGAGAAAAATGCTCTCATCATGTTTGTCAACACGGGTTAAAGAGAGTTTAAATGCCTGATTACATAAAGGGGCTGTTTGTTTCTCATTTAAATCTGATTAAGCAACTAAAATGAAAAATTATGTTGAACTCATCATGAATCATAGATGAAAAACATCCAAGTTTATATGGGATTACAGATGTTGAATTGATTTAACTTTCTCTCTCTTTTAGT
The DNA here is from genome assembly GCF_002021735.2 of Oncorhynchus kisutch. Taxonomy (NCBI): domain Eukaryota; kingdom Metazoa; phylum Chordata; class Actinopteri; order Salmoniformes; family Salmonidae; genus Oncorhynchus; species Oncorhynchus kisutch. The sequence goes on from NC_034188.2 coordinate 22,761,661, forward strand.
CTTCATGTCAGTGTGACCTCCTTGTAACCACTTCCAACGAGGAATATACACTGTTAAAAAAATAAAGGTTGAATTTGGAACCAAATAAGGTTCTTCAGAGCGATGCCATGGGGGAACCATTTTAGGTTATCTGAAGAACCTTAAATGGGATGGTTCTTTGAGGAACCATAAAAAAATCCATGTAGAAACCAAAAACAGAAATGTTTTGGCACTCCAGAACCAGAATTGGATAGCCCTGCTGTAGGGTGTTGAGCGTTCTTTGCATACTTCCCAGGGTACCTGTCGAGTTAATTTTAGAGTTACCAGTACTACCCATGACTGTGTTTCCTAGTGACATGGTTGTAGCATTCATTCATTTTCAGTCCTGTGGCCTTCACAAAGTCAGATTTAAAATGACATTTTTTAAGACAATACTATACATATTTCATGAGGCCTTATTTTGAGAGTTTTACCCTTATACACTGGCCTGAAACTCATAGTTTATGCGCCACATCAGTCCTGCAAGTCACATTATGCTGGCTTGCAAAGTGATGTGTAATTCCTATTAGAATCCATCCAGAGTGGGGATATCCAACATTTGGATTTTGTATTCACCTTCAACTTGAGCTCAGAATGACTGTCAGGGTTAGGAGACTACCTAAAGCATCCAAACTGGATCAACCATTTCAGTAACAGGTGCAACACTAGAAATGTTACACTGCAAAATCAACACTAGTCAACACTGGTCAAGTTTCTGTGTGCTATAAAAGGCACACATCAGCAGGTTTCCATACATTTCAATAAACTTTTAGAATTCTGAAGAAGCGTAGATGCCACGTCAAGAACCCCCCACTGAGCTCAAAGGTTCTTAACTTGGCAAGAGTTTTCCAAGGAACCTTAAGAGTTGAGAAGGGAAATGTCCGCCGTGTGTGTGTGTGTGTGTGTGTGTGTGTGTGTGTGTGTGTGTGTGTGTGTGTGTGTGTGTGTGTGTGTGTGTGTGTGTGTGTGTGTGTGTGTGTGTGTGTGTGTGTGTGTGTGCTTCCAGCGGGTGTGTGTGTGTGCTTGCCTGTGTGCTTTAAATGTGTGCTGATCATAATGCCTGGGAGTGCCCCTCCTGAAATAATACCTCCTCCAGTTCTGAAGTCTGGAGAGACTTAAGCCTCTCTACAGTATTTGTTTCAATGAGATCCTGCAGGGTCAGGGTCTGCTAGCTGCAGTAGAGAATCCTGCAGGGCCAGCGTCTGCTAGCTACAGTAGAGGATCCTGCAGGGCCAGGGTCTGCTAGCTGCAGTAGAGGGACCGCAGGGTCAGGGTCTGCTAGCTACAGTAGAGGATCCTGCAGTGCCAGGGTCTGCTAGCTACAGTAGAGGATCCTGCAGGGTCAGGGTCTGCTAGCTACAGTAGAGAATCCTGCAGGGCCAGCGTCTGCTAGCTACAGTAGAGGATCCTGCAGGGTCAGGGTCTGCTAGCTGCAGTACAGGATCCTGCAGGACCTGCTAGCTACAGTAGAGGATTCTGCAGGGTCAGGGCCTGCTAGCTACAGTAGAGGATACTGCAGGGCCAGGGTCTGCTAGCTACAGTATAGGATCCTGCAGGGCCAGGGTCTGCTAGCTACAGTACAGGATCCTGCTGGACCTGCTAGCTACAGTAGAGTCTCCTGTAGGGTCTGCTAGTTACAGTAGAGTCTCCTGCAGGGTCTGCTAGCTACAGTAGTCTCCTGCAGGGCCAGGGTTTTCTAGCTACAGTAGAGGCTCCTGCAGGGCCTGCTAGATACAGTAGAGTCTCCTGCAGGGCCAGGGCCTGCTAGCTACAATGGAGTCTCCTGCAGGGCCAGGGTCTGCTAGATACAGTAGAGTCTCCCGAAGGGTCTGCTAGCTACAGTAGAGTCTCCCGAAGGGTCTGCTAGTTACAGTAGAGTCTCCCGAAGGGTCTGCTAGCTACAGTAGAGGCTCCTGCAGGGCCAGGGTCTGCTAGCTACAGTAGAGGCTCATGCAGGGCCAGGGTCTGCTAGATACAGTAGAGTTTCCTGCAGGGCCAGGGTCTACTAGATACAGTAGAGTTTCCTGCAGGGCCATGGTCTGCTAGATACAGTAGAGTCTCCTGCAGGGCCAGGGTCTGCTAGCTACAGTAGAGTCTCCTGCAGGGCCAGGGCCTGCTAGATACAGTAGAGTCTCCTTGCAGGGCCAGGGTCTGCTAGATACAATAGAGTATCCTGCAGGGCCAGGGCCTGCTAGGTACAGTAGCGTTTCCTGCAGGGCCAGAGTCTCCCGGAGGGTCTGCTAGCTACAGTAGAGGCTCCCGGAGGGTCTGCTAGCTACAGTAGGGGCTCCCGGAGGGTCTGCTAGCTACAGTAGAGGCTCCCGCAGGGGCTGCTAGCTACAGTAGAGGCTCCTGCAGGGGCTGCTAGCTACAGCAGATGCTCCATTGAAAGCAGCCGTTTCCTGGCTGTAGCGTTGGCCATATGGCTCTGTTATCTATCTGTTTGGGGGCAGTACTGCAGGCCTGGGATGAGGCTTCAGAACGTCAGTGTCCTGTGTTTGTCTCTGTCATTGTGTAGAGGAGGACCGAGCCTCCACCTCCACAGCCTCATCCTCAGCAGCAGCCCCAGCAGCAGCAGGGTAAAAAGTTCCACCGCACGCTGCCCAAAGACCAGACGCAGCTCCTTTCACTTCAGCACGACCACAGGCACAAAAAGAGGGAGCCCCACAAGGCTGCTAGCACCACGCATAACTTCCCCGCAAATAGCCAGCGCAAAGTGGTAAAGTTCCCTGACCCTCCCCTTTGTCCCACTCCCCCTGTCTCCCTCAGCCGCCCCTCCCCGCTACCTCTCTCTGTCCCACTGCACTGTCTGTCTCTCTGCCTGTCCCACGGCCCCTGTCTGTCTCTTTGTCTGTCCCACGGTCTCTGTCTGTCTCTTTGTCGGTCTCTTTGTTTGTCTCATTGCCTCTGTCTGTCTCTCTGTCTGTCCCACTGCCCTGTCTGTCTCTCTGTCTGTCCCACTGCCCTGTTTGTCTCTGTCTGTCCCACTGCCATGTCTGTTCCCTGTCTGCCCACCTTCCTGTCTGTCTCTCTGTCTGTCCCACTACCCCGGTCTATCTCTATGTCTGTCTCACTGCACCTGTCTGTCTCTGTCTGTCCCACTGCCCTCGTCTGTCTCTTTGTCTTTCCCACTTCCCTGTCTGTCTCTCTGCCTGTCCCACGGCCCTGTCTGTCTCTTTGTCTGTCTCTTTGTTTGTCTAACTGCCTCTGTCTGTCTCTCTGTCTGTCCCACTGCCCTGTCTGTCTCTCTGTCTGACCCACTGCCATGTCTGTCTCTGTCTGTCCCACCTTCCTGTTTGTCTCTCTGTCTGTCCCACTAACCCTGTCTATCTCTATTTCTGTCCCACTGCCCCTGTCTGTCTCCCTGTCTGTCCTACTGCCCCTGTATGTCTCTGTCTGTCCCACTTCCCTGTCTGACCCACTGCCCCTGTCTGTGTCTATTTCTGTCCCACTGCCCCTGTATGTCTCTGTCTGTCCCACTTCCCTGTCTGACCCACTGCCCCTGTCTGTGTCTATTTCTGTCCCACTGCCCATGTATGTCTCTGTCTGTCCCACTTCCCTGTCTGTCCCACTGCCCCTGTATGTCTCTGTCTGTCCCACTTCCCTGTCTGACCCACTGCCCCTGTCTGTGTCTATTTCTGTCCCACTGCCCCTGTCTATCTCTATTTCTGTCCCACTTTCCTGTCTGTTCCTCTGTCCAACTTTCCTGTCTGTCTCTCTGTCTGTTCCACTGCCCCTGTCTGTCTCTCTGTCTGTCTCACTGCCCTCTGTTTCTATGTCTGTCCCACTGCCGTGTCTGTCTCTCTGTCTGTTGACTGTCCCAGTCTGTCTCTCTGTCTGTCCCACTGCCATGTCTGTGTCTATGTCTGTCCCACTGCCCTGTCTGTCTCTCTGTCTATCTCACTGCCCTGTCTGTCTCTCTGTCTGTCCCACTGCCCTGTCTGTCTCTCTGTCTGTCCCACTGCCATGTCTGTGTCTATGTCTGTCCCACTGCCCTGTCTGTTTCTCTGTCTGGACCCACTTCCCTGTCTGTCTCTCTGTCTGTCCAGCGTTGTGTTTGTTTTAGTGGTCATTCATGTCTGATATCCAAGTGTCTCTGTTTTGGGTTATTAGTGATATTTGATATTCCAGTATGCTGTAATACTGTCTGACTCCAGTGTTCAGGTGTCAGGTTCTGACTGCTCTTCCATGTTGCTCAGATGGAGATGGACAGGGTGAAGGTTTCTGACAGCTCTTCCATGTTGCTCAGATGGAGATGGACAGGGTGAATGTTTCTGACTGCTCTTCCGTGTTGCTCAGATGGAGATGGACAGGGTGAAGGTTTCTGACAGCTCTTCCATGTTGATCAGATGGAGATGGACAGGGGGAAAGTTTCTGACTGCTCTATCATGTTTCTCAGAAAGAGATGGACAGGGTGAAGGTTTCTGACTGCTCTTCCATGTTGCTCAGATGGAGATGGACAGGGTGAAGGTTTCTGACTGGTCTTCCATGTTTCTCAGATAGAGATGGACAGGGTGAAGGTTTCTGACTGCTCTTCCATGTTGCTCAGATGGAGATGGACAGGGTGAAGGTTTCTGACAGCCCTTCCATGTTGCTTAGATGGAGATGGACAGGGTGAAGGTTTCTGACTGCTCTTCCATGTTGCTCAGATGGAGATGGACAGGGTGAAGGTTTCTGACTGCTCTTCCATGTTGCTCAGATGGAGATGGACAGGGTGAAGGTTTCTGACTGCTCTTCCATGTTGCTCAGATGGAGATGGACAGGGTGAAGGTTTCTGACAGCTCTTCCATGTTGCTCAGATGGAGATGGACAGGGTGTAGGTTTCTGACAGCTCTTCCATGTTGCTCAGATGGAGATGGACAGGGTGAAGGTTTCTGACAGCTCTTCCATGTTGCTCAGATGGAGATGGACAGGGTGAAGGTTTCTGACTGCTCTTCCATGTTGCTCAGATGGAGATGGACAGGGTGAAGGTTTCTGACAGCCCTTCCATGTTGCTTAGATGGAGATGGACAGGGTGAAGGTTTCTGACTGCTCTTCCATGTTGCTCAGATGGAGATGGACAGGGTGAAGGTTTCTGACTGCTTTTCCATGTTGCTCAGATGGAGATGGACAGGGTGAAGGTTTCTGACAGCTGTCAGGCCAACCTGAACAGAGTGCTGACTGGGATGCCCCTCCCCCTGCGTGTCCATACCAGACTGAGCTCTGGGAGCAGCTCCAGCCCCTGTACCCCTGCCACGCAGAGGGCTGCCATACAACAGGTAACGTAGCCCCGCCCCCCTGCCGAAACCAGCGTACCTTAACTCCACCTATCAATCAAATCAATCAATATCTTTATTTGCACCCGTTTGGAAAATCATTATGTAGCTACAGTAGGCATATACAAAATGTACTTACAGTGTACATTACATTGATTTAGGGCTTCCACAACCATACATACTTAACATTAACACAGTAACAAACATATTCAAAGTAAAGGGTTAGCACACAATTCCGAGAATAGGCATTGCCTCTCTTTATCAGTCACAGTAAATTTAAGATGACACATTTCTGTAGATGTCATTCTGTTTCTGTTTATTATGAAGTTACAAGACCTCTTGCAAGACCCTATTGAACAATCAAATGTGTGTCATGGCTTTCAAAATATATTTTGATCATTGCAACATATTTTGTACTCTCCTACAGTTTGTGTTTGTTCTGTTGGGAAGGTACAGATGTAGGATCTTAATTTTACCTATATTGTCACAGCTAAAATAATCCTGCAGTAACAGGATTTGAACGTTCTGTTCAGCTGGCAAAAAGTAGGCTACATGAAAAGTGCAATACTGTTAAAAGTTGCGGTATGCAGAAATCACTCCACATTTTCCTGGTTGCTAAAACTATAATAGTTTGCCTAATTTTAGTTTATGTGTCAAAATAAGCTAGTATAGTACAGAGAATCATTGTACCATCTAAACCGCTGTGAAATATACACATGGCCAAAGGTATGTGGACACCCCTTCAAATGAGTGGATTTGGCTATTTCAGCCACACCCGTTGCTGACTGGTGTATTTAATTGAGCACATAGCCATGCGATCTCCATAGACAAACATTGGCAGTAGTAGAATGGCCCGTACTGAAGAGCTCAGTGACATTGTAATACATTGTAATAATCCACCTTTCCAACAAGTCAGTTTGTCAAATTTCTGCCGTGCTAGAGCTGCCCCGGTCAACTGTAAGTGCGGTTATTTTGAAGTGGAAATGTCTGGGAGCAACAATGGCTCAGCCGTGAAGTGGTAGGCCACACAATCAGACAGAACGGGACCTCTGAGTACTGAAGCACGTAGCGCGTAAAAATCATCTGTCCTCGGTTGCAAAACTCACTACCGAGTTTCCAAACTGCCCCTGGAAGCAACATCAGCACAATAACTGTTCGTTGGGAGCTTCATGAAATGGGTTTCCATGGCCGAGCAGCCACACACAAGCCTAAGATCACCATGCGCAATGCCAACCGTCGGCTGAAGTGGTGTAAAGCTCGCCGCCATTGGATTCAGTGGAAACGCATTCTCTGGAGTCATTTTTTTAAACTTTGAAGTGAAGAATCTCAATTACAGTTTTGATATTATTATTTGTTTTGGTTCTGTACAGTTGTAAATGAAAAAATACACATGTGAACACCAAAAGTCTTTTTCAAATTCAACTTATTTTACAATAAATAGTGAATCGTGCAAGGGTGCCAATATACAGTGCATTCAGAAAGTATTCAAAACCCCTTCACTTTTTCCACATTTTTTTAGGTTACATCCTTATTAGAAAATGGATTTTAAAAATCGTGATCAATCTACACATAATAGCCCATAATGACAAAGCGAAAACAGTTTTTTATAAATGTTTTCACATTTTTTTACAAATAAAAAATAGAAATACCTTATTTACATAAGTATTCAGACCCAGCCATGAGGTCAAAATAATTGTCCATAGAGCTCCGAGACAGGATTGTGTCGAGACGCATATCTGGGGAAGGGTACCAAAACATTTCTGCCTCCTTGAAGTTCCCCAAGAGCACTGTGGCCTCCATCATTCTTAAATGGAAGAAGTTTGGAACCACCAAGACTCTTTCTAGAGTTGGCCACCCGGCCAAACTGAACAATTGGGTGAGAAGAGCCTTGGTCAGGGAGGTGACCAAGAACCCATTGGTCACTCTAATAGAGCTCTAGAGTTCCTCTGTGGAGATGGCAGAACCTTCCAGAAGGACAACCATATCTGCAGCACTCCACCAATCAGGCCTTTATGGGAGAGTGGCCAGACGGAAGCTACTTCTCAGTAAAAGACACATGACAGACCGCTTGGAGTTTGACAAAAGGCACCTAAAGGACCCTCAGACCATGAGAAACAATATTTTCTGGTATGATGAAACCAAGACTGAACACTGTGGCCTGAATGCCAAGTGACACGTCCAGAGGAAACCAGGCACCGCTCATCACCTGGCCAATACCATCCCTACGGTGAAGCATGGTGGTGGCAGCATCATGGTGTAGGGATATTTTTCCGTGGCAGGGACTGGGAGACTAGTCAGGATCGAGGGGAAAGATGAACGGATCAAAGTACAGAGAGATGCTTGATGAAAACCTGCTCCAGACAGCTCAGACTGGGGCAAAGGTTCACCTTCCAACAGGACAACGACCCTAAGCACACAGCCAATGTAACAGTATAACTTTAGACCGTCCCCTCGCCCATACCCGGGCGCGAACCAGGGACCCTCTGCACACATCAACAACAGTCACCCTCGAAGCATCGTTACCCATCACTCCACAAAAGCCGCGGCCCTTGCAGAGCAAGGGGAACTACTACTTCAAGGTCTCAGAGCAAGTGACGTCGCCGATTGAAACGCTATTTAGCGCGCACCGCTAACTAAGCTAGCCGTTTCACATCCGTTACACCAAGACAACGCAGGAATGACTTCTGTGGTGGCATATTTCTGCCATACCAAATTAGGAGAGTTACAAACTACACACCAGTCAGAGTTATACTTAAACTACATCTTTAATAATACTAAGCTTTGCAATAACATTTGACTTTCAACAATTCACTATTTCTAATGAACCGCTGAGAAGTACCACCAGAAAAGTACAAACATCATTTATAGCCAAGATACACCCCTCTCAACTTACACTGACGAACCACAGATCTTAGGAACAGTTCACAAAGATGTGTATGAAAGATATCTATAAAACATAGCAGACAGTGTCAACAGTTCTCACATATGAAATTGTTTTGACTACAGAGGTACCAAAACTATACTTCAAATCGATGATACTCCCCCACTTAACATACTAGTTTGGCCCAAGCTTGCTGTTCAACATTAAAACCCATTCAGTCTGTCTGCAAACAGGCTCTCAAAGTACTTGATAGGAAACCCAATAGCTATAGAAAGCATAAGCTCCTGCGTTTGAAAAAATCTTATGCAATACACTGATGCCTATCTTGCATTCAAGATTCTAAATGTCCAGGCTCCCCCTCCACTCAGTACTTTTGGCTAAGCAGAAAACCCAAACCTTATGGCAGCAGATCCACAAGATCCGCCATGAGAGATGACTGTATAGTTCCCTTAAGGAAAAGCACCTTTAGTCGATCTGCTTTCAGTGTGAGAGCTTCCCATGTCTGGAATACCCTGCCATTAGACACACACAACTGTGATTAATATGCACTGTCCCTGTAAAAATACAAATTAACTCAAACTGCAATCCACTTTAATGACCTGAAATTGTTCCACATAATGGATACAAATTACACTGTTAGAATACATGAACTTCCTGCTCAAATTCACTGGTGTTACCTAAACAATCAAACCAAGAATCAATAATCATCCAAATCAAATGTATTTATATAGCCCTTCTTACATCAGCTGATATATCAGAGTGCTGTACAGAAACCCAGCCTAAAACCCCAAACAGCAAGCAATGCAGGTGTAGAAGCACGGTGGCTAGGAAAAACTCCCTAGAAAGGCCAAAACATAGGAATAAACCTAGAGAGGAACCAGGCTATGAGGGGTGGCCAGTCCTCTTCTGGCTGTGCCTGGTGGAGATTATAACAGAACATGGCCAAGATGTTCAAATGTTCATAAATGACCAGCATGGTCAAATAATAATAATCACAGTAGTTGTCGAGGGTGCAGCAAGTCAGCACCTCAGGAGTAAATGTCAGTTGGCTTTTCATAGCCGCAGGCAGAACAGTTGAAACTGGAGCAGCAGCACAGCCAGGTGGACTGGGGACAGCAAGGAGTCATCATGCCAGGTAGTCCTGAGGCATTGTCCTAGGGCTCAGGTCCGCCGAGAGAGAGAGAGAGAGAGAGAGAGAGAGAGAGAAAGAAAGCGAGAATTAGAGAGAGCATACTTCAATTCACACAGGACACCGAATAAGACAGGAGAAGTACTCCACATATAACAGACTGACCCTAGCCCCCTGACACATAAACTACTGCAGCATAAATACTGGAGACTGAGACAGGAGGGGTCAGGAGACACTGTGGCCCCATCCGATGATACCCCTGGACAGGGCCAAACAGGCCGGATATAACCCCACCCACTTTGCCAAAGCACAGCCCCCACATCATTAGAGGGATATCTTCAACCACCAACTTACCATCCTGAGACAAGTCAGAGTATAGCCCACAAAGATCTCCACGGCACAACCCAGGGGGCGGGGCGCCAACCCAGACAGGAAGATCACGTCAGTGACTCAACCCACTCAAGTGACGCACCCCTCCTAGGGATGGCATGGAAGAGCACCAGTAAGCCAATGACTCAGCCCCTGTAATAGGGTTAGAGGCAGAGAATCCCAGTGGAGAGAGGGGAACCGGCCAGGCAGAGACAGCAAGGGCGGTTCGTTGCTCCAGAGCCTTTCCGTTCACCTTCACACTCCTGGGCCAGACTACACTCAATCATATGACCCACTGAAAAGATGAGTCTTCGGTAAAGACTAAAAGGTTGAGATCGAGTCTGCGTCTCTCACATGGGTAGGCAGACCATTCCATAAAAATGGAGCTCTATAGGAGAAAGGTTGAGACCGAGTCTGCGTCTCTCACATGGGTAGGCAGACCATTCCATAAAAATGTTATTTTTAATAAATTAGCAAACATTTCTTAACCTGTTTTTGCTTTGTCATTATGGGTTATTGTGTGTAGATTGATAAGTGGGATTTTTTTGTATTTTTCGAATGCACTGTATTTGACCGCGTCTGTATAAATATTCTATGTGCCATCCCAGGCGTGTGCTCAGTGGTTGATTACATAGTTTTCCTTCCTTATACATTACCCAGAACCCTACAACTAAATATTTTCATAACTAACCCAAGATAGACCAGAGCCTGACGTTTCCAATGGGAGCAATTCATAGTGGGCAGAGCCAAGCACGAGCTAGTGAGATCCTACTGGCGCGTTCTAGCATTTATTTGCATATTTTGGTTAAGGAACACCTACTCTGTGAAGTGCGCATGTGCTATAATTCAATTCGCCTTTGCAATCCTTCTAAATGGATTTTTTCTAAACTGGCAAAGGCTAAAGTCTACAAAACGCATTCCACTCTGTTTGTTACAGATTCTAGTTTTGGAAACAGTAAACTGTATGGAGATCAAATGTTTCATCGATGAGAAAATTAGCAGAATGTCAGCCAAAATCCATCTCACTCCATCTTCTCCCACTGCCATCCACTGGGCTTCCTTTCCTCACCATATTTGGTAGTGAGTGGAAACGCCAACTGAATGCTTCACATTTATACATCTGGTTAAATATCTGACTCATTGTTCTATCTGTGCAACAACTACTGCTACTACTTCCTCATTCATATTCCCCATCTTGTCTGTAGTACCTACAGTACTCAGAGGCTCTCTCCCAGATAGTAGCTTATTACCTTTATATTAAACTTTTAACCAGGGCCCATATGATTGCATGTAATGCACTATGCAGGGAATACAGTGGCACTTGGGAGGCGACCAATGTGTCACTAAATAAAGTAATCTAACCCAGAGCTGTACGTATCCAAAAATAAATGGCCTGAACTAAACTAAGTCTCCATTTCAGAATGCCAATCTTGGCTCCAGTCGAGACACCCTTCACAGCAGCTCTATGTCTGACATGGCCACCACTCCCATGTCTCCTACGTTTGATGATGTCTTCTGGGACTTCCCAAGGTCTGTGGAGCACCCACCAAAGGTTGGTCAGACTTAATCAATCTCACGTCAGGTGTAACTAAAGGTTATTGTCTGTCTGTCTGTCTGTCTGTCTGTCTGTCTGTCTGTCTGTCTGTCTGTCTTCCGGTTGTGTGCATGTACAACACTATATCTGTGAGGTATATGGTCTGTCTGTCTGTCTGTCTGTCTGTCTGTCTGTCTGTCTGTCTGTCTGTCTGTCTGTCTGTCTGTCTGTCTGTCTGTCTGTCTGTCTGTCTGTCTGTCTGTCTGTCTGTCTGTCTGTCTGTCTGTCTGTCTGTCTGTCTGTCTGTCTGTCTGTCTGTCTGTCTGTCTGTCTGTCTGTCTGTCTGTCTGTCTGTCTGTCTGTCTGTCTGTCTGTCTGTCCGTCCGTCCGTCCGTCCGTCCGTCCGTCCGTCCGTCCGTCCGTCCGTCCGTCCGTCCGTCCGTCCGTCCGTCCGTCCGTCCGTCCGTCCGTCCGTCCGTCCGTCCGTCCGTCCGTCCGTCCGTCCGTCCGTCCGTCCGTCCGTCCGTCCGTCTGTCTGTCTCAGTATTTGTAGTCCATGTATCTGATGGTGTTAGGACCAAAAAAGTATAACATGTTGTTGCCGTAGCATTTGATTGATGCCAGCAAGCATTTGGCCTACTTTGATTTTAAAAAATACATAAAAGAATTAGCCCATCAGCGTTGAGCTGAGCTGAGCTCAACTGTAGGTTGTTCAGGTGCATCAAAACGTTCCCCAAGAGAGGCAAGTTTGGATTTTGCTTCACACCATGTTCTGCAGTAGCTAGCTTGCTAAATTGGCTCTTTCCTAAGCAGTGGATGGAGATGGTGATTTGGACATGTGGTTTTGATTTAATTCTCTGTACAGACCAATGATTATAACAGCAATTCTGATCTAACCATAAATTAATATGTTGTGCCCCTGGCCTGAGACGATTGATGTTCAATGTAGCCTAGATGTAGCCTAGTACATTCACATTAACTAGCTAGCTAACTTAGCTGGTTCGTTGTTGCTCATGTGAGGAAGTTAGGCTAGCAAGCAAGCATAGGTAGCCTTCGACAACAAAACTAAAAGTGTACTGTATGACAAAGCCATAGACTGTTCTTGCCAACATGAAAGAAAGGAGGATGGCATTGGCATTCAACTAGTTTACAAGTAGGGTGAGTCAATGTTTTTAGTTTTAATTGCACACACACACACACACGCACACACACACACACACAAATCAGTCCCATGGAGAGCAAAATTACATTTCGCAAACAGTGATTGCAGTAAATCATTTTTGGTGTCTTTAAATTTGTTTTCGGTGTATTAAACTGAGCCTTTTTGATTTGAGAATGTTTAAATGATGCGGAGACAGGGCTCCTGTTGTCTTTGTTCTGACTTGTGGTAACTCCATGGGTCTATATCAGTAGTTGTTTAGTAAACTGTTGAAAACATTAACTTGCTTGACCATACTGCAGGTCATAACTATTTGTACATGCAATATTTTTTTTGTGGACTTCAATGTTACTCTCCGGTTTTGTGATGAAACAAATGTATGTGTTGTTGAATTTATTCTGCCACTGTGTGACTTTTGTCTTTTTGTTGTCCGGCCTTATTGTATATCACGATGAGCAAACAATGCAATTATCATAACATACTGAATGAAGGTTGTAATATGGCTGTTTTACTGGCTTGGCATGGCTTCCTTAGTGATTTTACCCACGCACCACTACTTCTCTCACCCAGTGTTGCCATGTCCTCGGTTTCCCTGCAAAATTGGGCTACGATGTATCTGGTGAAAATGTATTGGTCGATGGTTGTAGCTTTTTGGGCTAATCTGCACTGCTGCCGCCATGCCATTTCTCATAAAAATATATAGTTGACTGTGACCTGCTGCTGACTGTCAGGCAGTGATTGGCTGAGTCACGTGAGCGAGCGGAGCGAGAGCAGCAGGTGCACATGTTGTGACAACTTATTACCAGTTGTAGGTAGACTATTTAGATTGTCATCATGGAGACACCTATTTCCAAACCTTTCTCCTTAAAACATATTAATACACTAGAACTGATACAAATCAATAAATAATGCAGACAAAGCACTGGAAAACGACTTTGGGCGCACTAGAGCGCAATACATAAATCTGCTCGGAGGTGGTTTAACCTGCGTTCTATTGTTGATTGCTTAAAGGAAACGGTATCAAGCAGGGTGGTTTATGCATGCTCAGTTCTTGGGTCTCTGGGGCTGCCCTGGTGGAAATGGTAAATAGAAGTTATGGAACTCCCTCACGTGATTCTTTATATGGGGGAAAGTCCTCAATGAAACTGACATTAGGCTAATTGTGGAGAATTGTACATTTGCCTCTGTTGGCCATCAAGTAGCCTATTAATGTATATGCCATTGTAGGCTACCATTTGATAGAATCAATATGTGTAAATGACGATATCACTGGAGTCATAGCAAATCAATTTATGCCACAATTTGCAGATTTGTGTTTTTATGCAACTATTAATGGACATGTTTAGTTAATTAAATCGGAAGTTATCAATGTTCTATCGAAATTGCAGATCAGTTGTTACAACACATTAGATTGATGGTAACAGTAGTCAGATTAGGCTACAGGGTAAAAACTTTATTTTTTATTAACACTTGCTGTTGTTGACAAGAATATTCAGTTCCTATACATATTATTAATCTGTAACAAAATATTAATTTTTAATGTTATAATTACGTTGGTAACCAGTTTATAATAGCAAATCAAATTAGATTTGTCACATACACATGGTTAGCAGATGTTAATGCGAATGTAGCGAAATGCTTGTGCTTCTAGTTCTGACAGTGCAGTAATATCTAACAAGTAATCTAACAATTCCCCAACAACTATCTAATACACACAAATCTAAAGGGGTGAATGAGAATATGTACATGTAAGTATATGGATGAGCGATGGCCAAGCGGCATAGGCAAGTTGCAGTAGATGGTATAAAATACAGTATATACATGTGATATGAATGATGTAAGATATGTAAACATTATTAAGTCTCAATGAGTCTCAATGTAGGCAGCAGCCTCTCTGAGTTAGTGATGGCTGTTTAGCAGTCTGATGGGCTTGAGATAGAAGCTGTTTTTCAGTCTCTCGGTCCCAGCTTTGATGCACCTGTACTGACCTAGCCTTCCGGATGGTAGCGGTGTGAACAGGCAGTGGCTTGGTGGTTGTTGTCCTTGATGATCTTTTTGGCCTTCCTATGACATCGAGTGCTGTAGGTGTCATGGAGGGCAGGTAGTTTGCACCCGGTGATGCATTGTGCAGACCACACCACCCCTTGGAGAGCCTTGCGGTTGGGGGCAGTGCAGTTGCCGTACCAAAGCTGTGATACAGCCCGATAGGATGCTCTCGGTTGTGCATCTGTAAAAGTTGTATCCAAGCAGTTCGCATTGTGTAGTGCTTAAGAACAACCCTGTGGTATATTGGCCATATACCATACCCCCTTGTGCCTTATTGCTTTATCATAGCAGTAAAACGAGTTCAATCGACATCCATTGGTGGAAAATTATCTGCCGAGTTTAATAAGGGCAAATGGTCTTTTCTCTAACCCGAAAAAATGGAAAATATGCAGTACAGTCCGAGATGGCAGAACTATTTTTGACAGGTCTTTTTAGATAGGCCTATGTTTCTGATTATAATTTCTGACATTGTTGTTAGCTATTTGTTAGCAACTTGTTTATAATTAAATACATGCAGCTTATCTTCTGTTGCCCTAGTCTAAATAAACAACTGCTCACCAGAATTATGGCATCATCAATGCAATGAATTGTTCAATTTAATTGACATCAATAAAGTTTGTTTCTCTTGCCTCTTTCACCTCTGCTTCTCTCACTCAGCAAAGACATTTAGAGACCAGGGAGAGAATGCAATAGGCAAAAAAAACAGGAAAGAATTTCTTGCTTCATTTTCAAATTACATCAGTTTGACCTGTTTTAAGGAAATTAAAAGCTGTTAAAATGACCCAACATGTTTTTGGTAAGATTTAAGTTAGACTTGGATGCATTGTGGTTGAAATGCTATCACCTTTTATGATGCTGATAAATTTGGCACCTTTAGAGACAGTCTTTTGGCATGTAAATCTTGGTGGGGCAAAAACAATTTAAGTGAGATGCATGCCAGAAAAGCCACTACACAACACAGCACTAAACAAAACATTAATTGCACTATAACGCTGACAAACAGTGCCCACAAACTGTTAGGGCCTACATAAAGCTGTCCCAACAGCAGAGTCCTAACATCTTACCACTGCTACACCTGGCTATCAGCGGAGCCTTGTCTGGCAGCGAAACAGTTCTTTCAGCCTCATTTACTGCCTTTAAAAAAACATAGCTGATATGGCTGACTTGCTTAAACAAATGTGATTTCAAATGACAATTGAGATGTACAAACTATGACATAAGGGGATGATAAGTGGATAAGAGGCAATCCGTAATTTCGATTAAAACATTAATGAGCGAGCTAGGATGGACGTAGTCAATATAACTATTTGTTTAGCACTTTTGAAATGTACAGCGACAGAATTCAGTCATGGACCGTTCTTACAGTGTTCTCCCTGTTTATCCGTTATTTTACCAGGTAAGTTGACTGAGAACACGTTCTCATTTGCAGCAACAACCTGGGGAATAAAAGTCAGTACATCAAGTCAGAACCGTAGGGTAAATAAAGGGGGCATATAAGCAGACAATTAAAGCTCTTACAATATTCAATGATTTCATTTCTCTAAATCATACCGGCTACATGTGCACCACCAAGTCAGAACAGTAGGCTAAATTAAGAGGGGTAAATCGACCAAATTATTATTGTGAGGCACAAAGGCTACTAACATCTTACTACACAACATACAATTAGTAATACTTTCTTAGCTACAGTCACATATCTCCCTGGCATATTACATCATGTATGCAGCAACATACAATGCATGTTTGGACTCACCTTGTTGTGCTGTGCTCACTTGAACAGGAAGGTGGCTCGGCGGTCCTTCGTGCGCTAATTTTGTCATCTGTGTGTAATTATTTATCTTCATATGACAAGGATTAAAAAGGATTTGTCAGTAGATTGTTGACTTGATTCATGATGATGACTGCTAGCTAAGATTTGGAAAGTATGATGTTGACATGATCAATCAAATCAAGCTAGTGTACATATATCGTGATTTGATGTCATTTTATCTGTGGCCAATGTCCTTGAGCTGTCTTGGATGGACAGTTCTAATGTAACTCTATGGCAGCACCCAAGAGGCTAGAATTATGTAGGTCTACCCTTAGACTTGGCGGTGATGTAGTGTCCCCATGAGTGACAGAACACTGAGCCAATCATGGTGCAACGCTCTGTATTTTCTGCTGGGTTGCCCCAACCACCACAGAAATCACTGAGCTAGGCTGAAACACCTGCATTTTGGAGCTGTCTTACTCAAGAAAACAAAAAAGAGATGTGGCTTTATTAACTCAGTGATATATATAAATATTTTTATTTTATTTTTATTTCACCTTTATTTAACCAGGTAGGCTAGTTGAGAACAAGTTCTCATTTGCAACTGCGACCTGGCCAAGATAAAGCATAGCAGTGTGAGCATACAACAAAGAGTTACACATGGAGTAAACAATTAACAAGTCAATAACACAGTAGGAAACAAAGGGGGGGTCTATATACAATGTGTGCAAAAGGCATGAGGAGGTAGGCAAATAATTACAATTTTGCAGATTAACACTGGAGTGATGAATGATCAGATGGTCATGTACAGGTAGAGATATTGGTGTGCAGAAGAGCAGAAAAGTAAATAAATAAAAACAGTATGGGGATGAGGTAGGTGAAAAGGGTGGGCTATTTACCAATAGACTATGTACAGCTGCAGCGATCGGTTAGCTGCTCAGATAGCTGATGTTTGAAGTTGGTGAGGGAGATAAAAGTCTCCAACTTCAGCGATTTTTGCAATTCGTTCCAGTCACAGGCAGCAGAGTACTGGAACGAAAGGCGGCCAAATGAGGTGTTGGCTTTAGGGATGATCAGTGAGATACACCTGCTGGAGCGCGTGCTACGGATGGGTGTTGCCATCGTGACCAGTGAGCTGAGATAAGGCGGAGCTTTACCTAGCATAGACTTGTAGATGACCTGGAGCCAGTGGGTCTAATATATATTACATTGATTTCAAACTAATATGTAATACGTATTAATGCCAAAATAACGTGCAAAACAGGCTAGCCCCCCCCCCCCCCCCAAAAAAAAATGTGGAGCCCCACCTGCCCAAAATGACAGGTCACCACTGATTGTACTGAAAGTAATGCTTAATTCTGCAGGAGTTAATAATATATTAGGCTATGTGAGAGGTTATAGACCGACAGTCTGTGTCCAGATTTCAGTTACTATTCCATTTAACCCATCTGAACAGTACAGTTCCATTGAAGTTCCATATTGAAGTCTAATTGACTATCAAATTTGTGTAGTGCCTCACAATCATCACACATAACATAGCCAGCACTGCTATCATCCTCTTTTACCACTTCACCAAATCTTTCCCAAACATTAGACTACTTTTCTGGCCCTCCCTTCTCTTTATCTTCAACTCTCCATTTCCCAGCCTGTCTCTAAGGGGGGAATTCCGACCTGAGTTAAACGTGCCTAAAATTCCCTTTTTATGTGCTTCTCTCTCTATGCTTATTCTGACCTTGAATTTAAGCATGAGAATAGTATTACATTCACCTGCTATTTGTTTTGGGTGGAGATTGAATAAATGAAGGTGTGGCGGAGGTGTGTCAACAGATACGCTGTATTCTGACCTTGACTTAATTCTACCACCATGAAACCATGAATAAGGTCTAGAAAACATACCGGTTCCAAGTAGGAAAATACTCTACTTTATTTTTTCCGATATACAGTAACAGCATTCTCCATGCACTGTAATTTACAACTTGATAAGAGCTAGGTAAATGAGTAATCCATTTGGATAAATGAATTGTAAATATAAATTACACTTGTTTTAGATAATTTTCCCTTATGATCCCTGGAGACAAAGTTGAAACTAGTCATGGAAACAAATTGAAAATCATATCACACATGACATGTATTGCAGTCCCATTTCCACAGTGAAGTAAGCCATAAATAGCTGTGACATTATTCAGAATTTGTATTGTGTGCCATCATAAATTGCGTGGATAACATTATAGGCTTCTGTAGGGCCGACCCAGCTAGCAATGAGGAATCGACCCAGAAGCGACCCTCTTCCTGAGGGCCAGGAATTGATTGAATCGGACTCGGCCCGGAATCCAAATGAATGACTGCCCAGAATCGACCCAAGTACATCAGGCGGTTTCCGTCTACCGGTAGCACCCGATGCTAATTTAAATAAATGTATACAAAATTACCCAATTTAGTAATTTTAAACATTACTATTATATATTTTATGCATTTTAAAAAATGTCAGAGGAAACACCGTACACCTGGTGACTGGGTCAGCGTGCATTTGCCTGGCCCACCACAGGAGATGCTACAGCGCGTTGGAACAAGGACATCCCGACTGGTCAAACCCTCCCCTAACGCTGGGCCATGGCTGCCACGGGTATCAAACTAGCATCTGTAGCAAAGCAGTTTGCACTGCGATGCAGTGTCTTAGACCGCTGTGTCACTCGGGAGATTCCAGCCACATAGTTTTTAATGCTTATCGATGGCCTTGCACAAAGTATCAAAATACTAAAATACAACTTAAACAGGACTCTTAAAGAGTTTAATTGAAATGTTAATTGTATTTTTTGATCACAGAAACAATGAGCAATATGGAAAAATAAGTAATGAAATGTTAATTATATAAAGCATGTCACGTTCGTCATAACGAGGAGACCAAGGCGCAGCGTGATTGGAATACATGCTTCTTTTATTCAAACGAAGAACACTTCGTAACAAAACAAAACGAACGTGAAGCTATAAATAACTGAGTGCTGACATGCAACTACATAGACAATAACCCGCAAAACCAAAATGAGAAATGGCAACCAAAATAGTATCCCCAATCAGAGACAACGATAAACAGCTGTCTGATTGGGAACCAATTCAGGCCACCATAGACCTACATATACATACCAAAACCCCATAGAAATACAAAAAAACCTAGACAAGACAAAAACACACATACCACCCTCGTCACACCCTGACCTAACCAAAATAATAAAGAAAACAAAGATAACTAAGGTCAGGGCGTGACAATGCAGCCTGTGTAATCATCTGCCAGAGAGTAGCCCCAATCAGCCCAAGACCCAAGTAATACATTTGGGCCAGATAACTCACACCGGAATCGGCCCGAGATCAATCCCCGCATCCTAGCCATAAGTAATACTGCCTAAGGCGGCCCAGACTCAGGCCACATGACTCTCAGCCGGAATTGGCCCAGATCCACTGTGCTAGTTTGGGAACCTGCCGAGTTAATGTAAGTGTTTTAAAATGTTTTATTTGACCATTTGTATCATGTTATATATTAGCCACTATTGGGAGTCACTGTCAGTAATACCCAAATACATTTCTAACTGTCACTTCGGTGTTAGTTGTCTTCAATTTGTAGACTACATTTTGCATCATTCCATTTCGTTGACCTTTCTTTCCTTTGTCAGGTCCATGTAGTTGATGAGGGTCGCTAGCATTAGTTGTGCAATAATTTTGGACATGTAGCCTATTTAAATCATTATAAAACTTTTGTCATACAGTTCCATGATTAGCGAGGATTAGTGTTGATTTATAGGACTATTTTTTGTACACTTTTTTCAACCTTGCAGTATTTCATGGATTGAACTTGAATATGACAACTTTCGGGATGAATCAATACATTGTATTTTTTATTCTTTATTATATTTTGTGCGTAAAAGCTCTCAAAACATGTTTTTTTATGATTCATACACACTTTCATAACCCCAAAATGTGCCTAAATAATCTACAAATCAAGAGTATTTTAAAATCTACCAGTTGGTGCTGAAACAGAGATGAATAGGTGGCTTTCCTTCATTGATATCTATATTCTGAACCCGTTCTCTCGATGTAATCTATTGAGTCTAATTAATTCAAATCTAGTCTAACTAATTAAATATACACCCATGTTTAAAGGGATGGTTTAACATAAATGTACTGAAAATCCTATTGAATGAAAACTCTATGGAAAATCTTTGGCCAGCAAGTGGGAGGGTTTTCAGTGGTTGAATTAAATGCATTCAGCGTGCTCAAGGGAACCACACCTGCAAAGCACATTACGCATCTTAATGAGGTAAGTCAGATACCAACTAGTGAGAGGTGCGTAAGAATGGCGTGTGTAAGTAAGGGTTAAATGTCCTAAGGCTGAATCTTGCCCTTATTGAATTTAACTCTGGCATTGTCCTTTTTCCATCAGTGGATGGAAGTTAACCTTTTATGCCCAAGTTCCCAAAAGCATTTGGCAATTGGTGTGTATTTGCCACGCTTTTGTTAGGCCCTTAAGCTTAAACTTAGGCTACACACTAACGGCAGATAAAAAATAATGAAAGAAAAACCTCCATGTAGCCTATAGATATGAATTGCACAATAATGATACATTTATGGATTTTTAATGCATCGTTTTCTCTTTTTTAACACGGCCACCACCCATCCACCCTTCATCCACACAATATTTAATTAACCTAAATCCGCCCACCCTATGGATATAACCAGGGACTGCAGGATATGAGTCAGCCCATGCATGTGTGTGAGTGTATTGTACAGTATGTGTGTGTATATTTGTGTTTGGGTTTCTGTGGTATGTCTGTGTGTGTGTGAGCCTGGTGAGACCCCATGTGTGTATGTGTATAACCCCATGTGTGTGTTATCTTTCAGGGAGGTTTATAGTTGTTGTTTTTGGTGATGTTAGTCATGCCAACATAAAGGAAGAGGAATTTGGCAGTGCCCTCAAGCTTCCTATGGCACCCCTGACTAACAACAAACTCATTCAACGATGTGATACACATTCTGTTTCCAGAAACATATCTCTAGTTCCTCTAATAAAAGCAGAGATGTGTATCCTTAGGATACAGCACACTAGTGTTTTGTTACTGCTTGATATGGGAATATGGAGTTGATGTGCTTTAATTGCTTACAAGTTTTCTTGTTGCATTCATCACAGAAATCATTTTAAAAATATACGTGAGAAACTCAGGGACATGCAGCTGCCAGTAAGCCCTGTTGAAGGGATGTCAGTAGTTAAAGGGAGTATGATTTTCAGAATGATTTCCTCTTTCAATGGGTGTTGTCTTCCTTTCCTCTTGTGTGATGATATGACATGAGAAAAAGGTGAAAATGTTGACAGCTGTTGGGGACAACATTGAGAAAGAATGAACACAAGACCTGATTGTCTGCTTCACAGGCCTCTCCACATGTGTTCTCCTAAAGTTGGTATCTGCATCCTCTATAGTAAATGATACAGTCCAGGTTGGCGGTTAGGATCAGTTACACATTTCTGGAGTCCCCACAGAGCATGCAGTGTTTTAGAATGTCCTAATATGTCCTAATGTTGTGATGCTTTGTGCAAGGTAGTCAGGCATATACTGTCAGTTGTGGAAAAAGTACCCAATTGCCATACTTGAGTAAAAGTAAAGATACCTTAATAGAAAATGACTCAAGTAAAGGTGAAAGTCACCTATTAAAATCATACTTGAGTAAAAATCAACCGTAAATCAAAAGTAAATGTAGTTGCTAAAATATACTTAAGTATCAAAAGTATGAATTAATTTCAAATTCCTTATATTAAGCACCATTTGTCATTTATTTTTACATTTATGGATAGCCAGGGGCACTCTCCAACGCTTAGACATAATTTACAAATAAAGCATGTGTTTAGTGAGTCCGCCAGATCAGAGGCAGTAGGGATGACCAGGGATGTTTTCTTGATGAGTGTGTGAATTAGACCATTTTCCTGTCCTGCTAAGCATTCAAAATGTAACGAGTACTTTTGGGTGTCAGGGAGAATGTAAGGAGTAAAAGGTACATCATTTTGTTTAGGAATGTAGTGAAGTAAAAGTAAAAGTTGATAAAAATATGAATAGTAAAGTACCGATACCCCAAAAAAACATATTCAGTAGTACTTTCAAGTTTTTGTAGTTAAGTACTTTACTCCACTGTATACTGTACCCTCACATGTCAAAATGATATTTTTGAAGGTTCCGGAGCGTACAACATCCAAATCATATTGCAAAGAGCTGATGAATCATCACCGGACAGGGTTGAGGTACGTTTGTTACCACATCACACATCATTCAGTGTCAGTGAGCAGTAAGCAGTACTACCAGTTACAGGGTGGATAATCCATAGTCAGCTTTGACAGGACCCATGACAGAACATTATATATCTCTGAGACACCATTTGAAGTATAGAGCATGACATTGTGTGTGTGCCTGATTCTTGTCATCTGCCTCTCTCACTTTTTCTCTCTTTCTCTTTCCCTCTCCCGCTCTCTCTCATTCTCTCTCACTCTTCTCTCACTCTTCTCTTTCTCTCACTCTTTCTCTCACTCACTCTCTTCTCTCTCTTTCTCTGCTGTCCAGTGGGGCCCCTCAGTCTCCTGCGGAGAAGGGTGGGAAGTCCATGTCCTCTCATGGCAGCTCCAGTAGCAGCTCCCAGTCAGGTCTGTGTCCTCAAAATCACTCTCTCTCTTGTCTCTCTCTCCTTCAACCATTCACTAGAGATGTGTTCACATAGCACATATGTAGATCCATCAGCTGCATAGTGTTACTACATGGTGAACTACAGCCTGTGTGAACGCATTGGGTGTCTACAAATCAGGCTATAACCACAATACACAGGAAATGTGTCACTGAAACCTAAACATCCTGTCAGGGGTTTTTCCCTCGTGAGTTGAAAGTGAGACCATGCACAGGGCCACTGGCTTACTGTTTAGCTTTGAAACTAAACAATTGTTTTAAAGCTCCAATGCAGACGTTTTTATTTCAATATCAAATCATTTCTGGGTAACAATTAAGTAGTTTGCTGTGAATTTTAGCATTTTTTAGGGAGTAGATCAGCTTTAATATTACAGATAGATTGTAGCTTCCATCAATGTAATTGTCTGCATCTTCCATACTTATTTTTTTAGGGTTATCAAACGATTAAAATAATTAACTATAGAATTTAATGTGATTCATCGCGATTAATCACACATTTTTATATTTGCTCAAATCTTTTCAAAAAGCAGTGTATTGCGTTATAGGCATGTAGGGACTGAAACACAAAAATATTCTGTTTCAATGTTTTAATGGCATATTCACCATAAACAAGTTAAGCAATGTTAAGCATTACAAAAGTCCTGTAACTTACTAATGCTCCCAGTAGGTCACTAATGCTCCATCATAAATTCTCTCTCGCACACGCACACACACACACACACACACACACACACACACACACACACACACACACACACACACACACACACACACACACACACACACACACACAGTTAAAGCTTCAGCCATTCTAAATTATTGTTCTCCCCATTAGTGATTGGAGGGTTGTCTATAAGAAAAAAAACTATTAGCTCTATCGATACAAAGAGCATAAACTTGTCCAACAATGTCATGAATTTTACAGAACATAAACCAGTGACCATACACTTCAATCCTCCTCTTATTTATTTTCACTGAGCCAGTTGCAAAGACAAACAAGCCTGTTGACATTTTCAGATGATAAAGCTGCTCTCTTCTTCTGTACGATATGCCCAGAGAGTGAAAACAACCTCTCACAAGGTACTGATGTGGCAGGCGTTGCCAGGTACCTTTGTTTATTGCAGGCCAGCCTGGTGTGTGCCCCTGCATGCTGTGACCACCACTGTAGTGGACAGTTGATAATGGGCTCTGCTTCGTAATGCTCCAAACATTTCTCAATGGACTCCTCCTCTTCATCAGAGTCAGACTCAGAAGAACTCAACAAAGGGGCAGCTTTCTTCATCGCTGGCTCTGAATCTGTTGCTTTATCAGGTTGCTGTGCAGGCCTCTCTTCCTTCAGCAAGATGCTGACCAAAGCCCACACCTCACCCCTCTCAGTTCTGGGAAGGCATTTCAGGTCCTTAAACCTTGGGTCGAGTGCTGTGGCGATCTTCAGCCATGTGAGGTTCGTGTTTTCATTGTGTGTCTCCAGTTCTGTTGTGAATGTTAGCTTGAATCTTACCATGGCATGGTCATCATCCAAGCTGTCCACCACTCGAAGGAGATGACACAAAGCAGGCAACACCACTGAGCAGGAAATGTACTTCTCTCCTCCCAGAATTTCAGTCAAGTACCTGGATGAAAAGCTATTCAAAATCACACTCTCACACACACACACACACACACACACACACACACTCTCTCACACCTACACACACACAATATATTATTATAACATACATAGTGAGATACATAGTGAGAGTAGTGCCTCCAGTTTCTCCAGTTCAGCTGTGGTTGGCATGGTGATGTTCATTTTATGTTGGGCCAGAGCATCTCTCAGTTGTTGTTGGTTACGGTGGGCAAGCTTTACCATTTCCAGAGTGGAATTCCATCTTGTTGTTGTTACTTGCCTCCTAAGAGGAGGGAGGTGCAGTAGTCAGGAGAGCAAGGAAGTCCCAATAGCACAATTGTTTATTAGAAGCCCCAACTCAACAACAACAGGTGGAGGAACATGCCCAAATGAAGTCACCACACACGGAGAATAAACGCAAAACAAGGAGGAGAAACCTCTACTTCTAATTACAGTCCAAAACGGTACAACGACCGTGAGAAAGAAAACCCTGTGGCGCAAACATGCACCCCTAACATAGCAACAACAGTAAATAATCCCGCACGAAGAATAGCAGGCAGCGTAGGTTAATAAACCCACCGAAATAAACGAATAAGACACAAACGAAAAGGAAAAATGGATCGGTGGCAGCGAGTAGGCCGGCGACGACGACCGCCGAGCACCGCCTGAATAGGGAGAGGAGCCACCTTCAGTGGAAGTCGTGACAGTTGTGACATCTTGTGCAAGTGACTCCTTATTTTGCAACTTGCTGTTGTCCTAGCTCTGCAGCGTTTGGTGGGCTGTGTTTGAAATGGCCAATAATATTTCGGCATTTGGCAAGGGCATTGTCGGACCCGCTGTTCTGTAGGGACACTGATGGACCTTTGGAGACTTTGCGCTGTGCAGGGCAGGTGTTCAATACGCAGATGTTTTGCAGCTGCAATCATGTTCCGTGGTAACACATGGTAACTTTGTTTTCAATGTTCCACTGCTTTGCTAGATCCCTGAAATGCCCGGCGAACGTTTCAGCATAGTGCCTCTCTTCTGTCTTCATTAAACCCTCTTGAAGCTAGGGGTCACTATTTTTATTTTTGGAAAAATAACGTTCCCAAAGTAAACAGCCTATTTCTCAGGACCAGATGCTGGAATATGCATATAATTGACAGCTTATGATAGAAAACACTCTTAACGTTTCCAAAACTGTAAAAATATTGTCTGTGAGTATAACAGAACTGATATTGCAGGCGAAACCCTGAGGAAAATCCAATCAGGAAGTGCCTCTTATTTTGAAACCCTTCTGTTCCTTTGCATAACTATCCTCCTTTTAAAGGGATATCACCCAGATTCCCTTTTCTATGTCTTCCCTGAGGTGTCTACAGCCTTTAGATGTAGTTTCACGCCTTTATGTTGAAGAATTAGCGTAAAAGACCACATTGTGTAAGTGGCCAGCTGATGGCTCTCAGAGTGATTTTTACGTAAAAGAGAGAGGTAGCCCTTTTTCCTGCCGGTCCTACTGAAAGGCCAACTGTCCCGGTTGATATATTATCAAATAGATATTTGAAAAACACCTTGAGGATTGATTATAAAAAACGTTTGCCATGTTTCTGTCGATATTATGGATATAATTTGGATTTTTTTTCCCGGCGTTGTCGTGACCGCTATTTCTGGTGAATTTCTGAACATAATGTGACAAACAAACTGAGGTATTTTGGGTATAAAAATAATCTTTATGGAACAAAAGGAACATTTGCTGTCTAACTGGGGGTCTCGTCAGTGAAAACAGCCAAAGATCATCAAAGGAAAACGGTTAATTTGATTGCTTTTCTGATTTTCGTGACCAAGCTTCCTGCTGCTAGCTGGACATAATGCTATGCTAGGCTATCGATAAACTTACACAAACGCTTGTCTTGCTATCGCTGTAAAGCATAATTTCCAAATCTGAGATGACAGGGTGATTAACAAAAGGCTAAGCTGTGTTTCGCTATGTTTCACTTGTGATTTCATGAATATGAATATTTTCTAGTAAGATTATTTGACCGTTGCGCTATACTAATTAGTGTAGTTGCTGACAATTCTCCCGGATCTGGGATGGGTAGTTCCAAGAGGTTCATTAAGGCCAGAGCGTGTGAATGCAGTTTCCAGTTTTCTTCGATGTGGTGCGCAGTAACCCCAAGGTAGTTATGGTTACTGACTGAAGTCCAGTGGTCTCCCGTGAGAGCAATAGCTGTTGTATGTTTCAACTCCTCTGCTTTTTTCGTAGCCCTCACGCTTTCATTACAGCTATTGTATTTTTGTAACGACAGTGGCTCTCGGGGATAACTCATACGTTGAGTCGTTCGACGCTATCCGTATGATAACCCCTCATGCCATCGTTCTCCACAATGTGGACTGGCCTGCAAGCTGTTGCTATCCATGCTTGTGTTAGCTTGCTGCTTGTCTATAGGCCTCCCGCGTGCACACTCTTCTAGCTTAGCCTGCCGAAGATGTCCTCCATTGCTACTAATAACGTTACTTGTATTGCCGGCCTCAACACTATATTTTGCTTGTAAATGACAACGAAAACCCCCCATAACTTCGGTAATAAACTATTTCTGCCTTGCAGTAGATGCGAATTACTTTGGTTTTACACATAGAGCCATCTGGGAGTGATTTGAAATTGAAATTTAAAAGGCCCTTACTAGCATTCTCCATCATTCATTCATACAAGTAGCTAGCTAGCACATCGTCTGCCAGGGCTTGAATTAAGCAAATGCGTTAATGGCATCAAACAAATCTACAGCATTAAAAATGTAACCATTAACGCGTTATCAGGTGCAGAGTAGCACAGCAGGCAGAGATGAGGGTAAATCCAGAATGTTAACTGAAGTATTCACAGGAAAAACAACAAAGCAAGTGCACATGCGTACAACACAAAACAAGACAAGAGACCTGAGCAACCGGCTCAGTTCCATACAGGAACCTAAATAGTCCTAAACCAGGTGAACCCAATAATCCCAAACCTGGACACTAGAAACAAAAGGATGCCCTTCAGGGATAACACTCCATGATGACCTCTAACCTATGACAGCCTTGATGTCAGCTTTGCACAATCTTGGCATTCTCTTAGCCAGCTTCACCTGGAATGCTTTTCAAACAGTCTTGAATGTGTTCTCATATATGCTGAGCACTCATTGGCTGCTTTTCCTTCACTCTGCTATCCAACTCATCCCAAACCATCTCAATTGTGTTGAGGTCAGGTGATTGTGGAGGCCAGGTCATCTGATGCAGCACTCCATCACTCTTCTTCTTGGTCAAATAGCCCTTGCACAGCTTGGAGGTTTGTTGGGTCATTGTCCTGTTAAAAAAACAAATTATATTCCCACTAAACTCAAACCAGAAGGACTGGCGTATCACTGCAGAATGCTGTGGTATCCATGCTGGTTAAGTGAGCCTTGAATTCTAAATAAATCACAGATCGTGTCACTGCAAAGCACCCCCACACCATCACACCT
Organism: Oncorhynchus kisutch; assembly: GCF_002021735.2. Taxonomy (NCBI): domain Eukaryota; kingdom Metazoa; phylum Chordata; class Actinopteri; order Salmoniformes; family Salmonidae; genus Oncorhynchus; species Oncorhynchus kisutch. Next base: position 22,789,591 of record NC_034188.2, read on the forward strand.
CCTCCTCCATGCTTCACGGTGGGAACCACACATGCAGAGATCATCCGTTCACCTACTATGGGTCTCACAATGACACGGCGGTTGGAACCAAAAATCTCAAATTTGAACTCATCAGACCAAAGGACAGATTTTTCATCGGTCTAAGGTCCATTGCTCGTGTTTCTTGGCCCAAGCAAGTCTCTTCTTATTATTGGTATCCTTTAGTAGTGTTTTTTTTTGCAGCAATTTGACCATGAAGGCCTATTCACGCAGTCTCCTCTGAACAGTTGATGTTGAGAAGTGTCTGTTACTTGAACTCTGTAAGGCATTTATTTGGGCTACAATCCGAGGTGCAGTTAACTCTAATGAAATTATCCTCTGCAGCTGAGGTAACTCTGGGTCTTCCTTTCCTGTGGCGGTCCTCATGAGAGCCAGTTTCATCATATCGCTTGATGGTTTTTGCGACTGCACTTGAAAACTTTCAAAGCTTGAAATTTTCGCATTGTCTGACCTTCATGTCTTAAAGTAATGATGGACTGTCGTTTCTCTGCTTATTTGAGCTGTTCTTGCCATAATATGGACATGGTCTTTACCAAATAGGGCTTTCTTCTGTATACTTTTTACAAGGCACACCTGTTAATTGAAATGCATTCCAGGTGACTACCTCGTGAAGCTGGTTGAGAGAATGCCAAGAGTGTGCAAAGCTGTCATCAAGGCAAAGGGTGGCTACTTTGAGGAATCACAAATATAAAATATATATTTGTTTATCACTTTTTTGGTTACTACATGATTCCATAAGTGTTATTTCATAGTTTTGATGTCTTCACTATTATTCTACAATGTAGGAAAGAGGAAAAATAATGAAAAACCCTTGAATGAGTAGGTGTGTCCAAACCTTTGAATTGTACTGTATATAAAACACAGAAACATTTTTGACTACACTGAGCCTTTAAGTTTCACGTGAGGGTGTGTGGGTGACTGGGTGTCGGTGAGGGAGTATGGGTGTGGGGGTGTTGGTGAAAGAGGGAGTGTGCGTGAGGGAGTGTGGGTGGGTGAGGGAGTGTGGGTGGGTGAGGGTTTGTGGGAAGGAGATTGGGTGAGGTTGTATGTGTGTGGGAGTTTGTGAGAGCGTGTGGGTGGGGGCGTGTTAGTGAGCAACAGGCCCTGTCGTAGATTGGGTGTGTGGAAAACCAGTACAATTAATGGGTAGACTCTCAAAAGAACTGCCTTTTGGATAAGAAGGAAAAAAGGAAAGAAAGACTGGGTAATGTGTTCAAAGTTCCCCTTTTTCACAATTACTTGTCTGAGGAATTTTAAGAAAGCAGTTCACGAATATGGTAAATAAATGTGCTAACATGTCGTGGTTAAATTCCAAAGGAATCTTATACTGTACATGAAGATGGAGCATTAGCTCAAATAGAGACATAATAATGATAATGAATTTGACATTTATAGTCTTTTACAAGTTCATTACATTGTCGCTTTCACGAAGTAATCCAGTGGGAAAACAAGGAAGCCCTTACAATATATCCTGATGCCCTAGTCCATATCTGGATTTGCTCATCATATTAACGTAGCATACTGAGGTCTTGGGGCAACTGACAACTTTAATCCATTATATAGTTTGAGGAAAGCTCCCATAATGAGCCACCAAAGCTAACTACAGTATCTGAATGGCTCTGGTAATATTTAGCAAGAGTGTACAACATAGTGAGATGGGAGATTTGAAACATGTCTTTTGACTCTATCAGGTTACTTCAAGCTGGAGAGCCCTCTGCTGCAGAGCCGTCTTCAGCAGTACAAGAAGTCTAAGGAGAATTCTCCTGGAGCCCTTCTTCAGCAACATGTAAGTATCTGTCTTCTGTCACCATCCTAGCATCTAGAACACTATTCCACATCTATTATACGTCAGATTTAAAATGGAGTTTTCAGCCATGATTATCATAATTGTTGTCGTGGGACAAGTTGTTCTTTTCTTTATTGGCTCCCGTTACCCTGTGGTTCTGGAAAATACTGACATCTGTAACACTTTACATCTTGGTCACCGAGCTTGAAGGCCATCATGTTGGTCTCATCTCTACGTTTGTCAGATGTCAGTTACTGTTGTTTGTTACTGTCTGGTTTGAAAAACAAAACTGTAAGGAACAGATGAATCCGATTAGCTCTGGATGTGAATGAGGAGAATCCATATGACCATCTCTCACATCTGTGTTTGCTTTCATCAAAACTAAGAATTCTGTAATTCCTCCTCTGACTCAACTTTATGTCTAAATAGTGTATTATTCTTGCTTATCAGTTCTAAACTAAATATTGCATGTTATGACTAGTCCTAATGATTTGAGATTAGAGGTACAGTATGCCATTTAAGATTCCGGTCATTCCGTCGGGAAGCAGAGGTGTCCTGTCCTGTCTCTGATTCCCTCCAAAGGACACACGGTGTCATTGTGTTTTATTCAATAACATATACCTGCTTGTCATCTTTATGTGGACTGACAATTATTCCTGTATTGGATTAGCATTAGCAGTCCTGTATTATTTCATAATCATGTCTGCCTGCGTGCCTGTCTGACTGTATGTCTCAGGAACTCTGATGTCTGGTGTTCTATCTCTGATGTCTGGTGTTCTATCTCTGATGTCTGATGTTCTATCTCTGATGTCTGATGTTCTATCCATGATGCCTGGTGTTCTATCTCTGATGTCTGGTGTTCTATCTCTGATGTCTGGTGTTCTATCTCTGATGTCTGGAGTTCTATCTCTCATGTCTGGTGTTCTATCTCTCATGTCTGGTGTTCTCTATATGATGTCTGATGTTCTATCCATGATGTCTGGTGTTCTATCCATGATGTCTAGTGTTCTCTATATGATGTCTGGTGTTCTATCTCTGATGTCTGATGTTCTATCTCTGATGTCTGATGTTCTATCTCTGATGTCTGGTGTTCTATCTCTGATGTCTGATGTTCTATCTCTGATGTCTGGTGTTCTATCTCTGATGTCTGGTGTTCTCTATAAGATGTCTGGTGTTCTCTATATGATGTCTGGTGTTCTCTATATGATGTCTGATGTTCTATCTCTGATGTCTGGTGTTCTATCTCTGATGTCTGGTGTTCTATCTCTGATGTCTGGAGTTCTATCTCTCATGTCTGGTGTTCTCTATATGATGTCTGATGTACTATCCATGATGCCTGGTGTTCTATCTCTGATGTCTGGTGTTCTCTATATGATGTCTGGTGTTCTCTATATGATGTCTGATGTTCTATCCATGATGTCTAGTGTTCTCTATATGATGTCTGGTGTTCTATCTCTCATGTCTGGTGTTCTCTATATGATGTCTGATGTTCTATCCATGATGTCTAGTGTTCTCTATATGATGTCTGGTGTTCTATCTCTGATGTCTGGTGTTCTATCTCTGATGTCTGGTGTTCTCTATATGATGTCTGGTGTTCTCTATATGATGTCTGGTGTTCTCTATATGATGTCTGATGTTCTATCTCTGATGTCTGGTGTTCTATCTCTGTCTGATGTTCTATCTCTGATGTCTGGAGTTCTATCTCTGATGTCTGGTGTTCTATCTCTGATGTCTGATGTTCTATCTCTGATGTCTGGTGTTCTATCTCTGATGTCTGATGTTCTATCTCTGATTTCTGGTGTTCTATCTCTGATGTCTGGTGTTCTCTATATGATGTCTGGTGTTCTCTATATGATGTCTGGTGTTTTATCCCTGATGTCTGGTGTTTTATCTCTGATGTCTGGTGTTCTATCTCTGATGTCTGATGTTCTATCTCTCATGTCTGGTGTTCTCTATATGATGTCTGATGTTCTATCCATGATGTCTGGTGTTCTATCCATGATGTCTAGTGTTCTCTATATGATGTCTGGTGTTCTATCCATGATTTCTGGTGTTCTCTATATGATGTCTGATGTTCTATCTCTGATGTCTGGTGTTCTATCTCTGATGTCTCGTGTTCTATCTCTGATGTCTCGTGTTCTATCTCTCATGTCTCGTGTTCTATCTCTCATGTCTGGTGTTCTCTATATGATGTCTGATGTTCTATCCATGATGTCTGGTGTTCTATCCATGATGTCTAGTGTTCTCTATATGATGTCTGGTGTTCTATCCATGATGTCTGGTGTTCTCTATATGATGTCTGGTGTTCTCTATATGATGTCTGGTGTTCCTACTCTGATGTCTGGTGTTCTATCTCTGATGTCTGGTGTTCTATCTCTGATGTGATTCTCTGTGTTTCTCTCTCAGGGTTTCGGCCACTTCTCTGGGCTTACGTCTAATCTCAGTCCGTTTGTCAAGGCAACAGAGTACTCCTCTTCTAGCGATGAAGTTGGGAGTAGTGATGATGATGAGAAAACCCAGTGGGTTCACCTTGATTGATTTATTGATTCATTGATTTTATTTGATACATTTTTTTAAATATACAGAGCAAAAAACAAGAGCATTATCCATTAAAACACTGCTCTCTGACTGCTGTTGTCTGTTTCTCCAGGTCTCCGTTGAATGGGAAAGGAATGTTCTTCCGTGGAGCCCCTGATGGGATTGTCCTGCAGCCCCACCATAATCTTAACCAGACCCCGGTATACATACACCTCATCCACACACTACGACCTCTTTGGGACATTTTGGAGTGAAAAAGTACTAACTTATTAACTTTGAGAGCTAAGCTAGCTGCTTTCCTTCCCAACACAGCCAGCTGTTTACCTTACCAATACAGCCAGCTGCTTTCCTTACCAACACAGCCAGCCACTTGAGCTCAGGGTTGTCACCAGTCCCGCATGGGTCATTTTCATGACAAACACTAAAGGGCACTTTGTGCATACTAACTAACACATGGAGCAGATGCTACTAACTAATAACCAATTTGATCACCCTGTTTCAGGACAACTTTTGTATTTGAGATTTTTAAAGGCTTCTGAAGTTTGTACAGTCGTGGCCAAAAGTTTTGAGAATGACACAAATATACATTTTCACAAGTCTGCTGCCTCAGTTTGTATGATGGCAATTTGCATATACTCCAGAATGTTATGAATAGCGATCAGATGAATTGCAATTAATTGCAAAGTCCCTCTTTGCCATGCAAATTAACTGAAACCCCCCCCAAAAAATCCACTGCATTTCAGCCCTGCCACAAAAGGACCAGCTGACATCATGTCAGTGATTCTCTCGTTAACACAGGTGTGAGTGTTGACGAGGACAAGGCTGGAGATTTCTTTGTCATGCTGATTGAGTTCGAATAACAGACTGGAAGCTTCAAAATAAGGGTGGTGCTTGGAATCATTGTTCTTCCTCTGTCAACCATGGTTACCTGCAAGGAAACACGTGCCGTCATCATTGCTTTGCAGAAAAAGGGCTTCACAGGCAAGGATATTGCTGCCAGTAAGATTGCACCTAAATCAATCATTTATCGGATCATCAAGAACTTCAAGGAGAGCGGTTCAGTTGTTGTGAAGAAGGCTTCAGAGCCCCAAGAAAGTCCAGCAAGCGCCAGGACCGTCTCCTAAAGTTGATTCAGCTGTGGGATCGGGGCACCACCAGTACAGAGCTTGCTCAGGAATGGCAGCAGGCAGGTGTGAGTGCATCTGCACACACAGTGAGGCAAAGACTTTTGGAGGATGGCCTGGTGTCAAGAAGGGCAGCAAAGAAGCCACTTCTCTCCAGGAAAAACATCAGGGACAAACTAAGGACTCCTGAGGACTGGGGTAAAGTCATTTTCTCTCTGATGAATCCCCTTCCCGATTGTTTGGGGCATCCAGAAAAACGCTTGTCCGTAGAAGACAAGGTGAGCGAAACCGTCAGTCCTGTGTCATGCCAACAGTAAAGCATCCTGAGACCATTCATGTGTGGGGTTGCTTCTCAGCCAAGGGAGTGGGCTCACTCACAATTTTGCTTAAGAACACAGCCATGAATAAAGAATGGTACCAACACATCCTCCGAGAGCAACTTCTCCCAACCATCCAGGAACAGTTTGGTGACGAACAATGCCTTTTCCAGCATGATGAAGCACCTTGCCATTTTTTATTTTTTTTATTTATTATTATTTTTTTACCTTTATTTAACTAGGCAAGTCAGTTAAGAACAAATTCTTATTTTCAATGACGGCCTAGGAACAGTGGGTTAACTGCCTGTTCAGGGGCAGAACGACAGATTTGTACCTTGTCAGCTCGGAGTTTGAACTTGCAACCTTCCGGTTACTAGTCCAACGCTCTAACCACTAGGCTACCCAGCTACCCTGCTACCCTGCCGCCATAAGGCAAAAGTGATAACTAAGTGGCTCGGGGAACAAAACATCGATATTTTGGGTCCATGGCCAGGAAACTCCCCAGACCTTTATCCCAGTTAGAACTTGTGGTCAATCCTCAAGAGGCGGGTGGACAAACAACAACCCACAAATTCTTACAAATTCCAAGCATTGATTATGCAAGAATGGGCTGCCATCAGTCAGGATGTAGACCAGAAGTTAATTGACAGCATACCATGGCAGTTTGCAGAGGTCTTGAAGGGTCAACACTGCAACTATTGACTCTTTGCATCAACTTCATATAATTGTCAATAAAAGCCTTTGACACTTATGAAATGCTTGTAATTATACTTCAGTATTCCATTGTAACATCTGACAAAAATATCTAAAGACACTGAAGCAGCAGACTTTGGAAATTAATATTTGTGTCATTCTCAAAACTTTTGGCCACGACTGTAATTTCCACTTTGAAATTTCAGACTTGATTTTCTATTATGAAAAGCCCCTACAAAAATGTCTATGAATGTTCACATGTTCAGATGATTATTTTACTGCTTTAGTAAACTGGCTCAAATTAATATCCTCCATCTGTACATGGAGCAGAGCAGAGCCCAGTGATGATGCTGCTCTCCCACAGCCCCCTCAGAGCCTCCGCCACCTCCATTGATGCTGCTCTCCCACAGCCCCCTCAGAGCCTCCGCCACCTCCATTGATGCTGCTCTCCCACAGCCCCCTCAGAGCCTCCGCCACCTCCATTGATGCTGCTCTCCCACAGCCCCCTCAGAGCCTCCGCTACCTCCATTGAGGATACTACTCTCCTACAGCCCCCTCAGAGCCTCCTCCACCTCCATTGATGCTGCTCTCCCACAGCCCCCTCAGAGCCTCCTCCACCTCCATTGATGCTGCTCTCCCACAGCCCCCTCAGAGCCTCCGCCACCTCCATTGATGCTGCTCTCCCACAGCCCCCTCAGAGCCTCCTCCACCTCCATTGATGCTGCTCTCCCACAGCCCCCTCAGAGCCTCCGCCACCTCCATTGATGCTGCTCTCCCACAGCCCCCTCAGAGCCTCCTCCACCTCCATTGATGATACTGCTCTCCCACAGCCCCCTCAGAGCCTCCTCCACCTCCAGTAATGAATGCAATGCCACTTGGTATGGTGTAAGCAGGGCTTGATATCCTTGTTTACCTCTCCCACTTCCCTTCAAACAACGCCTTGACTGTCATTGGACACTTAGTGTCATGGAAACCCAAACAGTGCCTACCTGCCATATGACACTCTTTTTGTAGATGCTGCTGTTGTTCCTCCACACAGTGCTGCTGTGACACTGTGAATACAGAGTTACATGACTCACGTCAGACGGGCAGGCAAGCATTAGTAACGAGGCATTATACTGCTGTTTGCTGTGTCTCTTCTCTTAGCAGAGCAGCGTGGCATCAGGCCTTAAGAGTGTCCAGCCACTACACAGGCTCATTGCTATAGGATCAGAATGCAACGAGAATTACCTTCTCCCTGATCTCCTGCAGAAGAGCCCGGCCCATGAGCCCATGGCGCAGCATGGCCCACATGACGTCATCTACCCCCAGTCTCCGAGCAGACGAGGACCACATTCTGACGTGAGTTCACATGTAGCTATAAACTCTCTGTAGGCTGAATGTCTATTAGTAGGCTATAACTTCTCCAGAAGGTCATGGAATGTTTAAGAGTAATAGTTTATAGACTGAAGTGGTTTGGAACAATGGGTTTTTATTTGATGTCAATGTATCTTTCTCCACTAAGGGGAGATGACCTAGCTATTGTAGACGTGAAATTCCATCAAGATTGATGTGAAGTCTACTGGAAATCTGACATTTGTTTTTTTATGTTGTTTTATTGATATGAATTCTGATTTTGGATGCATTTGCAGAAACCTGTAAACTGTCCTCCAGGGAAAAGCAACTCGTCCTCCTCCTTCACTCCCTTCATAGACCCCAGGCTGCTGCAGATCTCTCCCCCTCAGAGCCCAGTGGGCCACAGTCCCAGTGAGTGCCAACAAACAAACACACACATACACATACACACACACGCACACACACACACGCGCACACACCACTCTACACAAGAAATGCCCCTCAGACATTCTAGTAAATCACTGCTAGGGTGGTCTCTAATCCTAGGTCTCTGTTACAAATGTGCCCTGTATATATACAACATATATATATATATATACACATATACACACAGTGCATTCGGAAAGTATTCAGACCCCTTGACTTTTTCCAAATTTTGATACATTACAGCCTTATTCAAAAATGTATTAAATAGTTTTTTTCCCTCATCAATCTACACACAATATCACATAATGACAAAGGAAAAACAGGTTTTTAGATGTTTTTCCAAATGTATTAAATATTCAAAACTGACATATCATCACATTTCCAAAAATATAAACTCAACATGTAAATTGTTGGTCCCATGTTTCATGAGATGAAATAAAAGTTCCCAGAAATGTTCCATACGCACAAAAAGATTATTTCTCTCCAATTCTGTGAACAAATTTGTTTACATTCCTGATAGTGAGCATTTCTCCTTTGTCACGAGAATCCATCTACCTGGCTTATTAAAAAGCATGGTAATTACACAGGTGCACCTTGTGTTGGGGACAATAAAAGGCCACTATAAAATGTGCAGTTTTGTCACACAACACAATGCCACCAGAGCTGTTGTCAGAGAATTTAATGTTAATCTCTCTATCATAAGCCGCCTCCAACAATGTTTTAGAGAATTTGGCAGTCTGTCCAACCCGCCTTACAACCGCAGACCGCGTGTAACCACGCCAGCCCAGGACCTCTACATCTAGCTTTTTCACCTGTGGGATGTCTGAGACCAGCAAACTGGACAGCTAATGAAACTGAGGAGATTTATGTCTGTAATAAAGCCTTTTTGTGGTTGGCTGGGCCTGGCTCCCAAGTGGGTGGGCCTATGCCCTCCCACCCATGACAGCGACCCTGCTCAGTCATGTGAAATCCATAGATTAGGGCCCAATTAATTTATTGATTGATTTCCTTATATGAACTGTAACTCAGTAAAATCTTAGAAAATTGTTGCATGTTGCGTATATATTTTTGTTCACTATATATAAACATTAAAATACAAAAACACAGTCATGGGAAGCACAAATAAAACATCCCCCAGAAAAACAGTTACATTCCTCCACAAATAAGTCCCCAATCAATACTTAAAATCACCTGACAGGCCTGGGGGATGTCTTGTTAGACTTCAGTGCAGCTTTTGACATTATCGATCATAGTCTGCTGCTGGAAAAACGTATGTGTTATGGCTTTACACCCCCTGCTATAATGTGGATAAAGAGTTACTTGTCTAACAGAACACAGAGGGTGTTCTTTAATGGAATCCTCTCAAATATAATCCAGTTAGAATCAGGAATTCCACAGGGTAGCTGTTTAGGCCCCCTGCTTTAAAAAAAAATGTTTACACACGACATGCCACTGACTTTGAGTAAACCCAGAGTGTCTGTGTATGTGGATGACTCAACACTATACACGTCAGCTACTACAGTGACTGAAATGACTGCAACATTCAACAAAGAGCTGCTGTTTGTTTCAGAGTGGGTGGCAAGGAATAAGTTAGCCCTAAATATTTCTAAAACTAAAAGCATTGTATTTTGAACAAAACACTCACTAAACCCTAAAAGTCAACTAAATCTTGTAATAAATAATGTGGAAATTGAGTGAGTTGAGATGACTAAACTGCTTGGAGTAACCCTAGATTGTATACTGTCATGGTCAAAACATATTGATGCAGTAATAGCTAAGATGGGGAGAAGTCTGTCTATAATAAAGTGATGCTCTGCCTTCTTAACAACACTATCAACAAGGCAGGTCCTACAAGCCCTAGTTTTGTTGCACCTTGACTACTATTCAGTTGTGTGGTCAGGTGCCACAAAAAAATTGCAATTGGCTCAGAACAGGGCAGCACGGCTGGCCCTTGGATGTACACAGAGAGGTAATACTAATAATGTGCATGTCAATCTCTCCTGGCTGAAAGTGGAGGAGAGATTGACTTCATCACTACTTTTATTTATGAGAGGTATTGACATGTTGAATGCACCGAACTGTCTGTCTAAATTACTGGCACACAGCTCAGACACCCCACAAGACATGCCACAAGAGGTCTCTTCACATTCCAGAACAGACTACGGGAGGCACACAGTACTACATAGAGCCATGACCACATCAAGTAACTGACGCAAGCAGTAAAATTAGATTTTAAAAAACACATTAAAAAACACCTTATGTAACAGTGGAGACTGTGAAGCAACATAGACATTGGCACAGACACACGATAACATACACACTGTTATGACTTCTGTGATTGGTGGGTGGAGGAGTCAAGCGCAGAGAGCAGGTAGTTCTGTACGTGGATCTTTTATTCCAATGACAGTGGAAAAACGGACATGGAAAACACAAGGGCGCATGAAACAACCCGTCCAAATAAACAGAACTAAAACTGACCGGAAAAATAGAGATCACAATAATCAACCAACACCATAAAACAGAGAACAAGCCCGCACAATAACCAGCAGGCCTAGTGCCCTTAAATAGCCTACATACAAAACTACACTCAAAAGAGGTGTAACCAATTAGACCCAACTAACAGAAACAAAAGGAAAGGGAATCGATGGCAGCTAGTAGGCTGGCGACGACGACCGCCGAGCACCGCCCGAACAGGAAGAGGCACCATCTTCGGCGGGATTCGTGACACACACTATACATACACATGGATTTAGTACTGTAGATACAGTTGAAGTCAAATACATTTAAACTCAGTTTTTCACAATTCCTGGCATTTAATCCTAGTAAAAATTCCCTGTCTTTGGTCGGTTAGGATCACCACTTTATTTTAAGAGTGTGAAATGTCAGAACAATAGTAGAGAGAATTATTTATTTCAGCTTTTATTTCTTTCATCACATTCCCAGTGGGTCAGAAGTTTACATACACTCAATTAGTATTTGGTACCATTGCCATTAAATTTTTTAATTTGGGTCAAACGTTTCGGGTAGCCTTCCACAAGCTTCCCACAATAAGTTGGGTGAATTTTGGCCCATTCCTCCTGACAGAGCTGGTGTAACTGAGTCAGGTTGTAGGCCTTCTTGCTCACACACGCTTTTTCAGTTCTGCCCACAAATTTTTCATAGGATTGGCCTTTCATGTTATGTCGATATAGGACTCGTTTTACTGTGGATATAAATACTTTTGTACCTGTTTCCTCCAGCATCTTCACAAGGTCCTTTGCTGTTGTTCTGGGATTGATTTGCACTTTACACACCAAAGTATGTTCATCTCTAAGAGACGCATCTTCTTCCTGAGCGGTATGACGGCTGTGTGGTCTCATGGTGTTTATACTTGCATACTATTGTTTGTACAGATGAACGTGGTACCTTCAGGCATTTGGAAATTGCTCCCAAGGATGAACCAGACTTGTGGAGGTCTACAATTTTTTCTGAGGCTGATTTCTTTTGAAATGTAGATATATTGAAGCAACATCTCAAGACATCAGTCAAGAAGGTAAAGCTTGGTTGCAAATGGGTCTTCCAAATGGACAATGACCCCAAGCATACTTCCAAAGTTGTGGCAAAATGACTTAAGGACAACAAAGTCAAGGTATTGGAGAGGCCATCACAAAGCCCTGACCTCAATCCTATAGAAAATTTGTGGAAAGAACTGAAAAAGTGTGTGCGAGCGAGGAAGCCTACAAACCTGACTCAGTTACACCAGCTCTGTCAGGAGGAAGGCTACTCAAACATTTGACCCAAGCTAAACAAATTAAAGGCAATGCTACCAAATACTAATTGAGTGTATGTAAACTTCTGACCCACTGGGAATGTGATGAAAGAAATAAAAGCTCAAATAAATTATTCTCTCTACTATTATTCGGACATTTCACATTCTTAAAATTAAGTGGTGGTCCTAACTGACCTTAAACAGGGAATTGTTACTTGGATTAAATGTCAGGAATTGTGAAAAACTGAGTTTAAATGTATTTGGCTATGGTGTATGTAAACTTCTGACTTCAACTCTATGTCTCCAACTTCAGTGATTTTTGCAATTCGTTCCAGTCAATGGCAGCAGAGAACTGGAAGGAAAGGCGGTGTTGGCTTTGGGGATGACCAGTGAAATATACCTGCTGTAGCGTGTGCTACGGGTGGGTGTTCCTATGGTGACCAGTGGGCTGAGATAAGGCGGAGCTATACCTAGCAAAGACTTATAGGTGACCTGGAGCCAGTGGGTTTGGCGATGAATATGTAGCGAGGACCAGCCAATGAGAGCATACAGGTCACAGTGGTGGGTAGTATATGGGGTGTTGGTGACAAAACAGATGGCACTGTGATAGACTGCATCCAATTTGCTGAGTGGAATTTTGGAGGCTAATTTGTAAATTACATCGTCAAAGTCAAGTATCGGTAGGATAGTCAGTTTTACTAGGGTAAGTTTGGCAGGATGAGTGAAGGAGGATTTGTTGCGAAATAGGAAGCCAATTCTAGATTTAACTTTGGATTGGAGATGCTTAATATGAGTCTGGAAGGAGAGTTTACAGTCTAGCCAGACACCTAGGTATTTATAGTTGTCTACATATTCTGAGTCAGAACCGTCCAGAGTAGTGATGCTAGTCATGCGGGCGGGTGCGGGCAGCAATCGGTTGAAGAGCATGCATTTCGTTTTACTAGCATTTCAGAGCAGTTGGAGGCCACGGAAGGAGTGTTGTATGGCATTGAAGCTCGTTTGGAGGAGAAAAGAGTCGGCCTGAGAATTGAACCCTGTGGTACCCCCATAGAGACTTCCAGAGGTCCGGACAACAGGCCCTCTGATTTGACACACTGAACTATATCTGAGAAGTAGTAGGTGAACCAGGCAAGGCAGTCATTAGAGAAACCAAGGCTGTTGAGTCTGCCGATAAGAATACGGTGATTGACAGAGTCGAAAGCCTTAGCCAGGTCGATGAAGACGGCTGCACAGTACTGTCTTTTATTGATGGTGGTTATGATATCGTTTAGGACCTTGAGCGTGTCTGAGGTGCACCCGTGACCAGCTCGGAAACCAGATTGCATAGCGGCGAAGGTACGGTGGGATTCAAAATGGTCAGTGATCTGTTTGTTCACTTGGCTTTCGAAGACTTTAGAAAGGCAGGGCAGGATGGATATAGGTCTGTAACAGTTTGGGTCTAGAGTGTCTCCCCCTTTGAAGAGGGGGATGACCACGGCCGCTTTCCGATCTTCAGGAACCTCAGACGATATGAAAGAGAGGTTGAACAGACTAGTAATGGGGGTTGCAACAATGGCGGTGGATGATTTTAGGAAGTGAGGAGCCCAACTGATTTGTAGGGATCCACATTTTGCAGCTCTTTCAGATTATATGCTGTCTGGATTTGGGTGAAGGAGAAGCACGGGGGGGGGGGGCTTGGATTGGGGCTTGGGCCAGTTGCTGCGGGGGGTGCAGAGCTGTTGGCCGGGGTTGGGGTAGCTAGGTGGAAAGTATGGCCGGGCCGTAGAGAATTGCTTATTGAAATTCTCGATTATCAGTGGTGACAGTCTTTCCTGGTCTCAGTGCAGTGGGCAGCTGGGAAGAGGTACTCTTATTCTCCTTGGAAAGTTTGGATGTATGTAAAACCCTCCATATTCCGCGTAGTTTTAGTATTACATGCCCACAGGAAACAATTATGGTGGCTGTATGTGTATTTAGACATAGCCTATTTAAAACAAGTTGTTTTGAAGCCATGAAATTGCTTAAAACAATGTTGACTGCAATTAGATTCAAGTTAACATATTTATCAAAGATGGGATAGGTCTACATTTTGTTATTTAGTTTCTGTAAGCTGTTTAACAAACTATAACGGACTAACATTGGAATTGGAGTTGATTCCAAGGCAGAACATAAAAGACCTTAAATACACAACTTAAAGCAACCACATATTTTGCCATTGAGCACGTTCTGATTGACCAGTGAGGGGCCAAGCCTTGACACACCCACAGAAGGAAGGTATTCTGTCATATATGGTTTTCTCCTGTACATATTTAATATCAAATCAGATACCAGATGTGGCTATTACAGGCCATGGTTTTAAATGACAATATTGGTTCTTATTGCGTTTTTTACCCCTCCAGCCAGTGGCAGGCCACCTGCTATTCAGGACCCAATCAGGAGAGAGGGCCACAGAAAGGGCTCCGTGGTCAATGTGAACCCCACCAACATCAGACCCCAGAGTGATACCCCCGAGATCCGCAAGTACAAGAAGAAGTTCAACACCGAGATCCTCTGTGCTGGCCTGTGGGGTAAGCAGCAGTTTAACCCCCACTCGACCCCTAGCCCCTAACCCCTAGAAACACACCTTTATAATAGCATTTTTTTTTAATGTATTTGTATTTTTATTACTAACCCCTCCACCACCACCCCTCTTCGGAGGACAAATATCTTTTCGTTTTTCACAGCTTTTTTTTTTTTACATACAGTGGGGAGAACAAGTATTTGATACACTGCCGATTTAGGCCTAGCCCCTATCAGTGTGAATGTTATGCAAATGAATTACTCCCCACTGTATATACTATCATTCACAAGTTTGGGGTCACTTAGAAATTTCCTTGTTTTTGAAAGAAAAGCACATTTTTTGTCCATTAAAATAACATCAAATTGATCAGAAGTACAGTGTAGACATTGTTAATGTTGTAAAGGACTATTGTAGCAGGAAGCGGCTGATTTTTTATGGAATATCTACATAGGCATACAGAGGCCCATTGTCAGCAACCATCACTCTGTGTTCCAATGGTACGTTGTGTTAGCTAATCCAAGTTAAAAGGCTAATTGATCATTAGAAAACCCTTTTGCAATTATGTTAGCACAGCTGAAAACTGTTGTTCTGATTAAAGAAGCAATAAAATTGTCCTTCTTTAGATTAGTTGAGTATCTGGAGCATCAGCATTTGTGGGTTCGATTACAGGCTCAAAATGGCCAGAAACAAAGGACTTTCTTTTGTTGATGAAGAAAGGCTATTCCATATGAGAAATTGCTAAGAAACTGAAGATCTCATACAACGCTGTGTACTACTCCCTTCACAGAACAGCGCAAACTGTCTCTAACCAGAATAAAAAGAGGAGTGGGAGGTCCCGCTACACAACTGAGCAAGATGACAAATACATTAGAGTGTCTAGTTTGAGAAACAGACACCAAACAAGTCCTCAACTGGCAGCTTCATTAAATTGTACCAGCAAAACACCAGTCTCAACATCAACAGTGAAGAGGCGACTCCGGTATGCTGGTCTTCTAGGCAGAGTTCCTCTGTCCAGTGTCTGTGTTCTTTTGCCCATCTTAATCTTTTATTTTATTGGCCAGTCTGAGATATGGCTTTTTCTTTGCAACTCTACTTATAGAAGGCCAGCATCCCGGAGTTGGCCTCTTCACTGTTGACGTTGAGACTGGTGTTTTCCTTACTTACGAGCCGCCAACCAACAATGCAGTTTCAAAGAAATATGGATAAGAATAAGAAATAAAAGTAACAAGTAATTAAAGAGCAGCAGTAAAATAACGAGATTAACACCCAATCTGCTAGACACTTATTGTCAGGATTGGATAGGTATTGCCGTAATATGATAATAGCTCTACCTTACAATGGTTCTAGAGTGTATGAGCAATAGAGGTATATTTGAGAATGGTCATCTTTTGTGTATAGTACAGTATGCCTGTGTCTCAAATTGTACTATATCCTATATAGTACACTTCTTATGATCAGGTCACATAGGACTCTGGTCAAAAGTAGTGCACTATACAGGGAATAGGGTGCCATTTGGGACAGGTACTATGCTGGCTGAGGCTTGTGATGTTGAGACTAACACAGTGGTGTGTTGGTCCAGGTGTGAACCTGCTGGTGGGGACAGAGAATGGTCTGTGGCTGCTGGACAGGAGCGGTCAGGGGAAGGTCTACTCTCTGATCAGCAGGAGACGCTTCCAACAGATGGACGTTCTGGAGGGACTCAACGTGCTCATCACCATCTCAGGTAGTTAGCGTAGTGCTACCATACACAAGAATATACAGTACCGTATATACGCTCTCACGCACAAACTAGGCAAGTCAGCTAAGAACAAATTCTTATTTACAATGGCGACCTTCCCCGGCCAAACCCTAATGACGCTGGGCCAATTGTGCGCTGCCCTAAGGGACTCCCAATCATGGCTGGTTGTTATACAGCCTGGAATCAAACCAGGGTCTGTAGTGACGCCTATAGCACTGAGATGCAGTGCCTTATACCACAGTGCCACTCGTATAGGCACACTCACCAAATAGGAAAGTTGTCCAACTAAAATGTATCTTCCGCATTATCCCAACCCCTCTGAATCAGAGGTGCAGGGGGCTGCCTTAATCGACATCCACGGCACCGGGGAACAGTGGGTTAACTGCCTTGCTCAGGGGCAGAATGACAGATTTTGACCTTGTAAGCTCAGTGATTTGATCCAGCAACATTCCAGTTACTGGCCTAACGCTCTAACCACTAGGCTACCAGCCACCCTGTAGGTATAGTTTTGTCTTTAGAATTTTCTTTGCACTTACTTTTGCAGCCAACTTTGTCGTCCTCTTAAACTCCATCACTATCCCGTTTGTCAGGTAAAAAGAACAAGCTGAGGTTGTACTACCTGTCTTGGCTGCGGAACAAGATCCTTCGGAATGACCCAGAGGTGGAGAAGAGGCAGGGCTGGACCTCTGTAGGGGACCTGGAAGGATGTGTGCACTACAAAGTCGGTGAGTATACACTACCTGGCCTTAGATCATGATAGCATCACTACTGATTTGTTGGATCAATCTTACATTTTATTGCATGGCAAGCTTATACAGATGTTAGATCTTCATTTTATTTTTTTAATGTCTTTATTTAACCAGGTAGGAGAGTTGAGAACAAGTTATCATATACAATTGCGACCTGGCCAAGAGAGCAAATTGAGACAGTTTACTACAGCAGGAAAATAATCTCCTGCAACAGGGTGATCAAATTAAGATCCTACATCTCGAAACCTTGGGACTATAAGGTTTTATCTGAAATCTTTGTCAAAAATGAGTTACTCATATACAGTGCATTTGGAAAGTATTCAGACCCTTTCACTTTTTCAAAGTTTTCTTACATTACAGCCTTATTCTAAAATGTATTACATTCAATTTTTTCTTCATCAATCTATGCACAATACCCCATAATAAAAAAACGAAACCAGATTTTGGGGTATTTTTGCAAATGTATTAAAACAAAAGAACTGAAATATCACATTTGCATACTGTAAGTATTCAGACTCTTTACTCAGTCCTTTGTTGAAGCCCCTTTGGCAGTGATTACAGCCTCAAGTCTTCTTGGGTATGACGCTACAAGTTTGACACACTTGTATTTTAGGAGTTTCTCCCATTCTTCTCTGCAGATCCTCTCAAGCTCTGTCCGGTTGGATGGGGAGTGTTGCTGCACAGCTTATTTAAGGTATTTCCAGAGAGGTTCGATTGGGTTCAAGTTCAGGCTCTGGCTGGGCCACTCAAGGACATTCAGAGACTTGTCCCGAAGCTACTCCTGCACGTTGTCCTTGCTGTGGGCTCAGGGTCATTGTCCTGTTGGAAGGTGACCCTTCCAGTCTGAGGTCCTGAGCACTCTGGATCAGGTTTTCATCAAGGATCTTTCTGTACTTTGCTCCGTTCATATTTCCCTCGATCCTGACTAGTCTCCCAGTCCCTGCCACTGAAAAACATCCCCACAGCATGATGCAGCCACAATTAACTTCACCGTAGTGATGGTGGCAGGTTTCCTCAAGATGTGACGCTTGGCATTCAGGCCAAAGAGTTCAATCTTGGTTTCATCAGACCAGAGAATCTTGTTTCTCATGGTCTGAGAGTCCTTTAGGTGCTGGTTGTCCTTCTGGAAGGGTCCCCGATCTCCACAGTGGAACTCTGTCAAAGTGACCATCAGGTTCTACGTCACCTACCTGACCAATGCCCATCTCCCTCTATTGTTCAGTTTGGCCAGGTGGCCAGCTCTAGGAAGAGTCTTGGTGGTTCCAAACTTCTTTCATTTAAGAATGATGGAGGCCACTGTGTTCTTGGGGTACTTCAATACTGCAGAAAAGTTTTGGTACCCTTCCCCAGATCTGTGCCTCTACACAATTATGTCTCAGAGCTCTATGGAGAATTCCTTCGACCTCATGGCTTGGTTTTTGCTCTGATATGCACTGTCAACTGTGGGACCTTATATAGACAGGTGTGTGCCTTTCCAAATCATGTCCAATCAATTGAATTTACCACAGGTGGACTCCAATCAAGTTGTAGAAACATCTCAAGGATGATCAATGTAAACTAGATGCACCTGAGCTTAAATTCTCATAGCAAAGGGTCTGAATAATTATGTAAATTAGGTATTTGCGAACATTTCTAAAAACCTATTTTCGCTTTGTCGTTATGGGGTATTGTGAGTAAATTGATTAGGAAAATGTTTTATTCAATCCATTTTAGAATAAGGCTGTAACGTAACAAAATGTAGAGAAAGGGAAAGGGTCTGAATACTTTCAGAATGCACTGTATAATAGATATTTAGATGTCTGTGAAGTTCGATTTTTGAGATTGACATATAAGGTTCTATCTGCGATTGCACCCCCCTAAAAAAACAGATTTACAAATGCCTCAGGATTTTGATACTCTGCACTTCAGGTACCTTTAAGGGAGGAACTTAATGGTTTATGAAAGAAGAATTCACTACAAAACAGTTATGTGATCTGTGATATGAAATATTTGATGCTCAATATCTCAGAACTATGCTTTGCACAGATAGAACCTCGCGATCTGTATGAACAATGTTGAAACCGTTGACACATTGCTGCTTATCAAAGGTCTTTGTGTTGTGATATACAGAAAGCAATGGGTATAAGACAAGAAAAAACTATTTCAAAATGTATCTATTCTCTCAGTGTCTGACTCCATTAGAGCACCAGAGGTGTGTGTGAGAGAGAGAGAGAGAGAGAGAGAGAGAGAGAGAGAGAGAGAGAGAGAGAGAGAGAGAGAACTGGTTGTGCAGTGTTGAGCTCAGCAATGTGAGCCTCTCTTTCCTGTGACTCTTCCTGCTGTTAGTTACAGCGTTGACAGAGTGAGGACATCTCAGGGACTCCAACCCAGGAAGGATATGATGTCATAGTGAGGCACACACTGTCCTTCCCAGCACTCCCCTCAGTATTGTTTCTCATAGTCGGAGGCATGTTGCTATTGCAGTCGGGTTGCATCCCAAAAGTAGTGCACTATATAGGGAATAAGGTGCCATTTGGGATGCAACCAAAAACCTCTTTGTTGAGATTGTCTAATGATCATTAGTTCATGACCGCTGGCACGTTAGTGTTACAGACTGATGTAGTGTAATAAGCCTTTATCTTGTTCTGTATCCAGTATGAGAGAAATCCCTAATCCTCATTGAAAATCCCTGCTCTTTGTTACATGCAATTTCAGTTCGATATGAGAAGATTAAGTTCCTGGTGATTGCCTTGAAGAATGCTGTGGAGGTGTACGCATGGGCTCCCAAACCTTACCATAAGTTCATGGCTTTCAAGGTCAGCTTGACAACACGTCCTAGTTCTGAACCCTCCTCAGTGACTCACTCTAGTTCTAACACATACTCACTGCACAGAATATCATTAAAGATATGAAACAGACTAACCCCAGCAGTCACTATGAGTTGGCGTCTACTGTCATCACTATTCACTACTAATATCAGGACCAGAGTATGTCCTGGCCCGGTCTTGACCAGGAACAACTCTGGCTCCTGGTTATGGACTATACTCCTGGCCCTGTGTCTTGACCAGGAACAACTCTGGCCCCTGGTTATACTCCTGGCCTTACATACAGTATGACTTAATGTACAGTGGCAAGAAAAAGTATGTGAACATTTTGGAAATACCTGGATTTCTGCATTGATTGGTCATGAAATTTGATCTGATCTTCATCTAGGTCACAGCAATAGACAAACACAGTCTGCTTAAACTAATAACACACAAACAATTATATGTGTTCATGTCTTTATCGAACACACCATGTAAACATTAACAGTGCAGAGTGTAAAAAGTATGTTAACTCTTGGATTTAATAATTGGTTGACCCTCCTTTGGCAGCATTAACCTCAACCAAACGTTTTCTGTAGTTGCGTATCAGACCTGCACAACAGTCAGGAGGAATTTTGGACAATTCCTCTTTACAAAACTGTTTCATTTCAGCAATATTCTTGGGATGACTGGTGTGAACTGCTCTTTTGAGGTCATGTCACAGCATCTCAATCGGGTTAAGGTCAGGACTCTGACTGGCCCACTCCAGAAGGCGTATTTTCTTCTGTTGAAGCCATTCAGTTGTTGATTTACTTCTGTGTTTTGGGTCGTTGTCCTGTTGCAGCACCCAACTTCTGCTGAGCTTCAATTAGCGGACAGATTCCTAACATTCTCCTGTAAAATGTCTTGATAAACTTGGGAATTCATTTTCCCGTCGATGATAGCAAGCTGTCCAGTCCCTGAGGCAGCCCCAAACATTTGGAATGAGGTTTTGATGTTGCTGTGCCTTTCTTTCTCCACTCAGGTTTGTGTGTTCCTTCCAAACAACTCAACTGTAGTTTAATCTGTCCACAGAATATTTTACCAGTAGCACCGTGGAACATCCAGGTGCACTTTTGCAAACTTCAGACATTCAGCAATGTTTTTTTCCGTGGTGTCCTCCCATGAACACCATTCTTGTTTAGTGTTTTACGTATCGTAGACTCATCAACAGAGATGTTAGCATGTTCCAGAGATTTCTGTAAGTCTATCTGACACTCTAGGATTCTTCTTAACCTCATTGAGCATTCTGCGCTGTGCTCTTGCAGTCATCTTTGCAGGATGGCCATTCCTTGGCAGAGTAGCAACAATGCTGTCACGTTCGTCATAACGATGAGACCAAGGCGCAGCGTGAGATGAATACATTCTACTTTTAATTAAAATGAAGAACAAACTAAACAAACTAACAAAATAACAACACGAACGTGCCGCTATAAACACGAGTGCTGACATGCAACTACACATAGACAATAACCCACAAAACCAAAATGGAAAATGGCAACCTAAATAGGATCCCCAATCAGAGGCAGCTGTTTATCGTTGTCTCTGATTGGGGATCCTATTTAGGTTGCCATTTTCCATTTTGGTTTTGTGGGTTATTGTCTATGTGTAGTTGCATGTCAGCACTCGTGTTTATAGCGGCACGTTCGTGGCCACCATAGACCTACATATACCTAGACAAACGAAAACCCGATAGAAATACAAAAAACCCTAGACATAGCAAAAACACACATACCACCCTCGTCACACCCTGACCTAACCAAAATAATAAAGAAAACAAAGATAACTAAGGTCAGAAAGTGCTGAACTTTCTGCTTCTGAGTCCAGGTTAGCTGACTCCTAACTCCAATTAGCTTTTGGAGAAGTCATTAGCCTAGGGGTTCACATACTTTCCCCAACCGACACTGTAAATGTTTCAATTATGTATTCAATTTATGCAGAAATCCAGGTAATTCCAAAGGTTCACAAAGTTGAAGTCAGAAGTTTACCTTAGCCAAGTACTTTTAAACTCAGTTTTTCACAATTCCTGACATTTAATCCTTGTAAAAATTCCCTGTTTTAGGTCAGTTACGAGCACCACTTTATTTTAAGAATGTGAAATGTCAGAATAATAGTAGAGAGAATGATTTATTTCAGCTTTTATTTCTTTCATCACATTCTCAGTGGGTCAGAAGTTTACATGCACTCAATTAGTATTTGGTAGCATTGCTTTTAAATTGTTTAACTTTGGTCAAACGTTTCAGGTAGCCTTCCACAAGCTTCCCACAATCAGTTGGGTGAATTTTGGCCCATTCCTCCAGACAGGTCTGGTGTAACTGAGTCAGGTTTGTAGGCCTCCTTGCTCGCACACACTTTTCCAGTTGTGCCCACAAATCTTCTATAGGATTGAGGTCAGGGCTTTGTGATGGCCACTCCAATACCTTGACGTTATTGTCCTTAAGCCATTTTGCCACATCTTTGGAAGTATGCTTCCTTTTGGAAGACCCATTTGCGACCAAGCTTTAACTTCCATCTATTTTGTAAAGTGCACCAGTATCTCCTGCAGCAAAGCACCACCACAACATTTAAAAAACAATTTTTTACCTTTATTTAACTAGGCAAGTCAGTTAAGAACAAATTCTTAATTTCAATGACAGTCTAAGAACAGTGGGTTAACTGCCTGTTCAGGGGCAGAACAACAGATTTGTACTTTGTCAGCTTGGGGATTTGAACTTGCAACCTTTCGGTTACTAGTCCAACACTCTAACCACTAGGCTACCCTGCCGCCCCAACATTATGCTGCCACCACCGTGCTTCACGGTTGGGATGGTGTTCATTGGCTTGCAAGCCTCCCCCTTTTTCCTCCAAACATAACGATGGCAATCATGGCCAAACAGTTCTATTTTTGTTCCATCAGACCAGAGGACATTTCTCCAAAAAGTACAATCTTTGTCCCCATGTGCAGTTGCAAACCGTAGTCTGTCTTTTTTATGGCGGTTTTGGAGCAGTGGCTTCTTCCTTGCTGAGTGGCCTTTCAGGTTATGTCAATATAGGACTCGTTTTACTGTGGATATAGATACCTTTGTACCTGTTTCCTCCAGCATCTTCACAAGGTCCTTTGCTGTTGTTCTGGGATTGACTTGCACTTTTCGCACCAAAGTACGTTATCTCTAGGAGACAGAACGCGTCTCCTTCCTGAGCGGTATGACGGCTGCGTGGTCCCATCGTGTTTATACTTGTATACTATTGGTTGTACAGATGAACGTGGTACCTTCAGGCGTTGGACCAGACTTGTGGAGGTCTACAATTTTTTTCTGAGAACTTGGCTGATTGACTTCAGGTGTTTGGAAATTGCTCCCAAGGATGAACCGGACTTGTGGAGGTCTACAAAAAGTTTTCTGAGGTCTTTTTCTTTTCTGATTTCTTTTGATTTTCCCATGATGTCAAGCAAAGAGGGACTGAATTGGAAGGTAGGCCTTGAAATACATCCACAGGTACACCTCCAATGACTCAAATGATGTCAATTAGCCTATCAGAAGCTTCTAAAGCCATGACATCATTTTCTGGAATTTTCAAAGCTGTTTAAAGGCAGGGTCAACTTAGTGTATGTAAACTTCTGACCCACTGGAATTGTGATACAGTGAATTATAAGTGAAATAATCTGTCTGTAAACAATTGTTGGAAAAATGACTTGTGTCATGCACAAAGTAGATGTCCTAACCGACTTGCCAAAACTATAGTTTGTTAACAAGAAATTTGTTGAAATTTGTTGTTAAAAAATGAGTTTTAATGACTCCAACCTAAGTCTATGTAAACTTCCAACTTCAACTGTACTTTTTCTTGCCACTGTCCCTAGGGTTATGACATAAGACATGTTGACTCTCCCTAAGTTATTCCTCATGTCTTTCCTTGTTGTGTGTGTCCGGTACAGTCGTTCGGCTCGCTCCCCCAGAGGCCTCTGTCCGTGGACCTGACGGTGGAGGATGGACAGAGACTTAAGGTCATCTACGGCTCCCTGTCGGGCTTCCACGCCATCGACGTTGACTCGGGGACGCCCTATGACCTCTACCTGCCCACGCATGTAAGTCCCCCACCCCCAACTCTGCCCCCAGCCTCCTCTAACCTCTCCCCAGTCTCCTCTAATTTCTCCCCAGCCCCCTCCACCCTCTCCCCAGCTCAGCCTCCTCTCCTCTCTCCCCTCAGGGCCATGCAGCCTGGATCTCTGTTCTCTAGCAGCTAAACAGCTCCTTTTCTCTGCACCCACGCCACTCAGCTCTTACAGTGAACTTTTGTTCCGACTCAGAGTCGATGTGGGTAGAAGCTGTTTGTCATGACAGCCAGTTGACTCATTTCAGTATAATATTGACAGGATGGGTTTGTGTTTAAGCCAGGCCTGATATTGTCAGTGTCTGACCTTGTGGCAAAAGCCTTTTGGCATTTCTGTCTTTTGTAAATTGATTTCTCAAAAAGCCTCTCTTAGAAATTCTGCTTCGTCACAGTATAAGCTCAAACATCACTCACCTCAAAGCAAAGGAGATTCCGTACATTTAGGGAACTTTCCCTTCTTGGGAGCAAACAGATTTACTGAAAACAAACTCAATAATCAGTCCATTAATCTACCTTGGTCACAACAGTTGTCTGAAGATACAGGGAGGTAAGACTTGTTCAGTAATTAATGATTAGTTCATTTCAATGGCAGCTGTGTTTGTCAGTCTGCCAGGAGGTGAACAAGGCTGAGAATGACTAGCCAGCTGGACCAGGTGATGGATCCTGTTAATGCCTTTAACCCCTCTAAGAGGCTCAAGGTGTAGCAGAGCGGCGCACAATGGTGCAGAGTTTTGCAGTCTCTAATGCTACTGATGAGAATCCCCCCACACACACACACACACACACACACACACACACACACACACACACACACACACACACACACACACACACACACACACACACACACACACACACACACACTGCTGCAGACACACAACCCCACACACACACACACACACACACACAGACTGCTGCAGAGAGCTGCTGGGAGCTGAGAGCCAGAGCAGAGGGAGAACACTATCCCAAGGAAACTAGCTCTATTACACACAAACACACACACACACACACTCCCCAGTGTGCCAGTTCCCAGTGCTGTGCCGAGGTGTGATGTGGCTGTATCCCACTTCTCCCACTGTGCTGGCCCACAAAGCTATCATTGGCTGCTTCTCTTTGGTCCCAGTCTCCATCCATGTGTGCTACTCTTCACCAAATGGATAGCTCTAAGTACACCTCGGCAGCGCTGGCTAACCATGTGCCTGCTAAACAGACCTGTTATTCTGCTATCTTTTCTGATATCACTTTTTTCTGATATATTTTCACTCCATAATACTGGTATTTTACCCTGCAGCGGAAGAGAAGAGTCCTTCTCTTTTACTCGATCACTCACTCTCACATTCACTCTCATATTCACTCTCTCTCACTGACACTCTCTGGTCCACTCATTCTCGCCTTCACACACACACACACACACACACACACACACACACACACACACCTTTTCTCCCACGTATGTTCTCCATGTTGGCTGCTGTTGATGATGAGATGATCCCGATACCAAGACAGCGGATTAAGATAGCGCTGCGTCTGTGGATGCCTGTGCTGATGCTGAGGATTGTGGTGGCACAGCCACAGCAGCACGTGGACAGCGGGTGCAGCTGGGGAGACAAGTATGGGGATCCTTACACTGGTCCTGTGGTGACTAACACTGGTCCTGTGGTGATTGTGACTTACTGTACATAGAGCTTTGGGGGTTGTTTGAGGTGTTGGTTTGTTTGGGGACTTGGTTTTCTACCTGCTGTTTAAGACACTAGTCTAAGCCAGTACGGATGCCCTTATAGCAGCTCTCATTTGGAAAGACTTTGTAATAATCTTCTTATGCAAAGAGGTATTTTTGGGTTATTGTGGATCACCTTAGGTATTAGAAATATTGTGTATGTATGAATGATGCAGCCGAAGACTTGTTACAAAACTGTTAAATCCTCATAGAGATAACAGACACTGTCTTCTTGTTTGAATGTGGGCCGTTATGCAAGTGCTTGTGAGAGACCTGGGGGGGTCAGAAGTGGTTCCTTTCTCCTCCTCACTGCTTCCTTCTTCTCCTCACTGCCACTCGCTGCCTCCTGCTTCTCCTCACTGCCACTCGCTGCCTCCTCCTCACTGCCACACGCTGCCTCCTGCTTCTCCTCACTGCCACTCGCTGCCTCCTCCTCACTGCCACACGCTGCCTCCTCCTCACTGCCACTCGCTGCCTCCTGCTTCTCCTCACTGCCACTCGCTGCCTCCTCCTCACTGCCACACGCTGCATCCTCCTTCTCCTCACTGCCACACGCTGCATCCTCCTTCTCCTCACTGCCACTCGCTGCCTCCTCCTTCTCCTCACTGCCACTCGCTGCCTCCTCCTTCTCCTCACTGCCACTCGCTGCCTCCTCCTTCTCCTCACTGCCACTCGCTGCCTCCTCCTTCTCCTCACTGCCACTCGCTGCCTCCTCCTTCTCCTCACTGCTTCCTTCTCCTCACTGCCACACGCTGCCTCCTCCTCACTGCCACACGCTGCCTCCTCCTCCTCACTGCCACACGCTGCCTCCTCCTCCTCACTGCCACTCGCTGCCTCCTCCTCCTCACTGCCACTCGCTGCCTCCTCCTTCTCCTCACTGCCACTCGCTGCCTCCTCCTTCTCCTCACTGCCACTCGCTGCCTCCTCCTTCTCCTCACTGCTTCCTTCTCCTCCTCACTGCCACACGCTGCCTCCTCCTCCTCACTGCCACTCGCTGCCTCCTCCTCCTCACTGCCACTCGCTGCCTCCTCCTCCTCACTGCCACTCGCTGCCTCCTTCTCCTCACTGCCACTCGCTGCCTCCTTCTCCTCACCTCACTGCCACTCGCTGCCTCCTCCTCCTCACTGCCACTCGCTGCCTCCTCCTCCTCACTGCCACTCGCTGCCTCCTCCTCCTCACTGCCACTCGCTGCCTCCTCCTCCTCACTGCCACTCGCTGCCTCCTCCTCCTCACTGCCACTCGCTGCCTCCTCCTCCTCACTGCTGCCTCCTCCTCCTCACTGCCACTCGCTGCCTCCTCCTCCTCACTGCTTCCTTCTCCTCCTCACTGCCACACTCTGCCTCCTCCTCATTGCCACTCACCGCCTCTTCCTCCTTCTGACTGCCTCCTCCTCACTGCCACTCGCTGCCTCCTCCTCCTCCTCACTGCCACTCGCTTCCTCCTCCTTCTCCTTCTCACTGCTGCTTGGTGCTTCCTTGTCCTCCTCACTGCCAAGAGGCGGTTCAGTGGTTATATAGCTCTGAATCACATCTCAGTGGAGCTCACCAGCCATAGAAACAACATTCATGTGGGTACCTAAGTTGTATTCCAATGCCAGAAGAGAAAGAGCTGAGCACTGAGCATGTTTGGCAAATTAGTTTGTAATTAGAGAATTTAAGTCAAGACATTGTGTGCCGATTAATTAGCTGAGACGTTCTAATTAATTAAGCCGTGTCGTCACCATCTCTCTGTTGCTGCCTGGGCTGATTCAACATAGTGAGCGAGAAAGGGGATGTGTTATTATGGAATGGAGGAGCGATATACACAGTTTATTAGGTACACCATCCCGTTCACAAAAATGGATCGCTCCTATAGACAGACAGACAGGCATTGAGGCATTCAGTTACTGTTCTGTTGAATGTTACAATGGGAAAAACATTTGACCTAAGTGACTTTGAGCATGTTTTGATCATTGAGGCCAGGCATGCCGGATCCAGTTCACTGTGTGAATCAGCCTCTTATCAAATGGAATTAACCAAGATGGTTTCAGGGAGGGAGAGTGGGCCAATCGAGGCAATAAAACTTTGTTTTATTATACAATGTTAGTTTGTGTATTAGGAGGATTACAACTGGTGATGGGGATGGGCCAGTGTGATTATAGCTGTTGCTTCTAGAGATGGACAGATTTGGAGTGAGAGTGCTGTGCTGCACTTCCAGTGGTCGGCAAGTCAAGAAGATGGTTATTTTCCAACAGACAGAATGATAACTGATACAGTATAACACTATACTACAGATAGAGACACTATAGAAATCATCCTGACTGTGCCCCAAATGACACCCTATTCTGCTTGGGCTCTGGTCAAATCTAGTGCACTAGATAGGGGATAGGGTGCCACTTTATCATCATCTCATCTGACTGTATTTTGTGTCTGTCTCAGATCCAAGGTGTGATCCGGCCTCATGCCATCATCATCCTACCCAACAGCAGTGGCATGGAGGTGCTGGTGTGTTATGAGGACGAGGGGGTTTACATAGACACCTACGGACGCATCACCAAGGAGACAGTGCTCCAGTGGGGAGAGATGCCTGCATCTGTCGGTGAGTTTATGTACATTGTACACACTCACCCAATCAACACCTGCAGGCTGTGTGTGTGTGTGTGTGTGTGTGTGTGTGTGTGTGTGTGTGTGTGTGTGTGTGTGTGTGTGTGTGTGTGTGTGTGTGTGTGTGTGTGTGTGTGTGTGTGTTGAGAGAGGGGAGAGAGATATTCCACTTCCACTCAAGAATGAAAAATACTTCTATCTTTGATAGACTGCAGACCCCCACCATTTAAACAATAGAACATGTCTCTCAACATGTCTCTCAAGAAATGGAATAAATTAACTGAGCAAACCAGAGACCTTTCAATATATACATTTAAACATTATTTTTAAACGATTTAAACATAATACATAGAAATGTTGTGGGACTATAGTAGATGAAGAATCAATATTTTTTTAGATTGAGTATTTATTGGGTCATTATGTTAGTATATTATGTATGTTTGTAATAGTGTGTTATATGTGGAAATGTGTTCGTATTATAAATTGTATTTTAATGTTTAAGGACTCTTGGAAGATTAGTCCAAATGGGGACTAAAAGAGATCCAAATCAAATCTCTTCTATCGCCCCTTTTTGATATGCAGCAGCCAGGAAGTGACCGTTGTCAATTGTGCGAACACTGGGTGTGAGCACTGGGTGCGAGCACTGGGTGCGAACACTGGGTGCGAACACTGGGTGCGAACACTGGGTGCGAACACTGGGTGCGAACACTGGGTGCGAACACTGGGTGCGAACACTGGGTGCGAACACTGGGTGCGAACAGGAGTCAAGCTGGATCCAACAACTCTAGACAGATTTGGGACAATAAAAATAAGATGTTCTGTTAGACTGTTTTAGTTGGGTCCATTGGCCAGGTCATTATTCAAGGGGAAGTGTTATCTGTGAGGAAAAGATTACAGACAGGACAGCACGCAGCAAAGCCCGGACCTGTGTATATATAGTGTAAATAAACTCAGCCCAGACCAGAGTATATAGAGTATAAATAAACTCAGTCCAGACGAAAGTACATAGAGTATAAATAAACTCAGTCCAGACCAGAGTACATAGAGTATAAATAAATTCAGTCCAGACCAAAGTATATAGAGTATACAGTAACAATCAAAAGTTTGGACACACCTACTCATTCCAGGGATTTTTCTTTATTTTGACTATTTTCTACATTGTAGAATAATAGTGAAGACATCAAAACTATGAAATAACACAAATGGAATCATGTAGTAAGTGTTTAACAAATCAAAATATATTTATATTTGAGATTCTTCAAAGTAGCCACCCTTTGCCTTGATGACAGCTTTGCACAGTCTTGGCATTCTCCCAACCAGCTTCATGAGGTAGTCACCTGGAATGCATTTCAATTAACAGGTGTGCCTTGTTAAAAGTACATTTGTGGAATTTATTTCCTTCTTAATGCATTTGAGCCAATCAGTTGTGTTGTGACAAGGTAGGGGTGGTATACAGAAGATATCCCTATTTGGTAAAAGACCAAGTCCATATTATGGCAAGAACAGCTCAAATAAGCATGAAAGACATGAAAGTCAGTCAATGCGGAAAAGTTCAAGAACTTTGAAAGTTTCTTCAAGTGCAGTCGCAAAAACCATTAAGCGCTATGATGAAACTGGCTCTCATGAGGACCGCCACAGGAAAGGAAAACCCAGAGTTACCTCTGCTGCAGAGAATAAGTTCATTAGAGTTAACTGCACCTCAGATTGCAGCCCAAATAAATGCTTCACAGAGTTCACGTAACAGACACATCTAGTAACAGGAAGAATATGACACTTTAAAATAATATCTGACAAGGAAGCACTGAGATATGGAATGTTTGGGAATACATAGAATGTTTGGGAATGACATATACTAAGGCATTTGTACAAATTCTATAGAAATATAAAGTGGGAAAGCAACCGGGCATTTTGACAATGAATAGACACTGCAGCAAATAAAACCTAATAAAAACTTCTGTCACGTCCAAGACCGGAGTCTACGCAGGCAGTCTCACAAAGAGACTGCGTGAATCAGGCCTTCATGGTCGAATTGCTGCCAAGAAACCACTACTAAAAGACACCAATAAGAAGAAGAGGCTTGGTTGGGCCAAGAAACAACGAGCAATGGACATTAGACCAGTGGAAATCTGCCCTTTGGTCTGATGAATGCAAATTTTTGATTTTTGGTTCCAACCGCCGTGTCGTTGTGAGACACAGAGTAGGTGAACGGATGATCTCCGCATGTGTGGTTAAAGTATGGAGGAGGATGTGTGATGGTATGTGGGTGCTTTGCTGGTGACACTGTCTGTCGTTTATTTAGAATTCAAGGCACACTCAACCAGCATGGCTACCACAGCATTCTGCAGAGATACGCCATCCCATCTGGTTTGCACTTAGTGGGACTATCATTTGTTTTTTCAACAGGACAATGACCCAAAATACACCTCCAGGCTGTGTAAGGGCTATTTGACCAAAAGAGAGTTGCTGCATCAGGTCCTGCATCAGATGACCTGGCCTCCACAATCAGCCGACCTCAACCCAATTGAGATGGTTTAAGATGAGTTGGACCGCAGAGTGAAGGAAAAGCAGCAGACAAGTGCTCAGCATATGTGGGAACTTCATGACTGTTGGAAAAGCATTCCTCATGAAGCTGGTTGAGAGAATGCCAAGACTGTGCAAAGCTGTCATCAACGCAAAGGGTGGCTACTTTGAAGAATCTCAAATCTAAAATATATTTTGATTTGTTTAACACTTTTTTGGTTACTACATGATTCCATATGTGTTATTTCATGGTGTTGATGTCTTCACTACAATTCTACAATGTAGAAAAATGTAATAAAAACCCTTGAACGAGTAGGTGTGTCCAAACTTTTGACTGGTACTGTAAATAAACTCAGCCCAGAACAGAGTTCATAGAGTATAAATAAACTCAGCCCAGACCAGAGTATATTTTTTAAAATATTTTTTATTTAACCAGGTAGGCTAGTTGAGAACAAGTTCTCATTTACAACTGCGACCTGGCCAAGGTAAAGCATAGCAGTGTGAACAGACAACACAGAGTTACACATAGAGTAAACAATTAACAAGTCAATAACACACAGTGTATATACAGTAACTTCAGAAAGTATTCATACCCCTTGTCTTATTCCCCATTTTGTTGTGTTACCGCCTGAATTATTACCCATCTACAGTCGTGGCCAAAGGTTTTGAGAATGACACAAATATTCATTTCCACAAAGTTTGCTGCTTCAGTGTCTTTAGATATTTTTGTCAGATGTTACTACGGAATACGGAAGTATAATTAGAAGCATTTCATAAGTGTCAAAGGCTTTTATTGACAATTACATGAAGTTGATGCAAAGAGTCAATATTTGCGGTGTTGACCCTTCTTTTTCAAGACCTCTGCAATCCGCCTTGGCATGCTGCCAATTAACTTCTGGGCCACATCCTGACTGATGGCAGCCCATTATTGCATAATCAATGCTTGGAGTTTGTCAGAATTTGTGCGTTTTTGTTTGTCCCCCCGCTTTATTTATTTTTTCTCCCCAATTTCATGGTATCCAATTGATAGTTACAGTCTTGTCTCATTGCTGTAACTCCCGTACGGACTCGGGAGAGGCGAAGGTCGAGAGCCGTGCGTCCTCTGAAGCACAACCCAACCAAGCAGCACTGCTTCTTGACACAATGCCTGCTTAACCCAGAAGCCAGCCTCACCAGTACGGTTAACACCGTACACCTGGCGACCATGTCAGTGTGCACTGCGCCCAGCCCACCACAGGAGTCACTAGTGCGCAAGGACAAGGACATCCCTGCCGGCCAAACCCTCCCCTAACCCGGACGACGGTGGGACAATTGTGCGCCGCCCCATGGATCTCCCAGTTGCGGCAGGCTGCGACAGAGCCTGGACTCGAACCCAGAATCACCAGTGGCACAACTAGTGTTGCGATGCAGTGCCTTAGACCACTGCGCCACTACTTTTGCTATTCTCTTTTTGATAGTCCTCCCGGTTTTGACCTCTGCCTGACTCCGGACTACTTTCCCGCCTGCCTGCCCTGACCTTGGTTCTGCCTGCCCCTTGGTGCCTTTTGGACTCTGAACAGGTTTTTGACCCTTTTGCCTGTCCATGACCATTCTCTTGCCTTCCCCCTATTGGATTAATACATATTGTAAGACTCCAACCACCTGCCTCCTGTGTCTACATCTGGGTCTCGCCTTGTGTCATGATACTGGCAACTGAGTTTGGAAGAACGCCTGTATTGTTGTAGTGACTGGGTGTATTGATACACCATCCAATGTGTAATTAATAACTTCACCATGCTCAAAGGAATATACAATGTCTGCTTTTTTACCCATTTACCAATAGGTGCCCTTTTTTGTGAGGCATTGGAACACCTCCCTGGTCTTTGTAGTTGAATCTGCGTTTGAATTTTCCAGCTCGACTGAGGGACCTTACAAATAATTGTACGTTTGGTTTACAGAGATGGGGTAATCATTAAAAAATCACATTAACCTGTATTATTGCACACAGAGTTAGTCCATGCAACTAATTATGTGACTTGTTAAGCACATTTTTACTCCTGAACTTATTTAGGCTTGCCATAATACTTAATGACTTCATTAATAACTAAAATTGTTTTTAAAAAATAAAAAAATAAAATGGTAATCACACTTTGACATTATGGGGTATTGTGTGTAGGCCAGTATCCAAAAAAGTTCATCCATTTTCAATTCAGACTTTAAGACAATAAAATGTGGAAAAAGTCCAGGGTTTGTGAATACTTCCTGAAGGCACTGTAGAACAGCTCAAAAGAGGAGAGTGGGAAAAGTGTGCCTATTGATTTTCATCTCAAGATTGATTTACATGGCACTCATTGAGAGAGGCAGAAAGCCTTGGAGGGTCTAAAAGCCTTAGTGTGTGCTTCCCAAATGGTACCCCATTCCACATATTGTACAGTGCACTATTACCCTATGGGCCCTGATCAAATGTGGTACACTATAAAGGGAATAGAGTTCCATAAATCCCTGGTGGTTTATGTGTGTATCTCCACAGCCTACCTGCAGTCCAACCAGGTGATGGGCTGGGGAGACAAAGCCATCGAGCTGAGGTCAGCTAACACAGGCAACCTGGAGGGAGTCTTCATGCACAAGAAGGCCCAGAAACTCAAGTTTCTTTGTGAGAGGAATGACAAGGTACGACAACATCCTGATATCACCAAAACACACCTTGGGCAAACCTCACATGACACCCTCTTCCCCCTATATCACTGGGCTCTGGTAGATGTGAAAGGTTGTATGTTGTTGTGAAAGTGTTGTAGGTGTTGAATATTATACTGTAAGTTGTCTTTTTTTTACTGATTGATCAATTTTCTGTGTGAAGGTGTTCTTTGCCACGGTGCAGTCTGGGGGCTGCAGCCAGATCTACTTCATGACACTGGGCCAAAACTCCCTGTTCAACTGGTGAGCTCTGTGGCTTAAAGACAACATACAGCGATCATCTCAGAAACAACATGAATTATACTCAGAAACATTCTTAAACACTGAATTTACACTTTAGTAATACAGCTACATAATCCTATGCATATGAGAATACAGTATTTTCAATCAGCATAAATTAAGTATTTTTGTGTCTAAGGCCACCACATTGGTTTCAAGTCTCTAGCTATAGTACTTCAAATGGAACTGACAGCATTTAAGCGACACAAAATCTTATTAAAATATGTTCATATACACCCCCAGGAAGAATATTACATTTTTTTGTTTTTTTATTCTGACAAGCGAGCACTTAGATATGGTAATTTAGATATTGAATGTTTGGGAATATATAGAATGTTTGGGAATTAAGTATCCTAAGGCATTTGTGAAAATTCTAAAGCAATATAGAGTGGGAAAGCGGCCGGGCATTTTGACAATTAATAGACACTGCAGCAAATAAAACCTAATAAAAACATCTGTCACGTCCAAGACCGGAGTCTACGCAGACTGGTTCACCATAGCCAATCTTTCAACTGGACTGTGTGTTTAAAGGCAGTAGCAACAGCTCGACTTTAGATCATTAGAACACATGGACCACAAGAGTCCTCTTACATTTCAGAACTCAACAGTGCTATTGATCAAACAACCATGAAAAGGTAGGCTCTCCCGCAGTTATGCACATCAACAACTAATGCTAGCCAGAGCAAGATGAGCTAAAAATTTTACGAAGCAACATTAGACAAACCCTCTCAACATTTTCCAGCTAATTGCACTGATACATTATGGGGAATTCTACAGCTTGCCTGCCAATGCAATTCATTATTGTCTTGCCAATGCAATTCATTATTGTCCTAACCAAGCCCCCAAGCTAACTGGTTAAAGTTGGCTGGTTTGCTAGCTAGCTACTTCCAGAAATAAATGAGAGAATCTCACTCTGATCATTTTACTCGCCCTTTCCAAAACGGGTTAGGCTGTTTACGAACGCAAGAGATGTGCTAACTGGATAACAGTCGTTCAGGTTCTTGCTAGCTAACCAAATGACACCTGCATCTCTAGCTATGTATAGCCACCATAAACCGATATGAAGGGAAAAGGTCATTCACTCACCCACTCCTCCAATTACGTTACATGTCATCCTCCTAGCAGCTAGCTATCTAGCTAGCGTTGGGCTCTGTTTTTAGCTTGCTACATAAATAGATATGCTAGCCTATTAGCCATGATATGACAGACTTTTGATCATTTCCTTTGCTAGTTTGATTGTTTTGACATTCCCAGCCTAAGTTACATTCGTCCGTTTTTGTCCAAAATATTGAGTAATTGAAACTGAAACAGAGTATCCCGAATGGAGGCAGCAAACAATGTACCCACCCAACCTGATAGCGATATTTCAGGGACGACCAAGAAATGTATTGGTTAATTACATTAATCATGCAGTGAACTGCATCCATCTATTCTGCTAACAATGCCTTAGTGTACATCAAGAAATATTGAGTCAAATAGAACCTATTTTTAAAACCTCTTATAAAGTTGGTTTTGTAGGATAAACTGGGAATTTGATATTTTGGACTGATATTATGATTGTCTGTTTGTTTCATATCTGCAAAGTGCTTAAAATACTGTCAGTTCCACTTTAAGAAGTGAGTCTTGTGCCTTAAAGAAATGATTCACCCATTTTGAATGTTTTATCATATTTGTACATCTCTGAGCGATGTTCAAAACATTTAATGTTTTCATGTGTTTCTGAGCTATTCCTCATTTCAAAAATACAGCCGGTATGTGTCGCTGCACAGGGCTTCTTGTTTATATCTAGAAATACACCGGCAACCTACATTTGATTTCATATTGATCTTAATATCACATGGACTAAAAAATGCACAATTGCTTATTTTTTTACATCCAAAATGGATCAAATCAATTTTTGTTAATTGGGTCTCGGCATATTCATCATTTTATTATTAGTAAGTGCCATTGTTCGTGTTAAATCCTGAGATATTTACCATTCAGTATTATGTGTTTTTAAGGAAGCACAGTTGTAGATACCTCAGGTCAGGAAATGTACATCTATTTTACCTACTCGAAAGAGATTCCCTTACTGAAGAGAGCATTAGAAATACTACAGAGATTAGTGGGCTAGCAATCATCTTTAATAGTAGACACCGATACTGCAAATTGCTTGTCCTTATCTGTCCCACTTGGTTTTAAATGAAGTTGTTTTATGGCCCCAACAATTCAAATGGTGGATGCTGAGTTTATGATCTGATCTCCACTTTCTAGTCATAATTCAGATAACCAAATAGGCATTATATACCCTGTCGCATCTCTTGGTCTAAAACTGATCATGTTTTACATGAAGTAGTTTTTAGGAAGAAGAAATCAAAGGAGGAAGAAAAGGATCATTATGTTGGCCTTGTGCTGTGTAGAGTCTTTTTGGACGGAAGTGGCTGTACATATTATTTGCACTGTTTTATAGATATTTTATATCCACTGGTCATCGCTACAGTTTAATGGGGTTTCAAATTATCTAGCCCTTTGCACTACGATCACTTTGGTAAATGTTCACTCTACAATGCTTTATTGTCACAGTCTTATACATTTGAAGTAATTTATTTTCAACATTAAATGGTAAATGTTCGATGTACAATGCTTTATTGTCACAGTGTAATACATTTGAAGTATTTTCAACATTAAACAGAGATTGCATTTGATTTAGATAAAGCTAAATCGTCTATTTGACATGCCATGATCTAAAAATGATGTGAAAACAGCTTTCAACTCTTAAGATTGTCAAACATATGTGACCCACCACATGGACTCGGTCCTATGTAGCCAAATTTGAAATTGTTTTTTACATTGGATAAAAGTAGAAACTCAGAGCTATAAAATGATATATAATACACTACAGTTCAGGAACAATGGGAAAGTAATTCTGCTTTGAATTGTAACCCCACTTTTGAGAAAATGACCCTTGATATTTTTGGTGTACCGACTGGAGAGCTCTTCTTTGTCTACACCCATCCAGCATCGTTCACACCCTGTTAAGCCTTAGCCCCGCCCATTTCTTTAACGATTCACTTGTGAGTCCATGTGCATAGCAGAGTGTGTAGTTTAGTAAACAACCAAAGGTTTCAAGACTAAAAGTGGTAAAAGTAGAAGCCTACATGGTGCACGTCATGTTCTTCTTCACATTACTGTCTCTGGTAAACACACACTATATCTAATAAAATCGCAGTTTATGTGTCACATGAACAGGATACAGAAGGTGTAGACAGCACGGTGAAATGGTTACTTGCATATTTGCACAGTAGCAATATCAAAAACAATGTGTCCAGATGATTGTTAGATGATGCTTACCCAGACACACTTGTTTAAATTGATGGGTCAGGTGAAAGAAATGCTATAACCACCCCCCAGCCACAAGTGGATGAGTCACTATTGTCTAGACATGTACACATGTTCATGAAACACAAAAGACGGACATAATCACCCCCATACACCTGTCTAACTTGATGGGTCTTGTAATCATCTGGCAAAGTGGAGTCTTTTGTTTAGACATGTAGCTAGCTAGCTAAACAATGAACCGGATTAATCTCAACTCATACTACTACCAATACAAACTGATTGTTATAGCTGTAGTATGAATATCCAGGTATTTAAAGCTAACCAACTAGGTTAAATGTTAGCTAGCTAGCTAACATTGGGCTATAACTAGCAACGCAAATGGCTTTCTGATTCGAAAAATATTACTACACAGATAGGGTCAATGTTCGCTAGCTAGCTAACAGTACACTTTAACTTGCACAAAAAAAAACTTTCTGACAAAATTTGAAATGTATAATATCTGAAAATGTAGCTAGACTCTTACCCGTATGTATACATGGATGAACGCTTCACGGCAGACTGGAACCATTTAACTTACTTTTGTAGCTACAGTACATCTTGTTTGGCCAGCATTGTGTAAAGTCACTCCGGTTCACACTGACCGTGGCGTGTGCAGAAAATAGCCCATCATAACGTTTTCCAACTGATCGGTCCATAGCGCCTGCTAAATTCAGGGCATCAATTTTGTTGAGAAAAGTAGCAAAACGTTTGTAGTTCTCGATGGCTAATGTTATATCTTTCAAAAAATCTGCAGTAGAAAGGATTATCAACACATACTGAGCAGCTCACATTATAGACAGAAGCATCCTACATGGCAGACCAATCCAAACTCATCTCCCGGCATCTCCAGCCCATCCATTATCTCAGCAAATCATGGCTAGCAGGAATGTTCCTGTCTTTTTCCAGGGCTAAACCAACTAGACTCGTAATTTAACAATTTTATTCGTATTTACAGATGGAGTACCAGTTTGTTATTCAGGCACATGAAAGTTTACATGTTCCAGAAGGCATTTATGTAAAAAATAAAAAATAAAAAAAGGAAACATTTTGATTTAAAAAATGAATTCATTAAAATGCCTCTCCTGTGAAGTAGTGACGTGCAACGTCCGCCTAGCTTCCTGAAATGGGTCACATATACTCTTTTGTAGAAAATGTTTGGTTATGAACATTGAAATGTGCCACAATTGTGAAATGTTAACTCAAATCAATTGCATTTGAATCCAGTTGTTATTAGCTTTTTCATCCCCCAATATGCTAAATGTTTTGCCACCATTTTGCTATCATTAGAGATCTAGTTTGGGCAGTTCTTTTATGTTTATGATATAAATACTGCAGCTGGTTCTGTGAGCATATTGTCAACTGAAAATTAACTTTTTCAAGACACAATTTGATATGATGTTGCATTCTTCTGTGAGAATTCACTCTTGAAGTGTATTCAACTGACAAGATATTTAGGTTAGAAGGGAATAGCCAATAAGGTCATCAGTTTCACATAGCATTTTCAAGTATACTTACCCTATAATGATTAGGTTTCCAAGAACTGATGCTTTCACTATCATTGGTCTAATCATTGGTCGAAGTATTTTAGAAAATAGTATGAGCACTCAGTTGATATCTCATTCATTTGACATGTATGATGGACATTTTATCATTTGTCAGATTTTGAATAAGGGATTCAATGGGTAGAGTTAAACACATTTTTGTAATTAACTTAAACTTTTTTTGAAATGCCCAAATAGAACTTGTGACAGTGAGTCAATATGATTACATCTCCATTTGTAAAAAGTTGGTGATTATTTCTATACACAAAAAGGGGGGTTTTAAGCAGAATTTGTCATGTCTGACATGTTACTGAGTTAGATAATACTTTACCAACAGACATTTGTTTTGCAGTTGAGGATTGTGAGTCATAGCACTCTCTGTCATTTCTCCCCCTATCTACTCCCATACCTCATGAAGTGCTCTTGTGTGAGATCATTGTCCTCTTGAGAGCTTTGTACTGTAGGAAGGACTGAGGATGTTGATGAGTACTGTAGGAAGGACTGAGGAAGTTGGTGATGGTTTGTGTCAGGTGTGCATCGTTTAGCTGTGAAGAGTCCTCTCTGCTTTATATGATGCAGAGCAAATTTAGTTTTTGTTCTTGGGGAATTTGAGTTAGAAGACAAAATAATTCTGAAAGGATTTCAATTTTGAGGTTTTCCCCAACAAAATATATCTATTTTAGTGTCAAAAACTTAATGAAAAAGGTTGACCAAATTATATTGATAAATATCCACAGCATATATTGTTTCGTTACCTGTTCTTTTCCCATTTTGTTTTTGAAATTGTATTGAAAAATTGTTTATTTTATTTTTTCCTTTATTTTGTTTTGTCTTAGTTTTGCTTTATTTTTGCACTGGAACTTTCGTATCATTTGTACAGCATGTACTGTATACCCAACCGGTGAAATGAATTAGTAACACTAATTGAGGTGTTATTATGTAAAAATACTGTTGAACAATAAAATATGTTGTATACAATTACTGTGTAGTTCAGTGGTTATTTCAATAACTTCTAAGTAATATCAACATTTGATTTGTACATGCTAACAGTATTCCACATCTGGAGCA
Source organism: Oncorhynchus kisutch (assembly GCF_002021735.2). Taxonomy (NCBI): domain Eukaryota; kingdom Metazoa; phylum Chordata; class Actinopteri; order Salmoniformes; family Salmonidae; genus Oncorhynchus; species Oncorhynchus kisutch. Next base: position 22,829,268 of record NC_034188.2, read on the forward strand.
GTCACAGTGTTTGGGCCATAGCTAGAAAGCTGTGTTATATATCCATGGTTTGGACAGCTCTCTGGCTAGTGGCTGGTCTGTATTTGCGGATTAGAGTTTAGTTCGCTGGTAAACTGTGGAGTCAGCCGTGTCAGATGGAAGGGAGCTAACCTGAGACGAAACCTAGCTCACTTACTCAACTTATTCCCTCCTCAGGCTCAGTCAGACGCTGCTATGGTGTAGCCTGTGGCTCTCAGTCCCAGCCACTGCCATGGCCACCTCCCCACACCTAACAGTCCCTCTGACACCCCAAAAAACCCCATCACCACAAACCACCCCCCTCCTGGAGCCAAACCCATTTGTCGATGACAGTTGAGTAGAGCTCAGAGAAGGACCCTCGTCTGTGCACCCTTGGTGAGCAGGGAAAAGAGAGTATAAGGGGGAGGACCAGAGAGCGCGGTCCGTCCGTCTGTCTGTTTCTGCCTGTCTCACATGGTACAATCATCACCCATTAGACTAGTAGCTACAAAGTGGTTCACTGGTAAGGTCTCTCTGCATGGTGTGGGACTTTTTATTTCCCCCAGAGGAACCATTAGTTGTGTGGTCAAAGGGTCAGATGTTAGTACAGCTTGTGTCACGGGATCTTTTCTCAAAATATGTTCTGGTTTGTGTTCACCTGTTGACTATACATAAAGCTGTGAAGCTATCTGTCTCTAACCAACATCAAATAGAGATCTTAACCTAGTAGTCATGTCAACTTTGAATGACTCGACAGCTTATTTTAGTGATCAAACAGTACAACATGGCAGCAAATCACAAAGTTGTGTCGTGAAAAATCTGTTGCATTCACTGGGATTTAACTGTGGAACTGGAAATGTGTGTCAACTATATAGTGTGCAGCGGGTGAGGCAGCTTCCCACTGGGCACATCACGTAATTTCAACGTGGATAATTGGGTCATATCTGGTTGAGATGTTGATCAATGAGATTAAAATCTATATGTTCTAACTCAAAAAGGCAGCCAAAAATGTGTTGGATTTCCATTGTGTTATCTATGCTTTCAAACATCAAAACGCACAACCAAATTCCAATGGAAAAACAATGGCAGATTTTTAGTTTAGTTGTCACCTAAATGTCTATCACTGCGCTTTAAACCAATTAAAAGCACAGTTCAAATGGGAATACAATGTCAGATATTTTGTTTATTTATACAACAGATTGTGTTATCACTGTACTTCATCTAATAGCAGAACCAAATGACCTGGATTGCAGTTGAGATGACATTAAAAGTACATGGTGCAAGTGATCAATGACCTTTGAGATTCTGCACAGATTATTACAGCAATTGTGACGATCTCCACAGACCTGTGACCTTTGCATGCTATCTTTAACATGCATGCTTTCTATGATTACATACAGTAAGAAGACATTTATAGTTAAAGTAACCTCAAAATGTGGCCATGAATGTGTTACTCATTTTAAGGTTGAATGTTACATTAGTTTGTAAGATAGCCTTAACTTTAGGCTATTTACTGCTACAAAATTAATATATTGTGTTTGGTTGACATTGCAACCAAATATCAACATTTAAAGGAGATCTACTACTTGAATAGTTCCATCTGAGCCACTGACTTAATCCTCTTCTTTAACTTTTATTTTTGGATTGAGTTGGAGATGCGAATCCAACATAAGATTTATTAACTTGTCGACAAGTCATTCGTTTTTTAAATTGTATTTCAAAATTGATATTGAATTGTGTTTGGTAGTCAATGCAACCAAATATCAACATTTGAATGACATTTATCTTCTGCTTGGATAGTTCCATCTGTACCACTGATTTAGGGCTCTATTAAATCAGATCCACTTTAGCCAACATCCACAAAGCGTTTGTTTTGGCAGAGTCGGGGGTGAAACTGCGTTAGAGCTGTCAAATCCAAAAGTGAGTGTTGGCATTATACCTAAATAAGACATTGGCTGCAGAGAGTCACAGAAATCCCATGCAGCCTTGTTTACAAGTTTGAACACTGGAATGTGAGATGTAATCTACACCTCAATTAAGATGATAGAAATCATCATTCATCATCATCAGGATTTTTCAATTTGAGCATAATTATTATTATATTATTATTATTATTTCTATATAGCCTACATTTCACCACTCTGAACGGGGCGGGTCTGGCTTCATGACAATGATTGCAAGAGCATCGATTTTATGGCTCCAACGCAGTTCCAACTCCGACACCACCAAAACATCTGCTTGATCTGATTAAATCTGATTAAATCTAGGCCTTAGTCTGGCTTTAATTCCAGTTTGTCTACAAATTAGTAATTGATATGTTGGATTCACGTCTCGATCTTAACCAAAAATCTAAGTTGAAGTTGCACTATACAGAAATCCCTCTACCATTTCCTGTTTGCTACAATTCTAATAGTTCAGTTTATGTGACAAAATAAGCTAGTATAGTGTAGAGAATCATTGTACCATCTAAACCGCTGTGAAATATATTTTCCATAACAAAACCAAAAGTAGAAGATCCAAAAAACAAACCTTAAGAATGGGAGGCATAGAAATAGGTCACATAGAACAGATCTACCGCTTCTTAGACTTGCTTTCAGTGATAATGACAGATCTACAGTGCATTTGGAAGGTATTGTTACGTTACAGCCTTATTCTACAATTGATTAAATAAATAAAATCCTCATAAATCTACACACAATACCCCATAATGAAAAAGCAAAAAAAACAGGTTTATTGACATTTTTGCACATTTATAAAAAATAAAAAGATACTTATTTACATAAGTTTTCAGACCCTTTGCTTTGAGTCTCGAAGTGTAGCTCAGGTGCATCCTGTTTCCATGAATCATCCTTGAGATGTTTCTACAACTTGATTGGAGTCCACCTGTGGTAAATTCAATTAATTGGACATGATTTGGAAAGACACACACCTGTCTATAATAGGTCCCACAGTTGACGGTGCATGTCAGAGCAAAAACCAAGCCATGAGGTCGAAGAAATTGTCCGTAGAGCTCCAAGACAGGAATGTGTCGAGGCACAGATCTGGGTAAGGGCACCAAAAATTGTCTGCAGTTATGTTTGGAACCACAAAGACTCTTCCTAGAGCTGGCCGCCCGATCAAACTGAGCAATCGGGGGAAGGGCCTTGGTCAGGGAGGTGATCAAGAACCCGATGGTCACTCTGACAGAGCTCCAGAGTTCCTCTGGGGAGATGGTAGAAACTTCCAGAAGGACAAACATCGCTGCAGCACTCCGCCAATTATGCCTTTATGGTAGAGTGGCCAGACGGAAGCCACTCCTCAGTAAAAGGCACATGACAGCCCGCTTAGAGTTTGCTAAAAGGCACCTAAAGGACTCTCAGACCATGAGAAACAAAATTCTCTGGTCTGATGAAACCAAGATTAATCTCTTTGGCCTGAATGCCAAGTGTCATGTCTGGAGGAAACCTGCCACCATCCCTACTGTAAAGCATGGTGATGGTGCTGTGGGGATGTTTTTCAGCAGCAGGGACTGGGAGACTAGTGAGGACGGAGCAAAGTACAGAGAGATCCTTGATGAAAACCTGATCCAGAGCGCTCAAGACCTCAGACTGGGCCAAAGGTTCACCTTCCAACAGGACAGCAACCCTAAGTACACAGCCAAGACAACAGTCTCTGAATGTCATTGAGTTGCACAGCCAGAGACAAAAGCCAGACTATGTCAGTGGCACAGATGGAACCATCCAAGCAGAAGATACATCTTCAAATGTTGATATTTGCTTATGTTGACAACCAAGCACAATTCCATATCACTAAATATCATTCAATTTGAAATCAACCAGAGCTTGAACCCCTAGGCCTTTATTATAGTCCACAAATGTTGTCTATTTTTAGTTGAATCCTGGGGTGTATTGAAACAATAGCTGTTGATGACTTTACAAATGCTATGTAGTCCTAAATAGCCTCATTGATGATATATGACTGTTAATGTTTGGTTTAATTTCATTTGCTCTGTTAAACCTTCCATTTCAAATGACTTCGATTTAGTTGAGATTTCTCTGCAAAAATTCTAACAATTCTCACAATTGATAGTAGTCAGTAACAGCTATTATAGCTAAGCAGGGCTGGCTTGGTTACAAGCCTGGATGGGAGACCAAAGGTATACTGTAGATAGATCAATTCTCCAGTAGGAGGTTCTGCCCAGAAATTTTTTTCTGATAGTGGATATAATGTTGAAGATCTGACATTGCTTTCAAGGTACAAATTCAACATTTTATACAAGGTTCGAAATTTGGTTACCATAATGACATTGACATTTCACCCTGAAAACAACAGTGACTTTCTTCAAATCCAATGTATTTTCCACATCACAATACATTGACAAAACCAGTTTGTGCCCAGTGGGTTGGCATTCCAGGGTGGTGGTGTGGGTAATGGAAGGGACATTTGGCCAGGCCAAACATGCTTCTGCAATGCACTCTGCAAACTGAAAGCTCTGATTGTCCCCCAGGGATCCTGTGGTTCTCCCTCTAAATCAGTCCCCGAGACAATTCCAAGACCTATTGACTTGTGTAATGGATTGATGATTAGAACACAGTCAACAAATATTCAATTATAGTCCACAATTGTTTAGCAGACACTCATATCCAGAGCAACTTACATCGTGAGTGAATACAGAGCAACTTAAGTCGTGAATGCATACAGAGCAACTTAAGTCGTGAGTGCATACATTTTCATACTAGTCCTCCATGGGAATCTAACCCACAACCCTGGCATTGCAAGTGCCATGCTCTACCAACTGAGGCACAGTGGACAATATCAGTTATAGCAGTTGGTCAACGGGACAACATTAACAACAATAATCAAAGGTCAAAATAACCATACATATAACAGTAATATAATCCTTGTCTAGGGACAATCCTAATTGTCCCTAGAATCTCTAAGCAAACAGCTGGAGGCTGGGCTTTCTCCTACAGAGCTCCATTTTTATGGAACGGTCTGCCTACCCATGTCAGAGACGCAAACTCGGTCTCAACCTTTAAGTCTTTACTGAAGACTCATCTCTTCAGTGGGTCATATGATTGAGTGTAGTCTGGCCCAGGAGTGGGAAGGTGAACGGAAAGGCTCTGGAGCAACGAACCACCCTTGCTGTCTCTGCCTGGCCGGTTCCCCTCTTTCCACTGGGATTCTCTGCCTCTAACCCTATTACAGGGGCTGAGTCACTGGCTTACTGGGGCTCTCTCATGCCGTCCCTGGAAGGGGTGCGTCACCTGAGTTGGTTGATTCACTGATGTGGTCATCCTGTCTGGTTGTGCCATGACGGAGATCTTTGTGGGCTATACTCGGCCCTGTCTCAGGATGGTAAGTTGGTGGTTGAAGATATCCCTCTAGTGGTGTGGGGGCTGTGCTTTGGCAAAGTGGGTGGGGTTATATCCTTCCTGTTTGGCCCTGTCCGGGGGTGTCCTCGGATGGGTCCACAGTGTCTCCTGACCCCTCCTGTCTCAGCCTCCAGTATTTATGCTGCAGTAGTTTGTGTCGGGGGGCTAGGGTCAGTTTGTTATATCTGGAGTACTTCTCCTGTCCTATTCGGTGTCCTGTGTGCATCTAAGTGTGCGTTCTCTAATTCTCTCCTTCTCTCTTTCTTTCTCTCTCTCGGAGGACCTGAGCCCTAGGACCATGCCCCAGGATTACCTGACATGATGACTCCTTGCTGTCCCCAGTCTACCTGGCCGTGCTGCTGCTCCAGACCTGAGCCCTAGGACCATGCCCCAGGACTACCTGACATGATGACTCCTTGCTGTCCCCAGTCCATCTGACCGTGCTGCTTCTCCAGTTTCAACTGTTCTGCCTTATTATTATACGACCATGCTGGTCATTTATGAACATTTGAACATCTTGGCCATGTTCTGTTATAATCTCCACCCGGCACAGCCAGAAGAGGACTGGCCACCCCACATAGCCTGGTTCCTCTCTAGGTTTCTTCCTAGGTTTTGGCCTTTCTAGGGAGTTTTTCCTAGCCACCGTGCTTCTACACCTGCATTGCTTGCTGTTTGGGGTTTTAGGCTGGGTTTCTGTACAGCACTTTGAGATATCAGCTGATGTACGAAGGGCTATATAAATAAATTTGATTTGATTTGTTATACAGTGGGGCAAAAGAGTATTTAGTCAGCCACCAATTGTGCAAGTTTTCCCACTTAAAAAGATGAGAGAGGCCTGTAATTTTCATCATAGGTAGACTTCAACTATGACAGACAAAATGAGAAAAAAAATCCAGCAAATCACATTGTAGGATTTTTAATGAATTTATTTGCAAATTATGGTGGAAAATAAGTATTTGGTCACCTACAAACAAGCAAGATTTCTGGCTCTCACCTGTAACTTCTTCTTTAAGAGGCTCCTCTGTCCTCCACTCGTTACCTGTATTAATGGCACCTGTTTGAACTTGTTATCAGTATAAAAGACACCGGTCCACAACCTCAAACAGTCACACTCCAAACTCCACTATGGCCAAGACCAAAGAGCTGTCAAAGGACACAGAAACAAAATGGTAGACCTGCACCAGGCTGGGAAGACTGAATCTGCAATAGGTAAGCACCTTGGTTTGAAGAAATCAACTGTGGGAGCAATTATTAGGAAATGGAAGACATACAAGACCACTGATAATCTCCCTCGATCTGGGGCTCCACGCAAGATCTCACCCTGTGGGGTCAAAATGATCACAAGAACGGCCCGTCTGAAGTTTGCTAGAGACTTTTGGATGATCCAGAAGAAGATTGGGAGAATGTCATATGGTCAGATGAAACCAAAAAGAACATTTTGGTAAAAACTCAACTCGTCGTGTTTGGAGGACTAAGAATGCTGAGTTGCATCCAAAGAACACCATACCTACTGTGAAGCATGGGAGTGGAAACATCATGCTTCGGGGCTGTTTTTCGGCAAAGGGACCAGGACGACTGATCCGTGTAAAGAAAAGAATGAATGGGGCCATGTATCGTGAGATTTTGAGTGAAAACCTCCTTCCATCAGCAAGGGCATTGAAGATGAAACGTGGCTGGGTCTTTCAGCATGACAATGATCCCAAACACACCGCCCAGACAACGAAGGAGTGGCTTCATAAGAAGCATTTCAAGGTCCTGGAGTGGCCTAGCCAGTCTCCAGATCTCAACCCCATAGAAAATCTTTGTAGGGAGTTGAAAGTCCGTGTTGCCCAGCGACAGCCCCAAAACATCACTGCTCTAGAGGAGATCTGCATGAAGGAATGGGCCAAAATACCAGCAACAGTGTGTGAAAACCTTGTGAAGACTTACAGAAAACGTTTGACCTCTGTCATTGCCAACAAAGGGTATATAACAAAGTATTGAGATAAACTTTTGTTATTGACCAAATACTTATTTTCCACCATCATTTGCAAATTAATTCATTAAAAATCCTACAATGTGATTTTCTGGATTTTTTTTTCTAATTTTGTCTGTCATAGTTGAAGTGTACCTATGATGAAAATTATAGGCCTCTCTCATCTTGGGAGAACTTGCCCAATTGGTGGCTGACTAAATACTTTTTTGCCCCGCTGTATATACATATAACAATAATATATATATATAACAATAATATATATACATATAACAACCTGTGCAGGTTGGTTGGTCTGTCAGACACTGTCATCAGACACACCTCATCTTTTGGCAGTCAGCAATGTAGTGCGCTGCCAACCCACAGCTCTCTGCGTCCTCCCCCAACAGGACGGGTAGCCTATTCTCATCAGAGAGTTCTTTAAAACCTTGAATAAGGGTTTCAAATTTGGGGAAATGACACTCTCTAATTGTTTTATGTTTTTGACAGGAAATTCCTCTAAATAATTACCGGAACAGGATTCCAGAATCCTTCCTGGTATATGAACTACTGCTGGACAGTAGCTGCCTGTGGTATCATTACTGAGTTGTGTTGTGATGGTTGGGATGGAATGTACTCCATGACTGGACATTGATCTGAGTGTATTAAAGAGCCAGCTGCAGTACAATCAGAAAGCTCCTAGAGGAGGCAGACGACTGTGGAAGACAGATAAAGCAAACTAAAGGAATGCTACATTCAAGGAACATGCTTTGTTAGACCTTCACAATGTTCTATATTTGATGAGAAAGTGGCTGAATGTTAATGGTACTATATAAAGCTTAAATAAGACCTCAGGCCATTTCATGTACCTGTAGTTTCAGAGGGCTTGCATGTCTATTGAGACAGTACTTGTTTACGTGATGCCTCTAAATACTCCAAAGCTGTCCAATGCCCTGCCTCTCCTGGTAATGTGTAGAGGAAAAGGTCTCTACATTCATGTTCCCTCCTTTACCTTTGCCTCTCAAAAATATGGGATTGTTGTTTCTTATGGCGACGACTGCCGGACAGAGGAGATGGAATGTCTTTAGATGCTTCGTTTAATAAGAGGACAATGCGAGGGGAGCAAGCGAAGGGACGACTAGTGTGAATATGCGAATTAAGCCCACTATCGATTTGGGACAGCACTTTGTCTCCAGTGGACATTCCAGACCAGGAGCAGGGAAGATTTATCTTACGCCATCTGTTTCTAAATCCAACTCACAGAAGGCTAAACAAATTTAGACTGTGACTTAGCTCAGGTTTCCTCTCGTCCTAATGCTCCATTCTAGCTAGTAGCTAAATCCCTCCAGTCCTCCAGTCCTCCAGTCCTCCAGTCCTCCAGGTCCAGGGCATCAATAGGTGGTGGAGGCCCAGTCACCGGATCTCATGCAGGGCACACTGTGAATACCATGCACCATTCTGGTCTGGGTGAAAGCAGTGTCATAGGGAAAGGTTTACATGTCTGAAACAAGCCCACTTGTTAGATGTCACATATCTGATATGTTGAAGAGATGAATCAGATCACCTGATCACCAGATCACAGATCACCTGACTGGGTGTTCAGAAGAAGGTGTCTCCCTGACGACCGTACGGGTTTCCCTCCTGACGACAATCCTATCATGAGATCCAGTCTGTCTGTCGTTAAATGGAGCCTCTGTTTTAAGGGTCATATGCCACTCACACTAACAACCCCATCTCTCTGGAGTGTTGGGGTTACCTCATGCACATGTCCATTTTCCTCCCAACTCTGTGACATGGTGGAGGCTTTTCTCGTTAGCCTAGCTGCTTGTCCTGGTCAAATGTGATCTGGTACAATCAGTAAATGTCTCCATGCTTGGCCAGGAAGAAGAAGTGCACGATGTCACAGGAAGGCCATAAAGATCATCAAGGACAACACCCCGCTATCATCCAGAAGGTGAGGTCAGTACAGGTGCATCAAAGCTGGGACCGAGAGACTGAAAAACAGCTTCTATCTCAAGGCCATCAGACTGTTAAACAGCCACCACTAACATTGAGTGGCTGCTGCCAACATACTGACTCAACTCCAGCCACTTTAATAATGGAAATGGATGGAAATTGATGTAAAAACGTGTCACTAGCCACTTTAAACAATGCCACTTAATATAATGTTCACATACCCTACATTACTCATCTCATATGTATATGTATATACTGTAATCTATATCATCTACTGCATATTTATGTAACACATGTATCACTAGCCACTTTAAACTATGTCACTTTGTTTACATACCCTACATTACTCATCTCATATGTATATACTGTACTCGATACCATCTACTGCATCTTGCCTATGCCGTTCTGTACCATCACTCATTCATATATCTGTATGTACATATTCTTTATCCCTTTACACTTGTGTGTATAAGGTAGTAGTTGTGGAACTGTTAGGTTAGATTACTCATTGGTTATTACTGCATTGTCGGAACTAGAAGCACAAGCATTTCGCTACACTCGCATTAACATCTGCAAACCATGTGTATGTGATAAATCAAATTTGATTTGATTTGATTTTGAAAAAGAAAAAAAGGTGTGTGTTTAGTGTTTTTTGTGTGATGCTTGTCCTCCTCTTAGCAGTGTGATGTGGTGTTGTTTTCATGTGAAGCATTTAGAAGTCTCATGTTGCTACTCTGGAGTGTTGAACCTTCCCCTAATGCTGTTGTATTGTGTGGGCGGGGGAGTTTGAGATGCTGACAAACACTGACGCATCTCCTGGCAAACACTGACGCATCATCTCCTGGCAAACACTGACGCATCATCTCCTGGCAAACACTGACGCATCATCTCCTGGCAAACACTGACGCATCATCTCCTGACAAACACTGATGCATCTCCTGGCAAACACTGACGCATCATCTCCTGGCAAACACTGACGCATCTCCTGGCAAACACTGACGCATCTCCTGGCAAACACTGACGCATCTCCTGGCAAACACTGACGCATCTCCTGGCAAACACTGACGCATCTCCTGGCAAACACTGATGCATCTCCAGATAGATACAGTTATATGAAATCCCATCAAATAGAATGGTTTTCTGTCTTTGTAACTAATTCTGATGAAGACCAGAATAAACAATTGCATGGATTTTGTCTGTATTCCACAGGAATAACCTGCAGTACCATATTTCTGAGTTGGTTCAGTCAACAGCACATGATTTACATTGTTGTAGAGTCTTGGCCCCAAGCTGAGCTCCCTCTGTGGGCCAATGGGATCCCCTTTCTGTATCAATAGACAGAGGCTCATGCCAGTATCCATCAGCACGGTGATTGTGGGAGATTAAAGGAGATGAACAGTGCCTTTCTGAGAAAAACAACATGATCCTTCAGATGGATAGATTGTTATGTAACCTTTACACACCATGATGATCACTCAGTCATTGGCTTTTGACACAACACACACACAGGCAGTTAAACTTGGATGTTTCATTTGTAAGGTCACATAGGGGGTGTTTTTATACTGAACAAAAATATAAATGCAACATGCAACAATTTCAAAGATTTTGCTGAGTTACAGTTTATATAAGGAAATCAGTCAATTGAAATATATTCACTAGGCCCTAATCTATGTATGTCACATTACTGGGCAGGGGAGGTATAAGCATCTGCAGCTCATGCTCATTCTCCCTTCCCTCTGTACAGAAATCAGCAGCTATTGGACACAGTGACACTCCCCCTGGGAAGGCCTGAAACATGACACAGTAGGTTGAAAGGACATGAATGACTAGAATGAAAAATGTTCAATGAAAACCAGTACATCATTTTCCGTAAGATATTGAGACATTGGAATGACATGGGGACAACTGTGTGATTGCACACCGTCTTGGGGTCTGTGTGTGTGTGTGTGTGTGTGTGTGTGTGTGTGTGTGTGTGTGTGTGTGTGTGTGTGTGTGTGTGTGTGTGTGTGTGTGTGCAGCATCCAGAAGAAGACCAGCACCATGTCTCTGACCATCTCCAGCTCCTCCAAAGCAATCTCCTCTTCCTCCACTGTGGTCCAGCAGCAGAGACACTCCAGCCTGGTGCAGCCCCTCTGCATCAGCCCCCAGAGGGTACCTGACACACACATTCCACATACTCACCAAGCTCGTCACACGATATACACACTCAACAGCTTCAACTGCTCCTGATCAATATTGATGATGTCATGTACCCACAGACAGACAGCATATTGACAGTGCTACTTTGTATTTTGGTATCTACTGATTGTTGTTCCATCTTGTTTCTAGACACAGAGTCCATCCTACCCCAGACAGTATTCAGGAGGTGGTGGCGTGGCCCCAACTTTTGTCGAGGTAAATTAATACAGGATACATCTTTACCCCCATCTGGTGACTGAATATGGAACTGAAGGTTTAGGTTGGGTTGGCACTATATCCATTTCATGAAGGATCCTTCCTCCTTATATCAGTGTGTCCAGTGGCCTAATCCTTGCCATTCAAATGGATTTACACCTACTCTAGTTCCTTATGACGTCCTAGGCAGTTATCTGAATATGACATAGCTTTTCAGTCAAAAGATGCCAAAGACCATTGTCTTAATTGCTGTCAGAAGTACAAAAATTTGTCAAAAGCATTCTTCTTGTCAGTTTGTTAACGATTGTTCCCTAAACAGCTATGAAAAAGTATGAAAATGTATGCACACAGTAAGTCTGGATAAGAGTGTCTATTAAATGACTAACAGCTGGGTACCCACTGTATGAGCGTAGGGCTGAGATGAGGAGAGTGGTTGAGATTGGAGGAGCTTGGTGGTGATGGCATGTGGGTGTCAACAGCCATTAGCTTTGATCCACTTCTCTCCTGTGTCCAGCGTCTCCATGACATCAGCACGGTCAAGGGTCAGCTGGTGGTTCTAGAGTGCCTTATTCGTGGAACGCCACCACTGCAGATTCTGTGGTACCGTGAGAATGAGCAGATAGTGGACTCAGCTGACTTCCACATCCTCAGAAAGAGTAAGTAGGAGTAGATCACAGTGTGAAACAGACCAAGAATGACCTTTGAGGCACTAAATAGAAATGCTCTTAACGTTCTCCTTTTTCAGGGGCTACTTCTGCATCAGTGCCAGGTGAGTTGGAAAACATACCCAAGGCCCACTGTTGGCTATTGAAGGACACATTTACCCCAGTTTGCCACTATAAGATGACCAATCAAACCTGATACATTGGTGCTGGTATGTCCTCCTCTCTTACCTCTACAGAGGAGCTGTGGACCCTTGTCATCACAGAGGGTTGTTCAAATGTATAGCTGGGAATCAGTTGGGAACAGTATCATGCGACACCATACTGGAGGTGTACCTAGGTGAGCAGAGACTAGCTTCAGAACTGGTCAGACACAGGAGACTACTGTTGTGCTTCTGCACAGCTTTCTTCATCCACTGTAATCCACATACAATCCTGAAATACATTCTGACAATGTGACCACGTCTGTGTCCAGACCTGGAAGAGCAGATGGAGAAAGAGACGCCCATGGATGAGCAGTCCTTAGAGTCTAATAGGCTGGAACCTTATGACTTTCCCTCTTTACTTCATGACATAACAGGGATTCCCCCTCCAGAGTGGCCAGAGAGCCCAGTCTGTGAGATTGGTCACCCACTTGAAGAACAGTGAGTTCAACTATTCTAACATCCTGCAAAAACCCTCAAATTGAAAGATGAATGTCCAGTATGCTGTTCTGTGAGACAGTATTTTTTTATTTTTTTTATCAAAATACCTATCAATAATGTAAATGTAAAATTTTGAGGAATTATTTTATAGGTCATCTTTGCTTTAGCAGGGATGAAGAGCTTAGAGAAATACAGTGTTTCCCTAATGTCATTTTGATTAAACTGCCACAAGAGTGGGCTATTGCCTTGTTTGAAGTTGCTGGTAGGCTGCAACAGTTTTAAACATTGTATGATCGAATTCTCTGTGTACATTCATTAATTAGGACTTGATTAAGATAGGTATTACTTACAGCGCTGATAGTTTGGTTTGAAGATGGTTTATCATCTGATTATAATAACAGGGAGGGGATTATTATTATTTAGCCTATTTGTCCTTAAAAAACATGTTTATAAGTTTATACCATGTTATTAAATAGGAGATTATAAAGGCTTGTGTGTATGCTAAAGGCACAACGAATGTGGGCGACTGTGACATGTAAATACAAATAAATGCAGGTCAGGGGTCGCATTACAGCCGCGCTCTGAAATCACCTGTGAGTCGGCGCGCACGTCATTCTGCATACCCGATGTGGGTGTACACAAGTTACTACGGACCTGTTGCACTCCAACTCTTATCACAAACATTTAACTCTCCTCTGCGGTGCCTTTATTGAAGTTGAAATAGCATACGATATTTAATCTAGGAACATTTATCCAGGTAAGCTTAATGCATTGTTTGATTAATTTGTCACAGGTGCAATTTATTATACACGTTTGTAATTGATTTATGTTTTTCTATAATCAGTTGAAATGTATAAATGTGTAGTCTAAATAAAACCTTGTGTGGTCGTGTTCTGAGTAAGTAAATGGAAATGATCTGTCCATGTTAGTGTTGACGTTCGTCTGCATATCATACCAGTGATTAAAGTGTTTAATTTATTAAGTGTCATGTCAAAGTGAGGTCACTCTATAGGCAACTTGGATTACTATCATTTAATTGTGCATACCAAAGAGTTCAAGAAACGTTGGCTGCATGCACACAGGCAGCCCAATTCTGGTCTTTTTTACATTAATTGGTCTTTTGATCTATAGCATCAGCTCTGAAAAAGATCTGATGTAAAATAACTGATGTGATTGGTCAAAAGACCAATTAGTAGGAAAAAAATATTAGAATTGGGATGCCTGTGTGTTGGTGCTGCTCTGTAGTGAATGTGTGATTTATCTTTAGGGCATGGTATTTGAGGTAGTTTAACAATACGGAAAATCCATGGTAACAGAAGGATGCTGACACTCACATTTGACAAAATCCCATTTACTTGAACAGTGCAGATGCAAAGTTTGGTAACAGAATGATGACAGAAAAAGCAGGAATTGTCATTCTGTTACCAAATGTTACACTGTTCAAGTAAATGGGCTTTAATGACATTTTAAGTGGAAGTTGTTAACAGTAGTCCTTGTGCATAGAGTTGTGTGGTTTGTTTAACTTCGCAGTCCTTGTTTTTTGTTTGACATTTTAAAGTGAAACATCTGAGTTGGCATCATTCTGTTACTGTGGAATTGCCTAATAGCTACAGTATTCTCTAATGCCTGTTTGTTTGACTAGGCAGGGACCGGACCCCTTTATACCCCCTGGTTTATTAAAAAATGGTACTTTCTGTCAGTGATGTGGTTCGCTAAGGTATAAGTCCCAAAATAGACTATAATTTTCCTAAGATTCTGAGAGCAGACTATTTGAAACTACTGTGATTAGTTTTGCTTATGCCCACTTGTTTAAAAAAATTATGTAAAAAAACAGTCCACTCTTCTCCATTGGGCTCTCTACCTGTTCTGCTTAATAGGACAATATGTCTTTGAATAATGGCTTGCATCAATGGAATCAACAAAAACACTCACTATTTACTTTTATTGATTTCCTTCAAAATGGAAAGATTGTCGGCCGCCACCCCCCGCAGCTCCTCGCCCAAGCCTCTCCAGGTTCTCCTTTAACCAAATCCAGATAGCAGATGTTCTGAAAGAGCTGCAAAACCTGGACCCGTACAAATCAGCTGGGCTTGACAATCTGGACCCTCTATTTCTGAAACTATCTGCCACCATTGTCGCAACCCCTATTACCAGCCTGTTCAACCTCTCTTTCATATCGTCTGAGATCCCCAAGGATTGGAAAGCTGCCGCAGTCATCCCCCTCTTCAAAGGGGGAGACACCCTGGACCCAAACTGATACAGACCTATATCCATCCTGCCCTGCCTATCTAAGGTCTTCGAAAGCCAAGTCAACAAACAGGTCACTGACCATCTCGAATCCCACCGCACCTTCTCCGCTGTGCAATCTGGTTTCCGAGCCGGTCATGGGTGCACCTCAGCCACACTCAAGGTACTCAACGATATCATAACCGCCATCGATAAAAGACAGTACTGTGCAGCCGTCTTCATCGACCTTGCCAAGGCTTTCGACTCTGTCAATCACCATATTCTTATCGGCAGACTCAGGAGCCTCGGTTTTTCGGATGACTGCCTTGCCTGGTTCACCAATTACTTTGCAGACAGAGTTCAGTGCGTCAAATCGGAGGGCATGCTGTCTGGTCCTCTGGCAGTCTCTATGGGGGTGCCACAGGGTTCAATTCTCGGGCCGACTCTTTTCTCTGTGTATATCAATGATGTTGCTCTTGCTGCGGGCGACTCCCTGATCCACCTCTACGCAGACGACACCATTCTATATACCTTCGGCCCGTCTTTGGACACTGTGCTATCTAACCTCCAAACAAGCTTCAATGCCATACAACACTCCTTCCGTGGCCTCCAACTGCTCTTAAACGCTAGTAAAACCAAATGCATGCTTTTCAACCGGTCGCTGCCTGCACCCGCATGCCCGACTAGCATCACCACCCTGGATGGTTCCGACCTAGAATATGTGGACGTCTATAAGTACCTAGGTGTCTGGCTAGACTGCAAACTCTCCTTCCAGACTCATATCAAACATCTCCAATCGAAAATCAAATCAAGAGTCGGCTTTCTATTCCGCAACAAAGCCTCCTTCACTCACGCCGCCAAGCTTACCCTAGTAAAACTGACTATCCTACCGATCCTCGACTTCGGCGATGTCATCTACAAAATGGCTTCCAACACTCTACTCAGCAAACTGGATGCAGTCTATCACAGTGCCATCCGTTTCGTCACTAAAGCACCTTATACCACCCACCACTGCGACTTGTATGCTCTAGTCGGCTGGCCCTCGCTACATATTCGTCGCCAGACCCACTGGCTCCAGGTCATCTACAAGTCCATGCTAGGTAAAGCTCCGCCTTATCTCGGCTCACTGGTCACGATGGCAACACCCATCCGTAGCACGCGCTCGAGCAGGTGTATCTCACTGATCATCCCTAAAGCCAACACCTCATTTGGCCGCCTTTCGTTCCAGTACTCTGCTGCCTGTGACTGGAACGAATTGCAAAAATCGCTGAAGCTGGAGACTTTTATATCCCTCACCAACTTCAAACATCAGCTATCTGAGCAGCTAACCGATCGCTGCAGCTGTACATAGTCTATTGGTAAATAGCCCACCCTTTTTCACCTACCTCATCCCCATACTGTTTTTATTTATTTACTTTTCTGCTCTTTTGCACACCAATATCTCTACCTGTACATGACCATCTGATCATTCATCACTCCAGTGTTAATCTGCAAAATTTTAATTATTTGCCTACCTCCTCATGCCTTTTGCACACATTGTATATAGACTCCCCCTTTGGTTTCTACTGTGTTATTGACTTGTTAATTGTTTACTCCATGTGTAACTCTTTGTTGTCTGCTCACACTGCTATGCTTTATCTTGGCCAGGTCGCAGTTGCAAATGAGAACTTGTTCTCAACTAGCCTACCTGGTTAAATAAAGGTGAAATAAAAAAAATCAAAAAAAAAATCTAATCAAATTGTATTGGTCACATGCACATGGTTAGCAGATGTTATTGCGAGTGTAGTGAAATACTCTTGAGTGGCCTGCCAGATTTCCACAAAAGGAAAACTGGCTGCATTCCAGGGAGAGGACCAAGAGCACTCCAATGGCATCTCTCGGTCTCCTCTGGATCACAGGTCATACCATTCCACTGTTCCCAAAGTACCCTGGCCCGTTACATAATGGAGAGAGACATCAGCTTGTGTGGTGTGCTGCTGCTCTCCATCTGTCAGAGATCGAGGGAATGTATACTGAATATAAGGCTTGACACTAAAGAGCAGGGCTGTATTGAGTTGGAGCGATTACAGAGTAAATCATGTGTAGAGGAGACAACTCCTTATTCTAAACCACAGATAATCATCTTGGTTTGATCATTTCTTTCTGAATGACCTTTAGCATTGAGTAGAAATAAGTTGTGTTGTTTCTAGACCCTGCGTGATTCTGTTGATGATCGTTGGCGACAGTGTAGCCTGCTCTGCTCTTACCCACAATGCTCGTCACATGGGCCCGGGTGTCGGAGTTAGCTGAGCTGCACCTGCCAGCTAATGTCAGCCTCCTGATTTAGCCACTCACACGTTATTAGAAACATACAGCAACATGTGTCCACTTCTCTTCAAGGTCATGTGGACACTGTTTGTGTTCAAGAATTGTTTATTTTACGTGTGTAAGGCAAGACAAAAGGAATTGCACACAGATGAACTATTACTATGCAAAAAAGAGCAACTGAAAATGGACTTTCCACCTTTTTAAGAAGGCTGTGCATGGGTGGGTACTGGTGTAACAATTTTATTGTAGGAAGGAATGTTGCTTCTTTGGTCACCACTTGTCCAGTTAACTTGAGTAATGCAGATGAAGTTACCAAAGTGTTTTCCCATTCAGGTGTCCAGATTCAGAGCTGCAGTGTGAGTGAAGAGGGTATCCACAGGTCAGAGGTCACATAAAGCCTGCAGAACCAAAAAAACAACCCCCAAACTGTTCACTCCCAGCAAGCCCAGCTTCCAGAACTCAAGAGACTTTGGAGGCAGTAGCATGAGCAGCAGTGTGGCTGACCTGCCCACCTTCTCCCCCAGCCTTTTTGCCCCCAGTGCCTTCAACTATGCTCGGCCACGCCAGTTCATCCAGTCTCAGCCAGCCTTTCAGGCCACCAGCTACAATGTCGCCCAGGCTCTGCCTCAGCCCAGCGGGAACAGCAGCAAGGCCTCTCCTTCCTCTTCCAATCTGAGCTTCCCCATTTCCACCCCTGCATCCTCACAGCTGACGGTGTTCCCTCGTGATCCTCCTCCCTCCGCTGCCCAGTCCATGTCCCCCTCTTGCGCCCCCATGCGCTCCACTATCACCCTCACCCCCAGGGCCTATGCCAGTGTCCCAGCCCCACCTGAGCCCAAGCCCAAGTCTTCTCCAGCTGCCTTCCTCTGCTCTGTCCTGCCCTCTCAGTCCACCCCACATTACAAGCCTGCTCCCATGTCTATTCCTCAGCCTCTATCCCCAGCTCTCTCCCCCAACCCCCCCAACCCTCTGCCTAAGCCCAGGTTTGATGCCTCCCTGCACATGGGACAGGGACTGTCTCTCCCTACACAGAGCCTGCCTATGAGTCAGTTTCCCCACTCTCCGCCCCCGGTTTCCATGCCACAGCCCCCCTTTCCTCCTCCCTCATGTGTGTCTCTGCCTCCTAGCTACAGAGGGACCCCAAACATGTGAGTTTCTATATTTTTGAACAGTAAATAAAACGTCTAAATATTACTAGTATGTAATAGCATTACGTTTTTAGTGTTAATGGTTGCCTTCTGGCTATCCTGTTCTCGTTCCCTCCCCAGCCTTCCCAAGCCCCCCCTGAAGAAGGCTCCTGTTCCTAGGTCAGGGTCCCGCAACACGGATGACGATATCCAGGGCTCCAAGGACGCCCTGATCCAGGATCTGGAGAAGAATCTGCGTACCAAAGAGGCCCGTAGGCAAAACAGCCAGGTATCCCTTTTAACAAACTGACCTGGTGTCAGTGGGGAGGAAAATTGTTTTTGTGTGGATATACAGTATCAGTCAAGTTTGGACATACTTACTCATTCATGGGTTTCTTTATTTTTACTATTTTCTACATTGTAGAATAATAGTGAAGACATCAAAACTATGAAATAACACATATGGAATCAGGTAGTAATCAAAATATATTTTATATTTGAGATTCTTCAAAGTAGCCACCCTTTGCCTTGATGGCAGCTTTGCACACTTGGCATTCTCTCAACCAGCTTCACGAGGTAGTCACCTGGAATGCATTTCAATTAACAGGCATGCCTTGTTAAAAGTTCATTTGTGGAATTTCTTTAATGTGTTTGAGCCGATCAGTTGAGTTGTGACAAGGTAGGGGTGTTATACAGAAGATAGCCCTGTTTGGTAAAAGACCAAGTCCATATTATGGCAAGAACAGTTCAAATAAGCAGAGAGAAACTTTATTCCATCATTAATTTAAGACATGAAGCTCAGTTAAAACGGAACATTTCAAGAACTTTGAAGTTCAAGTGCAATCGCAAACACCATCAAGCGCTATGATGAAACTGGCTCTCATGAGGACCATCACAGGAAAGAAATACCCAGAGTTACCTCTGCTACAGAGGATAAGTTCATTAGAGTTACCAGCCTTAGAAATTGCAGCCCAAAGAAATGCTTCAGAGTTAAAGTAACTGACACATCTCAACATCAACTGTTCAGAGGATTAAAGAACACCAATAAGAAGACTTGCTTGGGCCAAGAAACATGAGCAATTGACATTAGACCGGTGGAATTCTGTCCTGTGGTCTCATGAGTCCAAATTTGAGATTTTTGGTTCCAACTGGCGTGACTTTGTGACGCAGAGTAGGTGAACATATGATCTCCGCATGTGTGGTTCCCACCGTGATGCATGGTGGTGGGGTGTCTTTATTGGTGACACTGTTGGTGAGTTATTTAGAATTCAAGGCACACTTGACCAGCATGGATACCACAGCATTCTGCAGTGATACGCCATCCCATCTGGTTTGGGCTTAGTGGGACTATAATTTGTTTTTCAACAGGACAATGAACCAAAACACCTCCAGGCTGTGTAAGGGCTATTTGACCAAGAAAGAGAGTGATGGAGTGCTGTATCAGATGACCTGGTCTCCACAACCCAATTGAGATGATTTGGGATGAGTTGGACCTCGGTGAAGGAAAAGCAGCCAACAAGTGCTCCGCATATGTGGGAACTCCTTCAAGATGGTTGGAAAAGCATTCCTCGTGAATGCTGGTTGAGAAAATACCAAGAGTGTGCGAAGCTGTCAAGGCAAAGGGTGGTTTTCTTTTGAAGAATATAAAATATATTTGGATTTCTTTAACTTTTTTTTTTGGTTACTACATGATTCCATATGTGTTATTTCATAGTTTTGATGTCTTCACTATTATTCTACAATGTAGAAAATAGTAAAAAATAAAGAAACCCTGGAATGAGTAGGTGTCAACTTAGGACTTGTATGTGGATAGGGAAATGTAAAATATGTGAGTCAAGACAGATACTACACTCTAAATGTTAGTTTATTACCAAACCACATTAAATAAGTGTTTGTTTATTCCACTACCGTATGAATGCTGTACATGAATGTGTGGTTCCTATTTGATTTGAACCCATATCAGCGTACATCAGACCATTTAATACCACAATGTGGCCCTGGCAATTATGCAAGAGAAAAATATGGATTTAGTCATTTATCATTCCCTTGTAGCCTTCCTGTATTAATGTAATTCATGTCAAGGACACAATATCCTTGATGCCAGTTTCATTCTTCATTAGAAACCAACTTCCAATGAATGAAGGCTTCAGTGGAATCCCAGGGGCTTAGTGGACCAGTATAATATGATCAACACAAGGTAGCTGTTGTGTTGAAATAGACCCAATAACATTGGAGGCTGCTCTATGGACAGATTTACTGGCACAGCTGGTCCCAATTCACTCCCTACCCCTTCCATTTTTTGCAGATCTGAAGCATCTTAATAGGTAGAAAGATTTCAGTGGTGGAGTTTCCACCATTTGCTTCCAATTAACAAATTGGGACTTACTGGCATTTTGCAGTATACTGACTGAACAGTGGCTGGTTTCCTGTCTGTCTCTTGACAGAAGCTGTCCTATGAGGAGCGCATGGCTCGGAGGTTGCTGGGTCCAGATAACGCTGCCTCTGTCTTTGAGAATTCCTCTGACTCACAACCCGACCAGGTATAATCTACGCATATCACTTCTACATCATCCAGTACAGCCCATTTGGTTTGTAGGAAAGTTATTTAGGGAGGTACCTGCACTTAGACATTTACATTTGATATTTGAGTCATTTAGCAGACGCTGTTATCCAGAGAGACTTAGTGCATTCATCTTAAGATAGCTAGGTGAGACAACCACATCACAGGCATAAAAAGTACACTTTTCCTCAATACACTAGTTCACTTAGCTCAAGTCATTGTATATTTTAAGGATACATATTTTGCCATGCTACTGTATGTTTCCAGATGTTCTGATAATAGTTTGTCAGGCTGGGAGCCGTCGTTACTAATAGTATGTGGGTTTTAGGTTAGACGGGATGTTCCCTGTACCGTGTGTGTGACTAGTCCCCTGTCACTGTCCATCACCCCTGAGTCCTCCTCACACAATGGGCCTGGCCTCTGGTTCTGTTGTCCTCTTCAGTCACAGGAGATAAGTCTACAGCCAATCCACAGCGCTCTTCAAAGAATGCAGCTAGAAATAGCAGGGGTGAAGATTGTGTGCCAAAGCAGCATTTTCCCAGGGATTTGTAGTGTAGGATGCTGGGAATAGACCACCACACACACACACAGTAAAATACACGTGCCCACACCACAGGTATAGCCCTCTACATCCAACCATCCCCATTGTCCTAGGCATAGTGTCATGTACTTAGAAAGATTAGCAAGTCTCTGGTTATTCAAAAAGGTTGTTTCAAAGTAATGCATTTCAGGAGAAGGTGCAGCCTTGAACCTAGACAACCTTTGTGGGTCAACTTTAGTGTTGGCTAGTTTAGCGGCAGAGATGAATCGCAGCCTGTAAACAGTATAGGAATGGTTTTACACACAGATGGGTGCATTGCATACTTTTAATTCCCAAATCTCTCTGTCTTCTCTTGCAGCCAGAATCACCAGAGGGACGTAACACCGGAGGAATATGGTACCTTTTACCAACGGATAGCAAAAGCATGTGCAATATTTCATAGTACATTACATACTGGTATACAGATTTGCTGCTATGGAATGTGTACTGCATCACATAATGAAGCAGTAGGTGATGAGAGGAGGCCAGAAAGAGGGGCGCAGTGCTCCACGTGAGGATGAAGATGTGTGAATGAGGCTTGAGGTCTGGGATTGGGAGGCAGGTTGTCTGATCCGGGTTGGGTTTCCTGGCACTGCAGTGTGTTTGTGCCGTTTCCACCGTCTACCACGGGCTCCGGTTCCCCCCTGGCCATGCCGTAACGAGGACAATTATAGACCATGTACTGAGCGTGCTGACATGTCTGTGTGGCTTCCTCACTGGGATTGCCTTGTCTTCCAATGATGATAAACTGTATGTAAAGGGCACATGCTGTGCTGCTTGAAGTGAGTTGGTTTAGGATCCATGGATGGACTTGTTAATTTGCTTGTCAATGTTATGGGGTTTTCTGTACGGTTCAGCATGAATGGTGATGCAGCACAATTCATTAGTTCAATTAGCTCTCTGAAGCTGAAAAGATGAGTGAGCTCTGTTGTCTGCATGAGAACTCATTCAGCCATCAGAACAGTTATGAATGAAAGCACCTTTGTTCCTATCCTCTCTCCTTTTGCTTTCTCGCTCTTTCATTCTCTCTCGCTTTTTCTTATTTTTTTCAAGGGGCAAACACCACTCCGGTACTGATGTCAACGAGGGCTCAGCCATCCAGGAGAAGTGCTATGCTCCACGCTTCATCCAGGTCCCCCAGGACCTCACGGTGGAGGAGGGCAGGTTCTGTAGGATCCAATTCAAGGTACAGAACTGGATACGCTCTAATCAGTTTAGTAATGCATGTTGATAACTGGACTCATTCAACATTTATAGCTGGGATCCATTTCCTATGTAGGAACTTATTTCTGAGGTATCTTCTGTAAAGACCTTGTTGAACTATGACACTGACTCATGCAACACTTTTATTCAAGTGTAATGAAAGCCTCTAGTGACAACATGAAACCCAATAGCCCCTGTGACTAGAATAACCAGGTTGTAAAAGCTGCGCTATACTCCCTATCACCCCCCACTCTGGGCCCTTGCACTACGCCCCCTCATGACCCCCTAGTAGTCCACACTACAGTCCACACTCTCCCAGGGTCCTATTCATTAGCACACACCGTAGCAATTTATTTTCTTATTGGGCATTTCAGGTTGTCCCTCCCTGTTTGTCAGTTTTTTCCCTAATGAATACACCTCTGTCTGTGCCTTCAGGTGGGGGGTCTGCCCACACCAGACGTGACCTGGTACCTGGATGGTAAAGCCATCCGTCCAGACGACTACCACAAGATGCTGGTGTGTGAGAAGGGCATGCACTCCTTCATCATTGAGATCGTGACGGTGCATCACGCCGGAGTCTACGAGTGTATTGCCAGGAACCGCGCCGGGGAGAACCGCTTCTCCATGAAACTGGAGGTTATCGGTAAGGGCTGTTTTGACTACTGTCAAATAATTTCCCATCGCTTAGCATTGCTGACACTGCTCCACCTTCACCCCAACCCCTCTCACCTCTCCAGCCCAGGAGGTGCTTCGTCCCCCTACCTTCGTCCAGAAGATGCTGAACTCTCGTGCCTTGGAGGGGGACACAGTGAGGTTAGAGTCGAAGGTGGCTGCCTCCCCTCCACCAAAGCTCTTCTGGAAGAAAGACAAAGACATGCTACGCATTGACCCCACCAGAATGAGGTGGGTGGAACTTATATTCCATCACTTTCAGGGTGTTTGTATACCTTTTTAGAAGGAGAAATACTCACAGTAGAGATTGTAATTTCCATCCCTTAGCTGAGTAGAATATATCTGAAGTGTACATGTGCTAATTAGCTGATATAGCTTTGCTAGGTAACGTGAACCTCTTAGCTGAAAGTGAGAGGTTCTATTGATTCCATAAGAGGTTAACCCAGGCCTGATGTTTGTTCCCCAGCCTGTACCAGGACAGCACAGGAAGTCAATGCCTGCTCATTGAGAGGCTAGTCAAATCTGATGCAGGCTGGTACACCCTGTCTGCCATCAATGAGGCCGGCATGTCCACCTGCAATGCCAGACTGGATGTAGGAAGTAAGTGGACCTTGTGCATTTGTGTGTGGTTTGAAGTTAAGCACAGACTACTGTTCAGTTCGGAGGTAAATTGGCTGTTCCTTGTCCATGGTAGCTGTTCAGAATTCACCTCATAAACACCACAAAGGCTTTGGCCATCAACCCCCTGTGGCCCTACACAGCTACCAGCTACATGAACTACCAGTGTTGTAGAATAACTTATGTACTGTAGCAGCAGGGGGAAATGTTCTGTTATTCAATATTCGTAGCACTTTCTCCTGTTAGAATGAAGCAGAGGGGCCTCTTTCTAGTTTGCGTTTCTCCAATGTAAATGGAGGGTAATTCCCAGGAATGTATCCCTTGTCCCGCAAATGGTTGCCATGGCAGCGCAGGTTGTAAAGGCTGAATTAGAAACCCATAGTAGATATATTATTACTAGGGAAATGCGGGCCTGGCTGGCTATTGTATTTCCCCTTGATCACATAACATGCCATCTGTTACGCGGACCGAGAGCGGCCATGAGGTGAACCTCCATTCAGCCTAGCTCGCTGAAGTCGTCAAGTCTGTAATGGATCAGGTGAGAGTGCGTATTTTGCTCTGTCCACTCGGGCTTACTAAATGGAAAAACTGACGACTTTGCTCATATAATTGTCTCAGCGCTGTAATAATCAGGCTTCAACTGTGCAGTAACATTTGGCCGTGCACTCTACTGACCAGAAGGAAAGCTTGTCTTTCGAACCCCAAGGGTTGAACCTGGAGCTGGGGCTTAATACATCTCTTATATAAGCTGTTATTTTAGGAAACTCTCTTAGGATAGCAACACATTCCTCCTGTGGATTAGGAGATCCAACCATTTCTCAGATTGTTTCAAATAATAGGTTGGTAACATTTATGACAATGACCGGCTTTATTTAAATGTTTTATTACCTGGCTCAAACACACTTCCTCTTATTGCATTAGAGGTTCAAGGGTTCTATTCTGAATATATCCTGACCGTTTTATTTCATTCTGTCTCTGCAGCTCGCACCAACAAGCCTGCCCCCCCTACAGGCAAGCATTTTAAAGTCCCCCTACTCCGCCATCTCCCCATCCTGTTTCCGGACCCCCCCCTGTACGAGAGTGAGGAGCTTTAGACGACACTAAACCAGCAGTATAATAACCTGTTGTACCCCTCTGCTCCACTTTATACTGGTCTGTCAGTCTGTCCACTGAGACGGTCATGTTGTCTGTGCCTGGGGGAGGAAATTAATCAAAGTTTTGAGGAAGCAGATATACCCACAGTGCCTCAGTCTCAATCAGGACACCTCACCAGTCCCCGCATTTGTCAAATGCACTTTAGTTCGAGCCCTTCTGTTGTTTTTTTTAGGGTGGGCTGGTTAGATGGTTCTCAACATCATCCTCTAGTATGGTGAATCTTACCTGGCCTGAGCACAGACCTTTGTCAAATGCTGTCTCTGTGGTTTGCTGTTCTAGTTCAAGAATGAATCATGTATTGTCTCCAGATATCTAACCCTTTTGAAGTTCCTTTACAAAAAGCAGCATTTATGACTGCTGCTTCAAGTGAGACTCTTTCTGGTTTTAAAAAGGTAACATTATTTTAATGTATAAAGTATTTATTGGACAATTCTGAAATGTAAACGGTTGCCTTCACACCCAAATGTACGACCTCTGTCTGATTCTGACCATAGAAAAACATTTAAGTCTTATGTATGTGAATGAATGCGTAATAAAGTTTTTACAACACAGGTGGTCTCATTTCACTTTCTAAATATCAAATTGAGTATTTATAGATTGGAAGCATTGTAGCCATGCAGTTTTCCTATTTTATGAAAAAAAAGATCAAAACATTTTAACTTGTTATTCAGATGACCGACCTCTGATCCCAGTGTGTGAAGTGAAAACTGGTAAATATAAGCCTCACCTAGCAACCACAGGAAGTCGACGCCCTTTGGACCAAGGGGAAGTATCTTCCTCTTTATCCTGTGCTGGTGAATAAGGCCCAGATGTTTCATACACAATCATTCCCTCTGTTAATCTGGCTGTATTGGGCCCCTCTAGGCTGTCTTCTGGTGAATCAGAATGTTTTTTGACTCACTGCTGTTTATCCTGTTTCCTATTCACATGTACATATCTACCTCGTACCCCTGCACATCAACTGGGTACGGGTATCCTGTGTATATAGCTGTTATCATTACTCACTGTGTAAGTAAGCATTTCACTGTTAGTCTACACCTGTTTACGAAATGTGAGGAATAGCATTTTAAGTGCTTGACAATGTCCTCTACATACTCAATGATAGACATAGTAAAAAAAAAAAGGAATAAATGGTGGTCTCTGAGTATAGTATGGACATTGAATAGTCCATTTGTTGGGGAAAAGAAGTTTGGTCAACTGACTGCAGCCTTGATGGTTTCCCAAAAATATCATGAGCGACCAGAGGGGAAAAGTCTGACATCTGAGCGTTCAAATCTCCACATCGCTCTCCTTGTCGTTGTCATGGTCACCATCGTAGAACTCATTGGCTGCCTCTGGCCTGTAAAGACAAGCTATTTAGTTCCAGACTATCACACACCATACCAATGTCAGTTGTTCACACATACGATATACACTAAGGCTGGGATTCAATCCAATCGTGTTGCCGGCAATGTGCGCGCAGACACCACATCCATGGTAAATGCTGCATTTGTTGGCTCAATCAGAAATCAACTTTAAAAATGGCGCATTGTCGAAATCTGCAATCAGATTGAATCCCGTCCTTAAACTGGTCCTATTGATTCCATTACATGTATAATAGAACATATGCTCCTGTGTGTGTCACAGAGCTGGGACGATAAAACAAATGACATGACTTCCACTTACCGAGGCATGTTGCTACACAACACTCCTGTAGATTGTTCTAAAACAAATACTTGGTCAACTGTAATGGGCTTTGCATTATGTTGATTCCTGCTATGAAAGTATCTGCCTGTCCCTGTTTCGCTGCTGTGTGAGCGAGCCACTCCCTTCCCTCACTGTGACACCAAGGAGGGAGAGATGCATTCTGAGAAGCATATGTAGGGCATGTAGGCCATCATTGTAAATTAGAATTTGTTCTCAACTGACTTGCCTAGTTAAATAAAAAATTAAGAAAATGACTGTTGCTCAAACTGCTATTGTGGGAAACATTTAAGCAACTACTGTTCTAGCTACAGAGAGGAAAGTCACAGCTTTCTGTATAATTTTTTCTCACCTCTTGATATAGAGTTCATGACACCCCTTTAGAACCGCAGTAGACTAGTGTAATGGGCTGTGGTTTTGACGTGCTCGCAGAGAGTAATTTGCAGTGAATAGGCCTACAAATCAGCTGGGCAAGACAATCTGGACGCTCTTCCTAAAATTATCCGACGCCATTGTTGCAACCCCTATTACTAGTCTGTTCAACCTCTCGTATCGTCGGAGATTCCTAAAGATTGGAAAGCTGCCGCGGTCATTCCCCTCTTCAAAAGGGGGTGACACTCTAGACCCAAACTGTTACAGACCTATATCCATCCTGCCCTGCCTTTCTAAAGTCTTCAAAAGCCAAGTGAACAAACAGATCACTGACCATTTTGAATCCCGCTGTGCAACCTGGTTTCCGAGCTGGTCACGGCTGCACCTCAGCCACGCTCAAGGTACTAAACGATATCATAACCACCATCGATAAAAGACAGTACTGTGCAGCAGTCTTCATCGACCTGGCCAAGGCTTTCGACTCTGTCAATCACCGTATTCTTATCGGCAGACTCAATAGCCTTGGTTTCTCAAATGACTGCCTCGCCTGGTTCACTAACTACTTCTCAGATAGAGTTCAGTGTGTCAAATCGGAGGGCCTGTAGTCCGGACCTCTGGCAGTCTCTATGGGGGTACCACAGGGTTCAATTTTCGGGCATATCTTATCTGTATATCTAAACGATGTCGCTCTTGCTGCGGGTGATTCCTTGATTCACATCTATGCAGACGACATCATTCTGTATACATCTGGCCCCTCTTTGGACACTGTGCCATACAACACTCCTTCCGTGGCCTCCAACTGCTCTTAAATGCTAGTAAAACTAAGTGCATGCTCTTCAACCGATCGCTGTCCGCACCCCCCGCCCAACTAGCATCACTACTCTGGACGGTTCTGGCTTAGAAAATGTGGACAACGCCAAATACCTAGGTGTCTGGTTAGACTGTAAACTCTCCTTCCAGAATCGTATTAAGCATCTCCAATCCAAAAATTAAATCTAGAATCGGCTTCCTATTTCTCAAACAAAGCCTCTACTCATGCTGCCAAACATACCCTCGTAAAACTGACTATCATACCGATCCTCGACTTTGGCGATGTCATTTACAAAATAGCCTCCAACACTCTACTCAGCAAACTGGATACAGTCTATCACAGTGCCATCTATATTGTCACCAAAGCCCCACTGCAACCTGTATGCTCTCGTCGACTGACCCTCGCTACAGTTGAAGTCGGAAGTTGACATATACCTTAGCCAAATACATTTAAACTCAATTTTTCACAATTCCTGATATTTAATCCTAGTAAAAATTCCCTGTCTTAGGTCAGTTAGGATCACCACTTTGTTTTAAGAATGTGAAATGTCAGAATAATTGTAGAGAGAATGATTTGTGATTTTCATCACATTCCCGCTAGTATTTAGAGTTAGCAATCTAGTGTTTTGAGTTCCCACTTCCTCAGGTGGTGAATAATATTGTCAATATGCACAAAGATTTAGCAAATTCTCTGAAGTGTCATAAATCAAATCTAGATCATATTTTGACAGGTTGCACATCAATCATGCATTTCCTGTATTGTTTAGATTTTTTATTTTTTATAAAAAAATAAAACGTACTTCCTGAATCATAGGCTACCATCTCAGTTCTCTTACCTGGCACTGGAATTTATTATTTTGACTAGAGCCCTGCCGCTAATGCCAAGTAACTTTCTCTAAAAAAAAAAAAAAGTTATTTATTGCATAAAAGTTATATTTATCACAATTGGACTTTGTTCATAACGCCTATCAAAAATAATTTATTGCATATTCTTTTGTTAGCGCAAAAAATGTACATTTATTGCGATATGTATTCCCCCCCCACCATATCACCCAGCTCTAGCGTCACATAAGGCAGAGTGTGTTGACCTGGAATAGTTGTCCTCTGAACCCCTCTCATCTGGGTCTCCCTCATCAGTGCGCTCGTAGCTCAGGATGTCCGAGGGCACGTCGTGGATCTGGACACTGGGGGAATGGTTCAACATCTTCAAGTTCTCAAAGACCGTCGAACGGATCTGCTCCAGGTACTAAACAAGCACAAGATGGAGATAAATGACTTACACCATGGAGAGAATTCTGTTTGAATTGTTAAAACAGTATGTAGACTGTGGTTCAGAAAGAGAGAGGGAGGACCGCATGCTGTATGTCCTCAAACTGACCTGTCGGGAGTTCTGGTTCTCTATCCTGGTGCTGACATCTGGGTGGAGTGTGAAGTCTGGGGCAAAATACTCAAAGTACTCTGGAGGGGTGAGGAGAGAAAATTAGCAAATGGAAAAAAACTGTGGCAGAAGAGCTTAGGCTTGCTCGCTTACCGCTATAGGGCAGCTCATCACTAATTGGCTCATCAACCAGGAGGGAGGTCTCATAGGTCCTGGAATAGAAGAGCAACAGAGTTCATTCTTAAGTGGTTCCATATACACTGTGAGAATGTTCTCTTGGTCTCCATCAAAAACAACTGTCACCTAATCGCCCCACTATAGTCCAGTTACAGCACTGAGAGAAATGAGCCCTCACCAGCATCTGGCCACGTTGCGTACTGTGTACCCTCCTCCTCCCAGTACCAGCAGGGGAATCCTGAAGCTCTTCACAAACTCCACACACTCCCTATAGAAAGCATATACCCTGGGTGAGACAGTTTACCATAACCTGACTCCTGTGTTAACCAAATCCTGTACCAATTTCTCTATAATCCCTTAAATTTGCTCTCCTACCAACAGGTGGCAGTACATCCTCATAGAGTACATTGAATTCCATCCTCCAAACATGTATCCTTATCTCTATTAAGACACTTACCCATAAAGCTGTATTCAAAGGCAATTTAATACTGATGTAAGTGTTGGTGAGGGTTATAATGTATTATTTATTGAGCAATACACCTACCCATGGCCTCGTATACTGAGGTTGAAGCACCCTAATCTGTCACAGCCCAGAGAGTCAGCCCCACACTGTCAATGACAAAAGGTGCATGTGAGTCCCATCCTCAATACCACAATTCATGCAAAATACCACCGATGATCTCTGGCTGCCAAATTATCACCTGAAGAACGATACAGGTTGGCTGGTAGAAGTCCACCACTTGCTTGATGACTGGCTGAAAGAGTTGCCTGTAGCCTAAAACAAAGTGATATGTTAAGATATTGGACACATGGAAGAGAATTCATCCTTTCAATCATTTTAGATATTGACAAAGTGATATAATTGAACCCCTATCAAACATAAGGAAACGTATTGTTGGATATTATCCTGCATACTATCAGACCTTCTGAACTGTAACAGCCATCAGATAGATGTAAATAGTTTAGAGTGCAGGTAAACTAACAGTCAGGGAGCATAACATCTGATAATAGCACTCCCCAGAGACATCTCAATGGCCTCAGTCTAATAGCATTATCAGAGTGGAGCGCCAGAGAGCCAGCCTGAGTGGGAGATCCAGGAAGGACACTACTCACTCTGGTCATCGATCCCATCCCGGAGAGGTACGTTCAGGCAATAGTACCGGCCACTCTCAGCCCCTACCTCATACATGTCACCTATGGGACAAAACAGACAAGATTTGTTTAACAAATAATAAGCTCATTAAGACAACCTCTATTGTACCATAGAGATATTCAATCATTTAGTCATTAAGACAAACTCAAATCAAATTTTATTGGTCACATACACATGGTTAGCAGATGTTAATGTGTCTAGTTCAGACAGCGCAGTAATATCTAACAAGTAATCTAACAATTCCCCAACAACTACCTAATACACACAAATCTAAAGGGGTGAATGAGAATATGTACATATAAGTATATGGATGAGCGATGGCGGAGCGGCATAGGCAAGGTGCAATAGATGGTATAAAATACAGTATACACATGTGATATGAGCAATGTAAGATATGTAAACATGATTAAAGTGGCATTATTTAAAGTGGCATTGTTTAAAGTGACTAATGATCCATTTATTAAAGTGTCCAGTCATTGGGTCTCAATGTAGGCAGCAGTCTCTGAGTTAGTAATGGCTGTTTAGCAGTCTGGTGGCCTTGAGATACAGTGGGGGGAAAAAGTATTGAGTCAGCCACCAATTGTGCAAGTTCTCCCTCTTAAAAAGATGGGAGAGGCCTGTAATTTTCATCATAGGTACACTTCAACCATGACAGACAAAATGAAAAAAAAAAAGTATGGCTAGGCCACTCCAGGACCTTGAAATGCTTCTTACGAAGCCACTCCTTCGTTGCCCGGGCGGTGTGTTTGGGATCATTGTCATGCTGAAAGACCCAGCCACGTTTCATCTTCAATGCCCTTGCTGATGGAAGGAGGTTTTCACTCAAAATCTCACGATACATGGCCCCATTCATTCTTTCCTTTACACGGATCAGTCGTCCTGGTCCCTTTGCAGAAAAACAGCCCCAAAGCATGATGTTTCAACCCCCATGCGTCACAGTAGGTATGGTGTTCTTTGGATGCAACTCAGCATTCTTTGTCCTCCAAACACGGCGAGTTGACATTCTCCCAATCTTCTTCTGGATCATCCAAATGCTCTCTAGCAAACTTCAGACGGGCCTGGACATGTACTGATTAAGCAGGGGGACACGTCTGGCACTGCAGGATTTGAGTCCCTGGCGGCGTAGTGTGCATTACTGATGGTAGGCTTTGTTACTTTGGTCCCAGCTCTCTGCAGGTCATTCACTAGGTCCCCCCGTGTGGTTCTGGGATTTTTGCTCACCGTTCTTGTGATCGTTTTGAACCCACGGGGTGAGATCTTGCGTGGAGCCCCAGATCAAGGGGGATTATCAGTGGTCTTGTATGTCTTCCATTTCCTAATTGCTCCCACAGTTGATTTCTTCAAACCAAGCTGCTTACCTATTGCAGATTCAGTCTTCCCAGCCTGGTGCAGGTCTACAATTTTGTTTCTGGTGTCCTTTGACAGCTCTTTGGTCTTGGCCATAGTGGAGTTTGGAGTGTGACTGTATGAGGTTGTGGACCGGTGTCTTTTATACTGATAACAAGTTCAAACAGGTGCCATTAATACAGGTAACAAGTGGAGAACAGAGGAGCCTCTTAAAGAAGAAGTTAGAGGTCTGTGAGAGTCAGAAATCTTGCTTGTTTGTAGGTGACCAAATACTTATTTTCCACCATAATTTGCAAATTAATTAATTAAAAATCCTACA
Source organism: Oncorhynchus kisutch (assembly GCF_002021735.2). Classification (NCBI taxonomy): domain Eukaryota; kingdom Metazoa; phylum Chordata; class Actinopteri; order Salmoniformes; family Salmonidae; genus Oncorhynchus; species Oncorhynchus kisutch. The sequence goes on from NC_034188.2 coordinate 22,861,913, forward strand.
ATGTGATTTTCTGGATTTTTTTCTCAAATTTTGTCTGTCATAGTTGAAGTGTACCTACGATGAAAATTACAGGCCTCTGTCATCTTTTTAAGAGGGAGAACTTGCACAATTGGTGGCTGACTCAATACTTTTTTCCCCCACTGTAGAAGCTGTTTTTCAATCTCTCTGTCTCAACTGTATCTGTATTTCTGGTTTTAACAGATACTCATATGGCTTGTCTTACCTGTCCCTGGAAAGAAGTAGTTCCCGTACTTGTGGAAGGATACAGTCATGACCCGATCAGTCAGGTAGAAGGCTTCCTGCACCCCATCACCATGGTGAATGTCAATGTCTATGTACAACACACGCGGGTGGTACCTAAAGGGACATTTACATTATTAGTTGTTAGAGATCCTTAGCGGGACGTGAACCCCGAATTGGACAAAAACATAATAAAAGACTGTAGGGGTGCTTTGCTCTTACTTCAGAAGCTCCAGTATACTGATGACAATGTCATTCACATAGCAAAATCCAGAGGCCTGAAAACCAAAACAAATGAAATCATGATATCAAAGAGCTGTACATAAGCAGGTGACCAGAGGCCGTAGAAATAAATTGTCTTGACAAAGAAACAAATGTTGCATAATTCTTACCTCAAATTTCTTAGCATGATGAAGACCCCCGGCCCAGTTGATGGCGATGTCACATATCTGCAAAGCAATGGTCCCGATCATTGATCAAATATAAATCTGGTCAACAATTTACCTGGCTGTATAAATTGCTGAATGGGTCTTAATAAATATGTCCGATCCGTAAATAGAATACATTTAACAGAAAATAAGCTGACTGCTGGGGGGGGGCATACCTTGTGGTTTAGCTGTGTCGCTCCCTGTAGAGATGCTCCTGTATACCTGGAGCAGAACTCAAACAGGCCTGGGAATACAGGGCTGACAGAGGACACCTTACCTTTATACAGGCCACATAGATAGATCAACAGCTGCACATTACACTGATCATAATATTACATGAGTCAAAAGAACATCCTGCAGGGCCTCCTGGGTGGTGCAGTGATCTAGGACACTGCATCGCAGTGCTAGCTGTGCCGCCAGAGACTCTGGGTTCGAGCCGGGAGGTCTATGGGGCGACGCACAATTGACCTAGTGTCATCTGGGTTAGGGAGGATTTGGTCGGTAGGGATATCCTTGTCTCATCGTGCACTAGCGACTCCTGTGGCGGGCCAGGCGCAGTGCACACTAACCAGGTGCATGGTGTTTCCTCCGACACATTGGTGCGGATGGTTCCGGGTTGGATGAGCGTTATGTTAAGTAGCAGTGCGGCTTGGTTGGGTTTCGGAGGACGCATGGCTTTCAACCTTCGTCTCTCCTGAGCCCGTACGGGAGTTGTAGCGATGAGACAATTGGATACCACGAAAAGGGGGTAAAACATTTTTGAAAAGAACATTCTGCACTTTGACAAATATATATTAAGCACAAAATATCTTATGAATCCAAATATACGCCAGGCAGTAATGTAATACATTATAGAAGATAAGACATTCTTACCAGTCATCCCCAACATTAAAGGTGTTGAGACTCTTTGTGAAACCCTGCATATTGTTGGGGCTGACCTTCTGCAGAAAGTCGATGTAATCTTCTGAGTGGAATCGGCACATGTCATGTTGTGAGGCTTTGTATGGTTTAAAAACCTGGGGAACATGGACCAGTCAAATTAACATGGTGTCAAGAAGGACATGAACTTGTCTGGTTTAATCGGGGTGTATTCATTTCGCTGATTCTGTTGCAAAACGTTTCTTAAATGAAGCAAACAGACTTAAACAGGGAGGGACCAATATAAACCCTTGTTTTAGTTGCAAAACTGTTTGGACTAATGATTACATCTCCAGCCTTCTCAGCATGTTGATCATCAGCAGGACTTACCTGCATCTTTTTGTAGAGGCCATAGTGCAAAACAAGGCTGTGCGTCAGCGAGAGACGATGGGGTTTCATAGGGTGACCAGCACCTTGATAAGGAAAGGAAAACATGTGTCAGTGTGTTGTCATCTCATACGCAGTTATCAATGTCCGGATTTCTCTGTGGTTCTTCTGCGTGATGCTATCATTCATAACATGCCAGCTAAATAGCTGTAGAATAAAGAAACTCTTGCAAACACACGACTAATAGCTAGTAACGTTAGCGAGATCAATTCACCCGATTGCTAGCAGAAATAAGAATCTAATACCAACGTTAGCTATCTAGCTAATCACAAACTGAAGAGGAAACAGTAGGTGGTTAAGAGCGTTGGGCCAGTTACCGAAAGGTCGTTGGTTCGAATCCCAGAGTTGACTAACTGAAAAATCTGTTAATATGCCATTGAGCACTTAACTCTAATTACTTCTGTAAATCGCTCTGGATACGAGTGTCTGCTAAATAACAACAATTTAAATAGTTAGCTAGCCGGCTTCTTAACATGCTAATCTGCTTCGTGCCTTTTGTAACCAAAATTAATCTTACCATAATGAAAGTTCCCCACATCCGGATCATAAAAATATGCTGTTCTGTTGGACATTGCAAACGAGACTTCTTGGTTTTTCTACGGTTCGCTACTGTAAATGTATCTTTCCTTCATTTAGAAAGTGGTCGCCATTGTAAACAGCGAGTAAAACGTACGTCATTGTCCAGCGACAAGCGAAGTGGGCGGGCAAAGACAGTACCAAAGATTATGGATGGTGTACCCGATTTACCACCTATCACCCCATTAAAAAGGTGGAAACATTTTACCAATCACACAATTCATATGGTGAATGTGGTAGCCCACACGCCACGTGTGTGGTACGCGTTACCTTTGAATAGTGATTCAGAACCACACATTGTACTGTGTGATAAGCGACATTTTCAATGGTGATTTTAACTAAGACTGAGTGCGCATGTTCGTCATAGAAGCCAACCCCAAAACCTTTCCCGGGAGTTTGAATGGTGTGATTGGTAAAAATGTTTCCACCTTTTTAATGGGGTGATTGGTGGCTAATCGGGTGAATATCCGCCCTAACAATGGGAGTCGTTGACCACAAAGCGGTATGGCGGGCTGTCCTAGCGCCCACCAATGCATTCTTTGGATTGGTGGAATTGTATTTTTGTAACAAAGAATATAACCTTTATTTAGCCAGTTAGGCTAGTTGAGAACAAGTTCTCATTTACAACTGCGACCTGGCCAAGATAAAGCATAGCAGTGTGAACAGACAACAACACAGAGTTACACATGGAGTAAACAATAAACAAGTCAATAACACAGTCGAAAAAATATTTTAAAGAGTCTATATACATTGTGTGCAAAAGGCATGAGGAGGTAGGCGAATAATTACAATTTTGCAGATTAACACTGGAGTGATAAATGATCAGATGGTCATGTGCAGGTAGAGATACTGGTGTGCAAAAGAGCAGAAAAGTAAATAAATAAAAACAGTATGGGGATGAGGTAGGTAAATTGGGTGGGCTATTTACCGATGGACTATGTACAGCTGCAGCGACCAGTTAGCTGCTCAGATAGCAGATGTTTAAAGTTGGTGAGGGAGATAAAAGTCTCCAACTTCAGCGATTTTTGCAATTCGTTCTGGGGAATGTCCTGGGGAATGTTCTTGTTACTTACAACCTCATGCTAATCGCATTAGCCTACGTTAGCTCAACCTCAAGGGGGGAACCCACCAATCCTGTAGAGGTTTTAACTGACTTGCCTAGTTAAATAAAGTTTTTATTTTTTTATTTTTTTATTAAATAGACATATGGCGGAAAGCTTTAATTCTTGTTAATCTAACTGCACTGTCCAATTTACAGTAACTATTACAGTGAAAGACTACCATGCTATTGTTTGAGGAGAGTGAACTTAAACATGTATTAATAAACCAATTAGGCACATTTGGGCAGTCTTAATACAATATTTTGAACAGAAACGCAATGGTTCATTGGATCAGTCTAAAACTTTGCACATACACTGCTGCCATCTAGTGGCCAAAATCTAAATTGCGCCTGGGCTGGAATATTACATTATGCCCTTTCTCTTGCATTTCAAAGATGATGGTACATCTTTTATTATATTATATCTTTTATCTAATGTGTTATATTCTCCTACATTCATTTCACATTTCCACAAACTTCAAAGTGTTTCCTTTCAAATGGTACCAATAATATGCATATCCTTGCTTCAGGGACTGAGCTACAGGCAGTTAGATTCAGGTATGTCATTTTAGGATATTTTTAAAAAAAAGGGGCTAATCCTTAAGAACAAATTCTTATTTAAGATGACAGCCTACACCAGCCAAACCCGGACGACGTGCCAATTGTACGCCGCCCTATGGGATTCCCAATCACGGCCGGTTGTGATACAGCCTGGATTCAAATCAGGGTGTCTGTAGTGACGCCTCTAGCACTGAGATGCCTTAGACCTCTGCGCCTCAAGGGAGCCAAATCAACCAATCAAATGTATTTATAAAGCCCTTTTTACATCAGCAGATGTCACAGAGTGCTATACAGAAACCCAGCCTAAAACTACAAACAGCAAGCAATGTAGAAGCATAGTGGCTAGGAAAAACTCCCTAGAAAGGCAGGAACCTAGGAAGAAACCTAGAGAGGAACCAGGCAGAGGGGTGGCCAGTCCTCTTCTGGCTGTGCCGGGTGGAGATTATAAGAGTACATGGCCATTAAAGGCCAGATTGTTCTTCAAGATGTTCAAACGTTCATAGATGACCAGCAGGGTCAAATAATAATCACAGGGGTTGTAGAGGGTGCAACAGGTCAGTACCTCAGGAGTAAATGTCAGTTGGTTTATCATAGCTGAGCATTCAGAGGTCGAAACAGCAGGTGCGGTAGAGAGAGAGAGTCGAAAACAGCAGGTCAGGTACAAGGTATCCCGTCTGGTGAAACAGGTCAGGGTTCCATAGCCGCAGGCAGAACAGTTGAACTGGAGCTGCAGCACCAGCAGGTGGAATGGGGGCAGCCAGGAGTCATCAGGCCAGGTAGTCCTGAGGTTCAGATCCTCCGGGAGAGGAGAAAGAAAGGGAGAGTGAGAGAATTAGAGGGATCATGCTTAAATTCACACAGGACACCAGATAAGACAGGAGAATTACACCAGATATAACAGACTGACCCTAGCCCCCCGGCACATAAACTATTGCAGCATAGATACTGAAGGCTGAGACAGGGTTGGGTCGGGAGACAGGGTTGGGTCGGGGGACACTGTGGCCCCGGTTTGTTGCTCAAGTACCTTGCCGTTTACCTTTGCACCCCTGGGCCAGACTACACTCAATCATAGGACCTACTGAAGAGATGAGTATTCAGTAAAGACTTAAAAATCAAGACCGTATGTACGTCTCTCACATGTATTAGCAGACCGTTCCATAAAAATGTAGATCTGTAGGAGAAAGCTCTGCCTCCAGCTGTTTACTTAGAAATTCCAGGGACAATAAGGAGGCCTGAGTCTTGTGACCGTAGCGTACGTGTAGGTATGTGCAACAGGACCAAATTGGAGAGGTAGGTAGTAGCAAGCCCATGTAATGCTTTGTAGGTTAGCAGTAAAACCTTGAAATCAGCCCTCGCCTTAACAGGAAACCAGTGTAGAGAGGCTAGCACTGGAGTAATGTGATAACATTTTGGGGTTCTAGTCAAGGTTCTAGCAGCCTGGTTTAGCACTAACTGAAGTTTATGTAGTGCTTTATCTGGGTATCCAGAGAGTAGAGCATTGCAGTAGTCTAATCAAGAAGTGACAAAGCATGGATTAGTTTATCTACTGTACATCAGTTTTGGACAAAAAGTTTAAGATTTTTGCAATGTTACGAAGATTGTAATCTAGTTTTAAATATTCAATTAGGGTTGTTGAGGTCAACCGCCTGTATTCAACGGAGACGCTATACTACTTGCCTCATGTCATGAATATGCATAGCCATCTCGAGAGAAGTCCGATATAACGTATTTTTTTCTCAAAGTTGCCGGGATGTCACGTGTACACTCAAAACAATTTAAGCATTACGAAACTTCTATTCGATGAAATAAACCTCACATAGCAAATAAGCAATTAATTGTTTTGTTTACCAAACTTGACACTCTCGCTTGGTGGTCGAAACAGCGAAAAAACGCCACCTGTTGGAGGGAGACAGATTTTCTGCCGATTTGGGCCTCTCTCTTCCTCTTCGTCTCTGACAGTACCAAACAATACAGTCTGTGGGGCGGGGACAGAAAGAGGGGCTTGGGAAATGTACTACCAATCACAGCCGCTAGGAGCTAGGCTAATACTTTCTCCCTGGCTACGCATGGCAGTCCGGCTGTTTTTTTATTATGGGTCAAATGTTGAGAAAGAAAAATGTCAGAGCTTAGTAACAAAAATTGTAGTTCACTTTTTATGATGAGTATGACTTATTGTAAGCAAATTTGATATCGATATGATGTGTTAACTAGCCTATATCCTTCACATAGCCTTCTGGTTATCCAAATGGTTTCCCCTTTATGTGGATAATGCATGGTGCTGACAAAACTAGCTTGATATCACTTTAGTTTAATCATATCATGTGTAAACTTGTCCAGTTCCTCTTTAACTCTTCTGTTCTAAGGGGTGTGTTCTTCAAGAAACAACATCTCACTGTAGTTATTGGATAAATTTCTAATGCACCCGTCTATGTAGATATTGTTGTTTATTTTTAACTGGACTACTAGAACAACTATTGAGTCAAACATCTTACAAATTTAAGCATTTGTAAGTATTATGCAGGATTTTGAAATTAGTTATTCAATGCTTCACTTTCAAATGTGGATTTTTTTTTTCAATTATCTACTGGTTAGCATCGATTAATTGGACCAATTGGATGAATTGTAAAAGTGTAACAGTCCAAAAATCTGGCCTCAAAATAAAATAACGGCTACACAATATGTCTTTGCTCTTTTCCCTTTAAATAACTTGCAGAATCTCATTCCCTCCGTTTGCTCCAGAGCAGCTCTCGTTTGGCCAGAAGAAAACTGTAGCGGATCTCAATGGATTTACTATATGAGATCACACACCTATCGGGATAGCATCCACATTTACTACGGGTTCATAATGTTTCTGAAAGAACGTAAGTAGGGTGCTTTGCAACTCGTTAAATAATGATAAAAGGGAACGGTTCATTATAGATGGGCGTATGGGCAGTTCAAGTCGGCAATTGAACCTGGGGAGCGTATGATGCAGCAAATGAATTGCTACACTGTTGTTATTCACAGCGATTGGAACATTATTACTATGGGAATGATATTATAGGATTATAATTAATATATATATTTATAGTTTAGCGCAGCAGTGTGTCATTGATTAATTATGTAGACTGCCTGATTTAGTCACGATGATGGAGCTACAGTATCAGGCGCTCAAGAGCATCCTCGGTCAAGTTCAGACTCAGCAAGAATATCTGGTTTTGTCATATTTGTCCTTGTCAAAATTCCATCACGTGTGCATGTCGTACAGTAGCTACTAGCGCATTTAAAATACCAAGGGCAGATGTGTTATCATGGGCCATGAGGCCGCCTGAAACTTGCAAAAGATGGAGTGCACTGCGGGGTGGTCACTCTCTCTGTTGTGGGTTTTCAATTTAGGCTACCGTTGTAGGTACGGGCCACCATGTCACGAATGTCACAATTCATTTTCGAACTTCACTAGTTTTTGTTAAAAGGATAGGCTTACAAAAGTAGAACTTGATAATTCCTACATGCTGTCCGACAGAGGCACTATGATCAATGTATAAAGGTGTATTATAAACTGGGTGGTTCAAGCCCTGAATGCTGATTGGCTGATTGCCGTGGTATATCAGACCATATAACACAGGTATGACAGAACATTTGTTTTTACTGCTCTAATTACGTTGGTAAAGAGTTTATAATAGCAATAAGGCACCTCTGGTGTTTGTGATATATGGCTAATAGCCATGGTATATTGGCCATATATCACACCCCCTCGGGCTTTATTGCTTAAATAACTAAGGAATAGCCTAGTGAGCCAAGACTTTACAAAATCCAACTAAACTTGAAATAGGCTACAGTGTTTCCATATTTAACAAAGTATAGGAAGATCGATAGGTTAAGTATATCCTAAATAGAGTTTATGATTTTTTTTCAGGTGGCTCAACTGTCCCCTGCTTTACCAACAGGCTACAGTGGCCATTGTTCCATTGCCTAGAAGCTGTCTTGCCTGTCCCATTGTTCCATTGCCTAGAAGCTGTCTTGCCTGTCCCATTGTCCCATTGCCTAGAAGCTGTCTTGCCTGTCCCATTGTCCCATTGCCTAGAAGCTGTCTTGCCTGTCCATTGCTTGTCTTTAGTTTATAGTAGCCTAAATGGTGTACACCTGTAGCCTTCATGTAGGTCTAACTGTAATATGATTAGTAAAATGTCAGGTAGTCATCACTGAGATCAAGGTCACTCATGTAGCCCTAAACTTGTACTTGAACTGAGACAATTAATGTTGATGTAGTTATACAAATATTGTACAGCTGTACATTCTTCACAGTTGAAGATATAGTGAAGGTTATCTGAAAGGAAATGGCTATTCAAAACGTCATGCATTTTTATGTCACTGAGGAGGGTCAGAATGTGGAAACAGTCAGCCATGGTGAGTAGAGGTCACGTATACAGCTGTGGGATCTTAATTTGATCACCCTGTTGAATGAGAACTTTCCTGTAAATGCAGGACATTTTAATCTTGTAGTGTATTTGATGTTAAAAATACTTCTGAAGATTGTAATTTCCACTTTCTCTTACAAAAAAATGTTTCAACCCCTACAAAAATGTCCATTAATTATAAAACACATAATAATTCAAATTTTCTGTTGCTGCAGGATTATTTTCCTGCTGTAGCTAACTGTCTCAAATTAAGATCCTAAAACAGTATTTGATATGACAGACTACGAATTCAAATGGCCAGTTTGTAGTTTTGAAATGATCATATGCATCTCTAGGAAATAAAATGTGAAAAAGACAGCTGACAACTGCAGGCATCACATATAAAAATCAATGGCACAATTGAATCAAGTGACCCTTTCTATTCTTAGCAATGGATCACATTATTTTCCACTCTCTGAAAAATTCTGTTTGTAATGATATGAGTACAGAGCTTCCCGAAAATGACAGGGCCTTTAAAAACACAATCATCAATGTGTGTGTTCCTGATGGGGGGCATTATATTGCTGAGTCACCTCAATATTCTCTGTGCTTATGCTGATGCAGAGATATTCTGCTTCATATTTCAATTGGCTTGTGTCGATTCCTGACATTTTCTTCTGCAAATACAATGTTAGCAAATTAGCTCATTGTAATTCAACAGATTTATTGACAATCTATATTATACATTGATGTACTGTAAGTATGACAGAGCTCTATACAGGACTTGTCCTCTTGTGACAGTGACACTAGACCATTGACAACCTTATTGGTGAGTGGCATAATTTAGAGGGACATATAGACTGTACATTTCTGTTTCCTGAGACATTAGTTGTTTCCAATTACACCCACATATTGTAAACATGTTAGGCTGAGAGAGTAGCCAGAAGGGAATGTACTATATTTCTATGAGATACACAGGAAATATTATTTTACTGCCTCAAGGTGGATCTGCTAGGGAGTATATGTCTGCTGAGGTGAGGGGCTTTCTGGTTGTGTCTAGGCTAGAGGTCGACGGATTATAATTTTTCAACACCGATACCGATTATTGGAGGACCAAAAAAGCCGATACGGATTAATCGGACAATTTTGATTTATTTATTTGTAATAATGACAATTACAACAATACTGAATGAACACTTATTTTAACTTAATATAATACATCAATAAATAAATTTAGCCTTAAGTAAAATAATGAAACATGTTCAATTTGGTTTAAATAATGCAAAAACAAAGTGTTGGAGAAGAAAGTAAAAGTGCAATATGTGCTATGTAAGAAAGCTAACGTTTCAGTTCCTTGCTCAGAACATGAGAACATATGAAAGCTGGTGGTTCCTTTTAACATGAGTCTTCAATATTCCCAGGTAAGAAGTTTTAGGTTGTAGTTATTATAGGAATTATAGGACTATTTCCCTCTATACCATTTGTATTTAATTAACCTTTGACTATTGGATGTTCTTATAGGCACTTTAGTATTGCCAGTGTAACAGTATAGCTTCTGTCCCTCTCCTCGCTCCTTCCTGGGCTCAAACCAGGAACACAACGACAACAGCCACCATCGAAGCAGCGTTACCCATGCAGAGCAAGGGGAACAACTACTAGAAGGCTCAGAGCGAGTTACGTTTGAAACGCTATTAGCCCGCACTAACTAGCTAGCCATTTGACTTCGGTTACACCAGCCTCATCTCGGGAGTTGATAGGCTTGAAGTCATGAACAGCGCAATGCTTGAGGCACAACGAAGAGCTGCTGGCAAAACGCACGAAAGTGCTGTTTGAATGAATGTTTACGAGCCTGCTTCTGCCTACCACCGCTCAGTCAGATCCTTAGATACTTGTATGCTTGTATGCTCAGTCAGATTATATGCAACTAGTAATATCATCAACCATGTGTAGTTAACTAGTGATTATGATTGATTGTTTTTTATAATATAAGTTTAATGCTAGCTAACAACTTACCTTGGATCCCCCGGGCTGACAAGGTGAAAATCTGTTGTTCTGCCCCTGAACGAGGCAGTTAACCCACCGTTCCTAGGCCATCATTGAAAATAAGAATGTGTTCTTAACTGACTTGACCAGTTAAATAAAGGTATAAAAAAATATATATATAGTAATAATAAAAAATAATACAAATCGGCGCCCAAAAATACCGATTTCCGATTGTTATGAAAACTTGAAATCAGCCCTAATTAATCGGCCATTCCAATTAATCTGTCGACCTCTAGTCTAGGCCCTATCCAGTTCATTCAGAAAGTATTTACACCTCTTGACTTTTTCCACATTTTGTTGTCTTACAGCCTGAATTTAAAATGGATTAAATTGAAATGTTGTATCACTGTCCAGTGGCCTACACACAACAATACCCCATAATGTCAAGGTGGAATTATGTTTTATTTTATGTATTCAACCCTTTTGTTATGGCAAGCCTAAATATGTTCAGGAGTAAAGATTTGCTTATCAAGTCACATAATAAATTGCATGGACTCTGTGTGCATGCAATAATAGTTTTAAACAAGATTGTTGAATGACTACCTCATCTCTGTACCCTCTGTACAATTATCAGTAAGGACTCTCAGTCAAACAATTATTTTCAAACACAGATTAAACCCCAAAGACCAGGGAGGTTTTCCAACGCCTCGCAAAGAAGGGCACCTAAGGGCCTCCCGAATCTCTGGTGGCACAGCTAGCACTGCGATGCAGTGCCTTAGACCACTGCGCCACCAGAGATTCTGGGTTCGAGCCGGGAGGCCCATGGGGCGGGGCACAATTGGCCCAGCGTCGTCCGGGTTAGGGAGGGTTTGGCCGGCAGGGATATCCTTGTCTCATCGTGCATTAGCGACTCCTTCCATTGGTGTGGCTGGCTTCTGGGTTGGATGTGCATTGTGTCAAGAAGCAGTGCAGCTGGGCCTCCCGGGTGGCACAGTGGTTAAGGGCGCTGTGCCACCAGAGACCCTGGGTTCGCGCCCAGGCTCTGTCGTAACCGGCCGCGACCGGGAGGTCCGTGGGGCGACGCACAATTGGCCTAGCGTCGTCTGGGTTAGCGAGGGCTTGGCCGGTAGGGATATTCTTGTCTCATCGCACACCAGCAACTCCTGTGGCGGGCCAGGCGCAGTACGCGCTAACCAAGGTTGCCAGGTGCATGGTGTTTCCTCCGACACATTTGTGCAGGAGGATGCGCGCTGTATTAAGAAGCAGTGCGGCTTGGTTGGGTTGTGTATCGGAGGACGCATGACTTTCAACCTTCGTCTTTCCCGAGCCTGTACGGGAGTTGTAGCGATGAGACAAGATAGTAGCTACTAAAACAATTGGATACCACGAAATTGGGGAGAAAAAGGGGTAAACATTTTGTTAAAGAGGCAGTGCAACTTGGTTGGGTTGTGTTTGTGTTGTGTTGTGTTGTGTTTCGGAGGACTCTCCGCCTCTCCCGAGGACCTTTGCCTCTCCCGAGTCCGTACAGGGGTTGCAGAGATGAGACAAGACTGTTGCGATGAGACAATTGTTAGATTGGTAATAAAAAAATGACATTGAGTTATTCATCCTATCAATACACAAATGTAACTCAGTTGCCAGAGAGGAAGGAAACCACTCAGGGATTTTACCATGAGGCCAATGGTGACTTTAAAACAGTTACAGAGTTTAATGGGTGAAAACTGAGGTTGGATCAACAACATTGTAGTTACTCCGCAATAGGGAGTGACAGAGTGAAAATATTCCAAAATATGCATCCTTTTTGCAAAAGGCAGAGAGTAAAACTGCAAACAAAATGGCTAATATATTTACTTTATGTCCTGAATACAAATGTTTGGGGCAAATTCAACACATCACTGAGTACCACTCTTCATATTTTCAAGCATGGTGGTGGTATCATGGTATGAGTATGCTTCTCATCGGCAAGGACAAGGGAGTTTTTAGGACAAAAAGAAACGGAATACAACTAAGCACAGGCAAAATCCAACCGGAAAACCTGGTTCAGTCAGCTTTTCAACAGACACTGGGAGATACATTCACCTTTCAGCAGGACAATAACTTAAAACACAAGGCCAAGTATACACTGGAGTTGCTTACCAAGACGACATTGAATGTTCCCAAGTGGTCTGGTTACAATTTTGACTTAAATCGGCTTGAAAATCTATGACAAGACTTGAAAATGGCTATCTAGCAATGATCAACAAACAACTTGAAGAATTAAAAAAATATATATGTGCAAATAGTGTACAATTCAGGTGTGAAAAGCTCTTAGAGACTTACCCAGAAAGACTCACAGCTGTAATCCCTTCCAAAGGTGAGTCTGACATGTATTGACTCAGGGGTGTGAATACTTATGCAAATGAGATATTTCTGTATTTAATTTGGAATACATTTGAAAAAATGTCTAATGTTAACATTGTTGTACAAAAATTGCGATATTTTGCCGACCAGGTACTATACAACAAAATATTAGTTGATGAGTGGTTGATGAAATCCTCACTTCTTGGCCTGTAGAATTTAGCACGGTGTGTGAGGGAGTGAGTGAGTGTGGGCCAAGATGCTCAGTAAAAAACATCCAATGGTGTGTACCACCAGGCCCAGCTCTCTCTGCCTGCTGAGATAGATAAAGTTGTCTCTAGCCAGTGGTACGCACAGGAAGTTGAGAACAGGGATTATCTAGTCACAACATGATGACAGGAGACTCAGGTGGCCTTACAAGACAAACACACAGGCCCATCAATGCCACTGAGTGGATCAAGAGTTGACATCTTCTGATAAGTGTGGGGGACCACCTTCATGGTTACGTTACTGACTACAGGACATATGTGTGTACCCATTGGCTATACAGGACTACACTACAGATAGAGGACGAGTGAAGACCCTTTTGAGGGATGACCGACCTGGAGGCATCGACAGTGGGGGAACCCCCTCCCCCGTATATGATCTTCCTCCTGGTCTTCTTCTTCTTCATCACTGGCCTCCTGGGCTTCCTGGTCTGCCACCTGCTGAAGAAGAAGGGCTACCGTTGCAGGACTGGGGAGGAGGAGGACGATGAGGAGTGTGAGCAGAAACTGGGACCAGACAAGAATGGTAGGTATCTACCAGGATCTGTCAGAGTGTGTTTACATATACTGTATATTGGCTTTTGATCTAATGTAATACCATTTCATATTTTTAACAAAGAGTAATAGTTAGTATATTACATTTATGTAAATCATGAATGCTTTTAAAAATATATTTATTACTTTCTAAATAAACTTTATATTTCCATGGAAATACATGGGTAGCCATAAGAAAGACCCCCCCCAATAGTGATCGACTATCGAGGATCGCTATCGGGCGATGTAGGCTTATACACAATCTCCCAACCTTCACACACACACACACACACACACACACACACACACAAACGGTGTGTGTGGTTACAGTAGGCTAACATATGTCAATGGCTTTAGGAACAGTAGTAACATCATGCAGGATTTAGGCTACTGACTGCCTAGCCAGTTGTAGCTCAATCTTGGGTGCAATGATCACATTCCCACACTGACTGACTGTGTGGAGGATCATTTAATTGGAGCCAACATGCTACACTAGCAAAGTTATGAATGATATAGCTGTCGGCTATATTAGCTACGACTTAGCGTTCTTTGTGCAGCTTCAAATGTCGAACAAAGTTGGAAGTTGGTGCGCCTCCGTCTGTCATTTTCTTCCCGCATGTTTTGCAAGTTGCAATATGTTTTTGTTGCAATATGTCTTTATATCCCAAAATAATAATTTTGGGTGTCATCTTTCCAAGCGCTCCATCTGAATTCACCCGCCAACATTCCTCTGCACTGCCACACGCAACTTTTTCTCAGCTGGCACAATTTGATTGGCTGTTGTCCGATTCAAACTGTAATCCATTAAATGAAGAGTTGATGCGCTGCACATTTTTTTTAATAGCCTCATTTTTAATATTTGGGCTTGGGGAGGGTATCAAGTCAGTTCGAGTCAAAAGGCTCAAGTCCAAGTTAAGTCACGAGTCATTGGTGTTAAAGTCAAAGTCAAGTTGCAAGTCATGATACTTGAGTCCACACCTCTGGTATATACATATGAAATGAGTAAAGCAGTATGTTAACATTATTAAAGTGACTAGTATTCTAATATTAAAGTGACCAGTGATTCCATGTCTATGTACATGGGGCAGCAGCCTCTAAGATGCAGGGTTGAGTAGCCAGGTGGTAGCCATGAAGGCTATTTAACAGACTGATGGCCTTGAGATAGAAGCTGTCTTTCAGTCTCTAGGTCCCAGCTTTGATGCACCTGTACTGACCTCGCCTTCTAGATGGTAGTGGGGTGAACAGGCCTTGGCTCAGGTGGTTGTTGTCCTCTGATCCTTTTGGCCTTCCTGTGACATCAGCTGCTGTAGGTGTCCTAGAGGGCAGGCAGTGTGCACACAGTGATGCGTTGTGCAGACCTCACTACGCTCTTGAGAGCCTCACAGCTGGGCGGTGCAGTTTGCGTACCAGGTGGTGATACAGCCTGACAGGATGCTCTCAATTGTGCACCTGTAAAAGTTTGTGAGGGTCTTAGGGGCCAAGACAAATTTCTTCAGCCTCCTGAGTTTGAAGAGCCGCTGTTGCGCCACCTTCACCACACTGTCTGTGAGGGTGGACCATTTCAGTTTGTCAGGGATGTGTATGCCGAGGAACTTGAAGCTTTCCACCTTCTCCACTGCGGTCCCGTCGATGTGGATAGGGGCGTGCTCCCTCTGCTGTTTCCTGAAGTCCACGATCAGCTCCTTCGTTTTGTTGACGTTGAGGGAGAATATATTTTCCTGGCACCACTCCACCAGGGCCCTCACCTCCTCCCTGTAGGCTGTTTTGTCATTGTTGGTAATCAGGCCTGTCATCTGCAAACTTGATGCTTGAGTTGGAGGCGTGTGTGGCCATGCAGTCATAGGTGAAAAGGGAGTACAGGAGGATGCTTAGCATGCACCCTTGTGGGGCCCCTGTGTTGAGGATCTGCGAAGTGGAGGTGTTGTTTCCTTCCTTCACAACCTGGGGGCAGGTCGTCAGGAAGTCCAGGACCCAGTTGCACAGGGCGGGGTTCAGACCCAGGGCCCCAAGCTTAATGATGAGCTTGGAGGGTACTATGGTGTTTAAGGCTAAGCTATAGTCAATGAACAGAACGAGAGCCCACAGTCCTTGGGACCGGTGGTACTGTGTTATCCTCAAAACGGGAAAATAAGGTGTTTAGCTTGTCCGGGGCAAGACGTCAGTGTCCGCGACATGGCTGGTTTTCCCTTTGTAACCTGTGATTATCTATTGACCCTCACCACATACGTCTCGTGTCTGAGTCGTTGATTTGCGACTCCACTTTATCTCTGTACTGACGTTTTCCCTGTTTGATTGCCTTACGGAGGGAATAACTACATTGTTTGTATTTGACCATATTCCCAGTCACCTTGCCATGATTAAATGTGGTAGTTTGCATTTTCAGTTTTGCGTGAATGCTGCTGTCTATCCACGGTTTCTGGTTTGGGTAGGTTTTAATAGTCACAGTGGGAACAACATCGGGGTCAGGGATATGGCTTGGAGAAGGCAAGTGTCCATGATTGATTTTTTAAGGCAGATACAAGGGGTATGCGTGACGTTTTTCGGACATGTCTGTCTTTATCCAAAGGCCCTTGGTCATTTACCAAGCAGGAAACTGTACTCTTTATGTTAGAGGATGTTATTTCAGCTGGAATTCAATTCAGTCCAATGTAACCACTGAACACTCACGAAGAAGTAATATTTCCCATATTGAATTAGTGTTTATTTAATGGGTACTTGAAAACCATGGGCCTCAGTGGAAGTAAACAACTTTAAAGGAAGTAGAATCTCGTGGAAGCATACAAACAAACAGAAATATGCTCCTTTCATTGAAGTAAGGAAAAACGGTCCAGGTCAATAACTTTGAGAATTTCCTTTAATAATCTTGAATGATGATGAAGCACGCTTGGAGGCAAGCTGCTTCGTCAGATAAGCTTTCATATATTACAGATGATGAAGAAGAGGAAAATCAAGACACCGTTGAACAAATCCTGAAGTGCATCATTGAAAATGAAGGCAATAACTTAATAGATACTACATTTTGTCAATACCTTTGGCACTTAAATACTGCAATTTAAATTGTGCTTAGCAAAAGTGTGTAATGTTTGTGTTCTACCTTCTAGCTAACATGGAAGCCTTCAAGGATATGCTAGGAAAACAGGATATATGTCAACATCATGATCCTAGGTACGTATTGCTAAGATCAATTTTTATTTTACTTAGTTATAATGTATTTTTGTGTAAGTAGATTTACATTCACCTTGTCTTACTCCAGCGTGTTATCACCGTTGGTGAAAGTATTTTAGTGCAGAGCTAAGGTTACTTCGTAACAGCACCAACTCCTCTCAAGTAATATACTCCTACTTTATTTCTCTCTGGAACAAACCAGTATTTCTGTGGTACATAATGCAAATGGTTTAAATGCAGGTCTCCTGTACTGTACTACAGGGTTTCCACCTGCTTTAGGCTGTTGTGTTTTCAGAGAGGCCACAACAATGGGTGTAGCCTACATTTCTATGTGCCTGTGGCAGTCAGGCAGAGTCTGGAGAAAGTCAATGTATTGTGTGGCTTGTATTTATGCTGGGACTAGCGGGTAGCTATGGAGTGGGGTGCCCAGCCCCTCTGTTCCTGCGTGATGCAGGGTGTCCTTGGGCTATCTGTCCCATGGGGTCACCTGGCTTAATGTTGTCTTGGTCTCAGCAGCTCTGTTATGGGATCTAGGCCCATAACCACAAAGTGTCTCAGAGTAGGAGTGCTGATCTAGGATCTGTCCATACAATCTGATTTATTTTTAACTTAAACTCTTACTCTGAGACTCTTTGTGGATACAGGACCTGATCTTTACTGCCTTGTTGTGAGGCAACGAGACAAATAGTCTCCGTACATAGTATGCTATTACTGCACTCAACCAACGTGCTTCTCCTTACATCCATATCAAGCATTCTAGGTAGAGATGATAGAGGGCATTCAAGGTAGAGATGATCGAGGGTATTCTAGAGAAACAGACCCAGTGGTGTGCTGTGATAATATAACTGTGATGTGCTACTAGTATATTGGAGAGATTTATGCTTGTTAATTAGATCCATGTTCTTACTTGGCACCTCTAGGTTGAGGGTTTTAGTGTTCCTGTCTGTTTACCAAGATAGTGCTCTCAGACTGACAGCAGCCTACAGGGCCGTGGCGTTCGTTGGTATTCTTCCCACACTCTCCTCTCTCAGCCAGCTACAGCAGCAGTACAGCTACAGTACTCCCCAGAGATGCTGCAGTCCTGATGGGATGGAGGTCACAGACAGAGGCGGCCAGAGAGGGGAACAGAGGGACTGATGGATCACACTAGAGACTCTTATTTTCACAGGCAGACTACAACAAATATGCTACTATAAACCAGATGCTTAGAAATGGCGTTTAGATGCTTAGAAAGATGTTTTTGGATGTTTTTGCTTAGTCATGGTCTAGAGTGTTTCCCAGACACGCTCCTCGGGACCCCAAGGGGTGCATGTTTTTGTTTTTGCCCTAGCACTACACAGTTGATTCAAATAATCAACTAAACATTGAGCTTTGATTAATTGAATCAGCTGTGTAGCGCTAGGACAAAAACCTAGGACCCCTTGCGGTCTCCAGGACCGATTTTGGAAAAGGAATGGAAAATAAACATGCTGACTGAATGGGTATTTCATTGTCTTTCCAAAAGATTACTGCGCAAAGAGAGCCTGGGGGGTATTCCACCTCATCACCACACAGTGCACTCTGGCGCCCAGCTCGACCATAAGTCCTGCACACTCTGTGTGCAAGGGCGGTCCAAGAAGGCCCGCCGCCTGAGCCGTGTGCCTCGGACCAATAAGCCCAGAACGCCAGGAGAGAGGAGAGAGTCCACTGTGTTCGCTGTGGGAAGGTGAGTCACACTGAACGGGTGTTTGACAACACAATACATTCATCTTTATTTATTTAATTCGTTTTTGCCTGGTAACCCATTAAGAACACATTTGTAGTCTCTCTAGTCACACTACTTTGTGTTTTCTAATGGGATTTAGGATTCAGAGAATTCAGAGGCCTTTGTGTTTGTGTTTAAGTACTTTACATGTGTACGGTTATGCTATCTAGGATTCTCATTGTGGTGATGTACAGTACTATCTGATATCCGTATACCTACAGGTTCCGAGTCACCCACATGGACAAGAAGGATCAGGGGTCTGGCGACCAGTTGGACCAATCGGAGGCCCTGGATAGTGAGAAGGCGGATGAGGAGGACCCCCAGAGGAAGGAGGGGTACAACCTGCAGAGCATGTTCAAAGACGTCAAAACAGAGACCACAAACGGTGTGGTGGCCACCGCGGCCAAGCGGAAGAAGAGTCTAGTTCTGTTCTCGCTGCGCAGAGGCAGTGATCCAGTGGGGGTCAAAGTGTCACTGAGCCAGCCTGTGGTGGAAGAGGAACCCCTCTTCAATGATCCGTTGAAGACTGCTCCAGTGCAGACCTCCAGCCCTGTGAAGGCCCTGTCGTCCCAGCCCAGCATGGGCTCTGCTGCACCTGACGACACTGAGATGGCCCCTGTTAAGATGTCCCCCACTAGGGTCACTTTTATAGTGTCCCCCACAGAGGCTCCCGAACCGGTCTCTCCCAACACGAGTCCAGCAGGAGTTTCCCCCCTAACGCCCCCGGTACAAGAATCCCCCATCACCACCCCAGTACAAGTCACCCCTATGACCCCTGAAATATTCCCCCTTACCCCAGGCTCCCCTACTAACCTAGCCCCTAGCCCCTTAAATGTCTCCCCTGCCACTTCCCCTGTACAAGCCCACCCTACCCCTGTACAAGCCTCCCCTACCCCTGTACAAGCCTCCCCTACCCCTGTACAAGCCTCCCATACCCCTACCCCGGTACAAGCCTCCCCTACCCCTGTACAAGCCTCCCCTACCCCTGTACAACCCTCCCCTACCCCGGTACAAGCCTCCCCTACCCCTGTACAAGCCTCCCCTACCCCTGTACAAGCCTCCCCTACCCCTACCCCTGTACAAGCCTCCCCTACCCCTGTACAAGCCTCCCCTACCCCTGCACAAGCCTCCCCTACCACTGCCCCCTTAAATCTCTCCCCTGCCCTGTCCTCCAGAATGGTGTCCCCCTCCCCTAACTCCTTAAATCTCTCCCCTTCCCTGTCCTCTAGAAAAGTGTCCTCCAATACTACTCCTTTAAATCTCTCCCCCACCCCTACCCCCATGCAAGTCTCCCCTGCCCTGTCCTCCAGAAAAGTGTCCTCCAATACTACTCCTTTAAATCTCTCCCCCACCCCTACCCCCATGCAAGTCTCCCCTGCCCTGTCCTCCAGAAAAGTGTCCTCCAATACTACTCCTTTAAATCTCTCCCCCACCCCTACCCCCATGCAAGTATCTCCTGCCCTGTCCTCCAGAAATGTCTCCCCTGCCCTGACCTCCAGAAAAGTCTCCCCTACCCCCTTAATGGTGTCCCCTATAGCTCCTCATAGCATTCTAAGTAATACTACTACTTTAGTCAAGGTGGAACAAACCTCACCCTCCTCCTCTCCGTTCACGACCTCAGCCACAGCCACCATGAAAGGGCCAGAACACAAGGCCGACAGCCTTGCTAGGTTTAAGGCCGACAAAGTCTCTCCCACTGTGGCCACTGTGAAAATCTCCCCCACCGTGGACCACATGAAAGTCTCCGCCACCATGACTCCAACAAAAGTCTGCCCCTCCAGTGGAAGCCCTCTAGAGAACAAGCTGGAGTTGGGTAGTGTTGCCATAGTCAACGCCAGTCCTGACAGTCAGAGGGAAGTCTCTGTGGTGTGTATGGCTGATGTGGTGAAGGGGGAGAAGGAGGACCCTGCTGTGGCCCAGAGCCCCCCAGAGGAGGAGAAGGAGGACGAGGTGGAGATGGAGGACATAAAGAACTGTCGGGTCAGCCAGGAGGAGGAGGGCGTGTCTCTGAAGGAGAAGAGGAGATCAGTACACAGTCAGCACAAGTGGTGAGAGAGAGAGAGAGAGAGAGAGAGAGAGAAAGGGGGAAGAGAGAGAGAGAGAGAGAGAGAGAGAGAGAGAGAGAGAGAGAGAGAGAGAGAGAGAGAGAGAGACTGTCCACGCCCCACTGTGACGAGGACAAATGGATATATAGCAATACTACGGAGGTAAACCAACCAGGCCATGTCAAAACTCAACTGAGTACACCATGCCAGGCTGGCTGAGACTGTCTGGCACCAACTATGAAGTGACATGGTTTCAAAACGACAAGGCTGTGATTCATCCAGATGGATGGATCTTAAACACTTGCATAATGTGACTAGCAGCACAGCTATAATACTACTCCTTTTATAACCAGACAGTGCAAGCCCAGGCCTCAGACTACACCAACAACCATCAATTATACCCCCAACAACCATCAACAATACCCCCAACAACAATCAACTATACCCCCAACAACAATCAACTATACCCCCAACAACAATCAACTACACCCCCAACAACCATCATCTATACCCAACAACAATCAACTATACCCAACAACAATCAACTATACCCCCAGCAACAATCAACTATACCCCCAACAACCATCAGCTATACCCCCAACAACCATCAACTATACCCCCAACAACCATCAACTATACCACCGTGTAAGTCGACCAAGAGAAAACAATGGGTAATATCGGTGTAGCCTAGCTACTTGTCAGTCTGTTCTGTAACTCTACTACATACTATGGAATTAGAGGCAGAAACGGCCTCTGAGTAGGTTAACTCCAGGTTTAGTCACCACTGGCTGTTTCTCTACCTATACAACCACATGCTTCCCATGTCATCTTGCAAATCAGTGGACCCATTTTGGTTCACTAAAATGTTACCAGGGGCTCGATTCAATCTATTTCGGCGAAGTTCAGGTAATTTCCGATTGAGTCAACAAATGCAGCCTTTACATTTAATTTGCGTTATAGCACTGAACTTCAGCAATACGGATTCAATTGAACCTAGTCCCAAGTGTCATTTAGGACATATTATCATCAAGGGTATTGATACAGCCCAAAATAATTCAGCTATCTGAGCTTCTAGATTCTAGCATGTGGATTCACTGTCTGTGTAGACTAATAGACTGAGAGACCAAAAGTCCGTCTTAGATCACTTTGAAACATCTATTCTTCCATTGACTCAGCGGTGTCCAATCTTATTAAGTTCAAATGTGTACAGTGGGACAGAAGTCTCCCTGCCCTGAGAAATGTTGTGCTGGGTATGGTAGAGTGGGACAGAAGTCTCCCTGCCCTGAGAAATGTTGTGCTGGGTATGGTACAGTGGGACAGAAGTCTCCCTGCCCTGAGAAATGTTGTGCTGGGTATGGTAGAGTGGGTATGGTAGAGTGGGTATGGTACAGTGGGTATGGTACAGTGGGTATTCTAGAGTGGGTATGGTACAGTGGGTATGGTACAGTGGGTATGGTAGAGTGGGTATGGTAGAGTGGGTATGGTACAGTGGGTATGGTAGAGTGGGTATGGAAGAGTGGGTATGGTACAGTGGGTATGGTAGAGTGGGTATGGTAGAGTGGGTATGGTACAGTGGGTATGGTAGAGTGGGTATGGTACAGTGGGTATGGTACAGTGGGTATGGTACAGTGACGTGATACAGAGGGTAGTTATGTCACTTTTCATATTCTCAGAGAAAACTAAAAAAACTAAAGCTAGTCCTTAACCAACCGTAACAAATACTCCAAAATGTTTCAGTCTGAATCGTGCTTTTAGCTAATGACTTTAGAATGTATGTTTAAGGTACTGGAATGTTATGTTATGTTGTTTACTTGGAAGCATACAGTAGCAGTGTACACGCTTAAGTCTTATTCATATAGAAACCATAGGCCAGCACTGCAGTTGATAAATATACATCATTAGGATGGTATTTTATCTGTAGTGGTAATTTGTTTTGTGTCAGGGCAGCTTCAATATTCCCACTGGACTACATAATAATGTGTAGTCCTGGATAGAAACATATACTTCCAGGGTTGTATTTACTAGGAACCAAACAGAAGCAATTTGGTTGAAACAGGGAGGGACCTACCTGATTTGTCCAATAAGAAATGCTTGTTTTTGTTTTCTGTTGCAAAACATTTGCTATGGTGTATCATAATGAATAGGACCCTGATCCATAGTAGTGAACAGTGTTTCTCTCAAAGACATACAACATACGCCTCACCTCTTCTCACTCGTTGACTCCAATTCCTTATTGCTGCACTTCATCATTTTAACAAAGAACCAATGGGATTTCAGTGTGATATGATGTTCAATGTCAACAGGGCATTAAGGCTGTGTTAAATTTTTTGCACAACAGATATTTCCTTATTAGCCAGAGAATACGGTTTTAGCCATACGATGACAATATTCCTGAGTTGAATTTGAATTATGGAAAATATGTGAAACTCTTGATACCAGATTATTTCATCTAGTTTTGCTTTGCTAGTTCTGTTTTCATTTACTACAGATGCATAGCACTTTGAAAGTGCTTTTTTATTTAACTAGGCAGTTAAGAACAACTTATTATTTACAATGACGGCCTACTCCGGCCAAACCCTGACGACACTGGGCCAGTTGTGCACCGCCCTATGGGACTCCCAATCACGGCTGGATGTGATGTAGTCTGGATTCAAACCAGGTACTGCAGTGACATCTCTTGTACTGTGATGCAGTGTCTTAGACCACTGCGCCACTCGGGAGCCCCAACCTTGTAGAGATAGTATCAACATTGAAAATATTATAAAACGCAATAAAGAACAACTAACAAAATGGCGTTTATATGCATTAGACATGTTTACTTTAATATACATCATAGATGTGAAATGGTCAAGAAATCAAAAGCTTACTACTGTATATATCTGACTGTATGTCACAGTCATAAATGTTTCACCAGCGAACAGTACTGTAACTCCATATGTGAATGGTACTATATCTGGTTATAGCTCTGCTAAGCACAGAATATGACTGATTTCAATTAAGATTTCATGTTTTCAAATTAACTGGCAAACAAAAGCACACCAAAGTTGTATTTTTGTGGAATCGAAGGAATCGTTACATACAGGAATCGAAGGAATCGTTACATACAGGAATCGAAGGAATCGTCACATACAGGAATCGAAGGAATCGTCACATACAGGAATCGTTTCCTGTATGTGTTACCAGAATGTGGTCTCCTCTGCTGGTCATGGCTGCTACATGCATTATCAGTTCACAGTAATGATCTAACTCCTTAGTCTTACACTGTGTCCATTGAGTGTAAAATATATTTAAATGTGTTTGTAATGGCCTTAGAATCATATATTGCATGTGTCTTCATTGACCAAAGCTGGAAATAACATATATATATTATATGCATACTATTAATCAACAACCTGATGATTTGAGTCATCTCAAATGTGAAAATGCAGCTGAACAATGAACAATTGTTAAGGAATCAAACTAAGTATATATTAAAGCTATGCATTTGACCATTGTTGTCTGTATGACTAATTGTTGAGGTGGACTTAACCCAATGTAGTACTGTTAGAGCATTTCGTTCTGATACTTCAACCATCCTGTAATTCTGAGGTAAGATATTAACAAGCACAAACACACCAGGAAGATTGTTTAATACATCTCAGTGTCCATGTTTGATTCTGGTTCTCATGGAAATAGAACATGACATCTAGAATATGGTTTACTACTGTATAATTAATACAGTGCATTATATGTGGTTTACTACTGTATAATTAATACAGTACATTATATATGATTTACTACTGTATAATTAATGCAGTATATTATATATGATTTACTACTGTATAATTAATACAGTACATTATATATGATTTACTACTGTATAATTAATACAGTGCATTATATATGATTTACTACTGTATAATTAATACAGTACATTATATATGATTTACTACTGTATAATTAATACAGTACATTATATATGATTTACTACTGTATAATTAATACAGTACATTATATATGATTTACTACTGTATAATTACAGTACATTATATATGATTTACTACTGTATAATTACAGTACATTATATATGATTTACTACTGTATAATTAATACAGTACATTATATATGATGTACTACTGTATAATTAATACAGTACATTATATATGATTTACTACTGTATAATTAATACAGTACATTATATATGATTTACTACTGTATAATTAATACAGTACATTATTTATGATTTACTACTGTATAATTAATACAGTACATTATATATGATTTACTACTGTATAATTAATACAGTACATTATATATGATTTACTACTGTATAATTAATACAGTACATTATATATGATTTACTACTGTATAATTAATACAGCACATTATATATGATGTACTACTGTATAATTACAGTACATTATATATGATTTACTACTGTATAATTAATACAGTACATTATATATGATGTACTACTGTATAATTAATACAGTACATTATATATGATTTACTACTGTATAATTAATACAGTACATTATATATGATTTACTACTGTATAATTAATACAGTACATTATATATGATTTACTACTGTATAATTAATACAGTACATTATATATGATTTACTACTGTATAATTAATACAGTACATTATATATGATTTACTACTGTATAATTAATACAGTACATTATATATGATTTACTACTGTATAATTAATACAGTATATTATATATGATTTACTACTGTATAATTAATACAGTACATTATATATGATTTACTACTGTATAATTAATGCAGTATATTATCATGCAAGCAAAAAAAACATCAGGCACAAGCTTATTTGAACTGCAATACTGAACATTTATTTCTACAGGATCTCAAATAACCCTGTATCTTATCATACGCAAATTATAAACATCACTTCCTACAAGATAGTTTAAAACTTCTGAAAACTGGTGAATGATGTCCCTGAAGCTCAGAGACAGATGAATCCATGTTTTTTGACATATTATCACGTAAACAATACAAGAATACTAACTTTCAAAAATAGTGTAGCCTGTCAGGAAGAGACAAAGCTCACCTGGTAGCTACATACTGTACAAGTCCCGGTGAGGGTGTGTTTCATCCTTTCGGTGAAGGCACAAGACTCTCCTGTGGTGTCCACTCGGTCTCTTCTGAACACTCCCCCACACATGCTTCCTCAGGGCATGGGGGAGTGTCTCTGAGTCGGGGGAAGAGGGGGAGCCCTTGTCTGGGACAACAAAACAATGAATAAAGACAGACAAACAGATGAAACGCTTCAAAAGAGACTGAATGTAGTTATACAAAACATTCTAACTACAGTAATAGTGTATTTTGAGCTTTAGAGAGGGCATTCAGCAGATCAACTGAAAAGATTTAAGAGCATGTTCACGCTTAAGGAGCATAATATCATGACTGAAAAACTGAGCCGCCTCGCTTTATGCGCCAAAATTCAATCAAGAAGATAGGACACCACAAAAAAGAAATAAGAAAATGAGGAAGCGGCACAAACCCTGCCCATCTCTACCCAGCCGTACCCAGCCCATCTCTACCCAGCTCTACCCAGCCGTACCCAGCCCATCTCTACCCAGCTCTACCCAGCCCATCTCTACCCAGCTCTACCCAGCCGTACCCAGCCCAGCTCTACCTAGCTCTACCCAGCCGTACCCAGCCCATCTCTACTCAGCCGTACCCAGCCCATCTCTACCCAGCTCTACCCAGCCGTACCCAGCCCTACTCAACACTACCCAGTCCTACCCAACACCACCCAGTCCTACCCAGCCCTACTCAAAACTACCCAGTCCTACCCAGCCCTGCTCAACACTACCCAGTCCAATCCTACCCAGCCCTACTCAACACTACCCAGCCCTACTCAACACTACCCATACCTACCCAACACTACCCAGTCCTACTCAAAACTACCCAGTCCTAATTAACACTACCCAGCCGAACCCAGCCCTACCCAGTCCTACCCAGCCCTACTCAACACTACCCAGCCCATCCCTACTCAACACTACCCAGTCCTACCCAGCCATACTCAACACTACCCAGCCCAGCCCAACCCTACTCAACACTACCCAGTACAACCCTACCCAGCCCTACTCAACACTACCCAGTCCTACCCAGCCCTACTCAACACTACCCAGTCCTACAGAGCCCTACTCAACACTACCCAGTCCCACCCAGCCCTACTCAACACTACCCAGTCCTACTCAACACTACCCAGCCCAACCTTACACAGCCCTATCAAATCCTACTCAGCACTACCAATTCCTACACAGCCCTACCCAAACCTACCAGGTCTTACCCAGTTCTACCCATCCCTGCCCTACCCACCCCTAACCAACCCTACCCAGCCCTATCCTGTCCTGCCCAGTCCTACCATTTCCTACACAGACCTACCCAGCCCAAGCCAAACCTTCCCAGTCTTACCCAGTACTACCCATCCCTCCCCACCCCTACCCAGCCCAGCCCCTCCCTACCCACCCTACCCAGCCCAGACCTACCCAGCCCAGCCCTACCCCTCCCTAACCATCCCTACCCCTCCCTACCCACCCACCCTACCCAGTCCTACCCAGCCCCTCCCTACCCACCCTTCCCAGCCCTGCCCTACCCAGCCCCTCCCTACCCACCCTACCCAGTCCTACCCAGCCCATCTCTACCCAGCTCTACTCAGCCGTACCCAGCCGTACCCAGCCCATCTCTACCCATCTCTACTCAGCCGTACCCAGCCCATCTCTACCCAGCTCTACCCAGCCGTACCCAGCCCTACCCAACACCACCCAGTCCTACCCAGCCCTACTCAAAACTACCCAGTCCTAATCAACACTACCCAGTCCTACCCAACACTACCCAGTCCTACCCAACACCACCCAGTCCTACCCATACCTACCCAACACTACCCAGTCCTACTCAAAACTACCCAGTCCTAATTAACACTACCCAGCCGGACCCAGCCCTACCCAGTCCTACCCAGCCCTACTCAACACTACCCAGCCCATCCCTACTCAACACTACCCAGTCCTACCCAGCCATACTCAACACTACCCAGCCCAACCCTACTCAACACTACCCAGTCCAACCCTACCCAGCCCTACTCAACACTACCCAGTCCTACCCAGCCCTACTCAACACTACCCAGTCCTACTCAACACTACCCAGCCCAACCTTACACAGCCCTATCAAATCCTACTCAGCACTACCAATTCCTACACAGCCCTACCCAAACCTACCAGGTCTTACCCAGTTCTACCCATCCCTGCCCTACCCACCCCTAACCAACCCTACCCAGCCCTATCCTGTCCTGCCCAGTCCTACCATTTCCTACACAGACCTACCCAGCCCAAGCCAAACCTTCCCAGTCTTACCCAGTACTACCCATCCCTCCCCAGCCCTACCCACCCCTACCCAGCCCCTCCCTACCCACCCTACCCAGCCCAGACCTACCCCTCCCTAACCATCCCTACCCCTCCCTACCCACCCACCCTACCCAGTCCTACCCAGCCCCTCCCTACCCACCCTTCCCAGCCCTGCCATACCCAGCCCTAGTCTAGTCTACATACCGGTCGTATTCTTCCGGCTGAGAGGTCAGGTGAGCTGTGTGTGCTGCCTGCACTCTCTGAGAGGATGTGAGAGAAAACAAGACCAGATACACAGTGTTCAGAGAAAAGAAAAGGAACAAAACAGTGCGTGTCCTGTACACTGTTAATGAAGACTACTGTGTTTCTAACAGTGCATGTACTGTATATTGTTAATGAAGACTACTGTGTTTTCAACAGTGCGCTTACTGTACATTGTTAATGAAGACTACTGTGTTTCTAACAGTGCGCTTACTGTACATTGTTAATGAAGACTACTGTGTTTCTAACAGTGCGTGTACTGTACATTGTTAATGAAGACTACTGTGTTTCTAACAGTGCGTGTACTGTACACTGGTTTTCTATGATGACGGAGAGTTAATCCCCACCTGCCCTGCTGTCTGACAGGCTCTGTGATTTCAGTGAGAAAGAAGCCTGCAACCTGTCCTCCGGGTCCTTAGGGGGCGTACTGTTTACAGACCAGGACCCAGGGCCAGATGAGAAGCAGAGGAGATTGCAGGGGGTTCCAGAAATAGGGATGGGTGGAGAGAATGGAGGAAGAGTGGGGGTGGGAAGGCTCTGCAGAATTAAAAATGTAGGAACAATGGGAATTCAGATCATGAAAATAATAGTAATCCCCTTGAGAATGCAGAGTTTTTGTAACAGATTCCAAATTCTATCTGCAGAGTTGAATCTTCTATCACTTGACTAGTCTTATGGAATGTGTTGTACAGTATTATACCACAAGGTGGCACACTTCACAAATAGACCTCATCCATACTGTTATGTTCAAAGCTTTCTTTCTCATCACTCCATGTATGTTTTGAGTCCAGGTACATTTGACAACAAAGTGTCATTCAGAGGGTAAACCAGATCTCTCACCTCCTCTTCCTCCTCTTTCTCCCCGTCCCCCAGCAGCTCCACCACCAGAGAAGGAAAGACCCCCAAGCGTCCGTCCAGCTCTCCCTCCCAGAAGCCGTCGTCCACCTCCCCCTGGCGGCAGCGCAGCAGCCTAATGACCGCCCCTTCTGGGAAGGACAGCTCCTCTGGTCCCTGGCCCTGGTACTCAAACAGAGCCCGTGCCAGACCTACACCACAGAACAGACCAGACCAGAACCAAACACACAGACATCAGACTGGTACTCAAACAGAGCCCGTGCCAGACCTACACCACAGACCAGACCAGACCAGAACCAAACACACAGACATCAGACTGGTACTCAAACAGAGCCCGTGCCAGACCTACACCACAGAACAGACCAGACCAGAACCAAACACACAGACATCAGACTGGTACTCAAACAGAGCCCGTGCCAGACCTACACCACAGAACAGACCAGACCAGAACCAAACACACAGACATCAGACTGGTACTCAAACAGAGCCCGTGCCAGACCTACACCACAGAACAGACCAGACCAGAACCAAACACACAGACATCAGACTGGTACTCAAACAGAGCCAGTGCCAGACATTCGTCACAGAACAGACTCAGACAAGTCAGTAATACATGGGTAAACATTGTCTACATTAATAATGATTAACAAGATGGCGACAGCATTACTAATGATTAACAAGATGGTGACACAGTTATATCAATGACGGCTTGAACCTGGAATTTGGCCACTTGTCCAAATGGTATGAATCATGTCACAAACATTCAGAGGTGGGAGAGAAGCTTTCTGGTTAGTGATGATTCTTAAGACAGAAGAGCCCCTACTAACCCCCAGAGTGAGGGGAGCGGCCCTGCTGCCTCTTGGAATGTTCTGATGAGGAGCTGGAACTGTTGAAGGACCAGTCCAGCTGGGGACAAGGGAAGCCCTGCGCCAG
Source organism: Oncorhynchus kisutch (assembly GCF_002021735.2). NCBI lineage: Eukaryota > Metazoa > Chordata > Actinopteri > Salmoniformes > Salmonidae > Oncorhynchus > Oncorhynchus kisutch. The sequence goes on from NC_034188.2 coordinate 22,891,978, forward strand.
GCAGACAGAGGAGCCCTCTCCTGGTGACCACAGGAACTGCAGGTACCTCTCAGGGACGTAGCCAACCTGGCCTGCTGCATTACGGGCCTGGAGAGGAGCACACAGTCAGTGAGTGTCAATAACATGGCTTTAGGGATAGTATATTCAGGGACAGTTGGACTTCATAGATGTGTTAAGAAGATAGTATTATAGCCATTCAATTATGGCGTCTCGTTGGGTCAATTATGGAGTCTCGTTGGGTCAATTGCAACCAACAGGCTTAACGCGCAGCTGCAGGTTGGTGCTGGATTTCTTAAAACGCTACTAACGGGAGATTACGTGCACCGGCGTGTTAAAACAAACTGCTTGCAACCAAAAAAGCCACAAGAATAAACCAGATCAGTTCATCTCCCGTTGTACTGTGTCAAATTAGTTAGATACCGCACAGCTGGGTCTAGCTTCACTACTCCAGGCCCCAATTAAATATCGACTATCAGGAACATTGAAAATAGCAAGGCTGGTAATGAATCAATATTTATTGTAAGAATATGCACTAGACAATACACATTATTGTTGTCTATCAACAATGACAAGCCACCGGGGTCTGACAATCTGGATGGACAATTACTGAGGATAATAGCAGACAATATTGCCACTCCTATTTGCCACATCTTCAATTTAAGCCTACTAGAAAGTGTGTGCCCTCAGGACTGGAGGGACACTAAAGTCATTCTGCTACCCAAGAATGGTAAAGACCCCTTTACTGGCTCAAATAGCTGACCAATCAGCCTGTTACCAACCCTTAGTAAACTTCAGATTTTTTTGTTGTTGACCAGATACAATGCTATTTCACAGTAAATAAATTGAAAACAGACTTTCAGCACACTTATAGGGAAGGACACTCAACAAGCACAGCACTTACACAAATGACTGGTGAGAAATTGATGATAAAATGATTATGGGAGCTGTCTTGTTCGACTTCAGTGCAGCTTTTGACATTATTGATCATTGTCTACTGCTGGAAAAACCTGTGTTATGGCTTTACACCCCCTGCTATAATGTGGAGAAGTTACTTGTCCAACAGGTGTTCTTTAATAGAAGCCTCTCAAACATAATCCAGGTAGAATCAGGAATTCCCTAGAGTAGCTGTTTAGGCCCCTTGCTCTTTTAAATTTTTACTAACGACATGCCACTGACTGAGTGAAGCCAGAGTGTCTACGTATGCAGATGACTCAACACTATACACGTCAGCTACTACAGGAACTGAAATTAATGCAACACTTAACACTGGGACTGGGAACTGTCCCCGGAAGCTCTGGACTGGGAACTGTCGCCGGAAGCTCTGGACTGGGGATCGTCGCAGGAAGCTTGGTGCTTGGAACCGGCACTGGTGGTACTAGGCTGGTGACACGCACCTCAGGGCGAGCGAGAGGAGCAGGCACAGGACGTACTTGACTGGGAAGACGCACTTGAGGGATAGTGCGAGGAGCAGGAACAGGACACACCTGACTGGGAAAGCGCACTTCAGGGCGAGTGTGAGGAGGAGGCACAGGACGTACTGGACTGGGGACACGCATTTCAGGGAAATGACTGACTGCGAGGAGCAGGCACAGGACATACCGGGCTGTGGAGGCGCACTGCAGACACGGTGCGTAGAACCGGCACACATTGTACCGGAACGATGACACTCTTCACACGGTGAGTACGAGGAGTTGGCAGAGGACATACTGGGCTGTGGAGGCGCACTGGAGACACGGTGCGTAGAACCGGCACACATTGTACCGGAACATGACACTCTTCACACGGTGAGTACGAGGAGTTGGCAGAGGAAATACTGGGCTGTGAAGGAGCACTGGAGACACAGTTCTGGCACACATTGTACCAGAACGATGACACTCTTCACACGGTGAGTATGAGGAGTTGGCAGAGGACATACTGGGCTGTGGAGGCACACTGGAGACACGGTGTGTATAGCCGGCATCAATTGTTCCGGAACTTTAACACTTCTCAGGATGAGTACGGGGAGCTGACTACGTAGTGCTCAAACACACGATACATAAAGAACATCCCATAACCCACAGGTGGAAAAAATGCTTAAGTATGATCCCCAATTAGAGACAACGATAACCAGAGGCCTCTAATTGGGAATCATACAAATCACCAACATAGAAAATCAAACCTAGAACCCCACATAGAAGATATAAACTAGAACAATAAACCCTAGTCACGCCCTGACCTACTCCACCATAGAAAATACAGGTTTTCAATATTCAGGATGTGACATTGATACAACAGTAGCTAAGATGGGAAGAAGTCCATAATAAAGCGAGGCTTTGCCTTCTTAACAACACTATCAACAAGGCAGGTCCTACAGGCCCTAGTTTTGTTGCACCTTGACTACTGTTCAGTCGTGTGGTCAGGTGCCACAAAAAAATTGCAATTGATTCAAAACAGGTCAGCACGGCTGGCCTTTGGATGTACTCAGAGAGCTAATATCAATAATATGCATGTCAATCTCTCCTGGCTCAAAGTGGAGAGATTGACTTCATCACTACTTGTATTTGTGAGAGGTATTGACATGTTGAATGCACCAATCTTTCTGTTTGAACTACTGGCACACAGCTCGGACACCCATGTATATCCCACAAGACATGTCACAAGAGGTCTCTTCACAGTCCCCAAGTCCAGAACAGACTATAGGAGGCACACAGTACTACATAGAGCCATGACTACATGGAACTCTATTCCACATCAAGTAACTGATGCAAACAGTAAAATTAGATTGAAAAAACAGATAATAAAACACCTTATGGAACAGCAGGGACTGTGAAGCAACACAAACATAGACACAGACTCATGCATACACACACACACACGATAACATTGACGAATATGCTGATTCGGTGTGCGAGTTCATTAGAACGTGCGTTGAAGATGTCGTTCCCATAGCAACGATTAAAACATTCCCAAACCAGAAACCGTGGATTGATGGCAGCATTCGGGTGAAACTGAAAGCTCAAACCACTGCTTTTAATCAGGGCAAGGTGACCGGAAACATGACCGAATACAAACAGTGTAGTTATTCCCTCCGCAAGGCAATCAAACAATCTAAGCATCAGTATAGAGACAAAGTAGAATCTCAATTCAACGGCTCAGACACAAAAGGTATGTTGCAGGGTCTACAGTCAATCACGGATTACAAAAAGAAAACCAGCCCAGTCACGGACCAGGATGTCTTGCTCCCAGGCAGACTAAATAACTTTTTTGCCCGCTTTGAGGACAATACAGTGCCACTGACACGGCCTGCAACCAAAACATGCGGCCTCTCCTTCACTGCAGCCGAGGTGAGTAAAACATTTAAACGTGTTAACCCTCGCAAGGCTGCAGGCCCAGACGGCATCCCCAGCCGCGCCCTCAGAGCATGCGCAGACCAGCTGGCTGGTGTGTTTACGGACATATTCAATCAATCCCTATCCCAGTCTGCTGTTCCCACATGCTTCAAGAGGGCCACCATTGTTCTTGTTCCCAAGAAAGCTAAGGTAACTGAGCTAAACGACTACCGCCCCGTAGCACTCACTTCCGTCATCATGAAGTGCTTTGAGAGACTAGTCAAGGACCATATCACCTCCACCCTACCTGACACCCTAGACCCACTCCAATTTGCTTACCGCCCAAATAGGTCCACAGACGATGCAATCTCAACCACACTAACCCATCTGGACAAGAGGAATACCTATGTGAGAATGCTGTTCATCGACTACAGCTCGGCATTTAACACCATAGTACCCTCCAAGCTCGTCATCAAGCTCGAGACCCTGAGTCTCGACCCCGCCCTGTGCAACTGGGTACTGGACTTCCTGACGGGCCGCCCCCAGGTGGTGAGGGTAGGCAACAACATCTCCAACCCGCTGATCCTCAACACTGGGGCCCCACAAGGGTGCGTTCTGAGCCCTCTCCTGTACTCCCTGTTCACCCACGACTGCGTAGCCACGCACGCCTCCAACTCAATCATCAAGTTTGCGGATGACACAACAGTGGTAGGCTTGATTACCAACAACGACGAGACGGCCTACAGGGAGGAGGTGAGGGCCCTCGGAGTGTGGTGTCAGGAAAATAACCTCACACTCAACATCAACAAAACTAAGGAGATGATTGTGGACTTCAGGAAACAGCAGAGGGAACACCCCCCTATCCACATTGATGGAACAGTAGTGGAGAGGGTAGCAAGTTTTAAGTTCCTCGGCATACACATCACAGACAAACTGAATTGGTCCACCCACACAGACAGCATTGTGAAGAAGGCGCAGCAGCGCCTGTATCACCGCCTGGTACGGCAACTGCTCCGCCCACAACCGTAAGGCTCTCCAGAGGGTAGTGAGGTCTGCACAACGCATCACCAGGGGCAAACTACCTGCCCTCCAGGACACCTACACCACCCGATGTTACAGGAAGGCCATAAAGATCATCAAGGACAACAACCACCCGAGCCACTGCCTGTTCACCCCGCTATCATCCAGAAGGTGAGGTCAGTACAGGTGCATCAAAGCTGGGACCGAGAGACTGAAAAACAGCTTCTATCTCAAGGCCATCAGACTGTTAAACAGCCACCACTAACATTGAGTGGCTGCTGCCAACACACTGACTCAACTCCAGCCACTTTAATAATGGGAATTGATGGGAAATGATGTAAAATATATCACTAGCCACTTTAAACAATGCTACCTAATATAATGTTTACATACCCTACATTATTCATCTCATATGTATACGTATATACTGTACTCTATATCATCTGCTGCATCTTTATGTAATACATGTATCACTAGCCACTTTAACTATGCCACTTTGTTTACATACTCATCTCATATGTATATACTGTACTCGATACCATCTACTGTATCTTGCCTATGCCGCTCTGTACCATCACTCATTCATATATCTTTATGTACATATTCTTTATCCCCTTACACTTGTGTGTATAAGACAGTAGTTTTGGAATTGTTAGTTAGATTACTTGTTGGTTATTACTGCATTGTCGGAAGTAGAAGCACAAGCATTTCGCTACACTCGCATTAACATCTGCTAACCATGTGTATGTGACAAATAAAATGTGATTTGATTTGATTTGACATACAGTACATAAAGCTAGCTGCCATTGGACTCTGGAGCAGTGGAAATGCATTATCTGGAGTGATAAATCATGCTTCACCATCTGGCAGTCCGACGGACGAATCTGGGTTTGGCGGATGCCAGGAGAACACTACTGCTAACTGTAAAATTTGGTGGAGGAGGAATAATGGTCTGGGGCTGTTTTTCATGGTTCGGGCTAGACCCCTCAGTTCCAGTGAAGGGAAATCTTAACACTACAGCATACAATGACATTCTAGACAATTCTGTGCTTCTAACTTTGTGGCAACAGCTTGAGGGAAGGCCCTTTCCTGTTTCAGCATAATAATAACCGTGTGCACAAAGCGGCCTTCCCCCAAGGCCAGTCAAGTTCTTCCACACCGATCTCGTCAAACCATTTCTGTACGAACCTCGCTTTGTGCACAGGGGTACTGTAGAGTACAGTACAGTAAAGTACAATACATTATAGACATCAATGTTTGGGCTACATTATAATATAATTTGATTAGACTATAATTTAATGAAAACATATATTATATTAACTCAATCATGATTGGCTTGATGTGGATAGTTCAGGATACTTTATCTTCCGATAAAATGTGAATGTTAAATTGTCACAGTAAACGAGGAATGATTGTTAAATAGTCAAATCTGTGCTTAGTCTGCTCAAATAGAAGGTTTAATTTATTCTGAAGATAATACCCACCAGAGGGCTAAATAGTCTTGAAAAATGTTGGCAGTAACCATGACTTAAAGTTAACACTTTTAGGGAGCGGTAACATGGTGGCCAATAGTTGTTGCAGTTGAGATCAACTGTGTGGGATCTCATTAATGGTTTACAGAGAGCTCGCCTAATGTTGACAGTGCTTAATGTTGGTTGGAATTGACCCGTTATTTTTCACAACTGTTACGGATCAGTAAATATGAAGTTGAAGCAACATAAAGCCTCTCTTTCTCTAACAGGAAGACCGGCAGTTTGTTTACACTGTGCTTAGTAGAAACAGGAAGTGAGGAGACCGCAGGCATTTGGTAGAGTGGGCAAATGCGTGGGAACAACTGCCTGCTACAGTAAATAGCACTGTTCCATGAGACAAAATGTGCATCCCAAATGGCACCCTATTCCCTACATAGTTCACTGCTTTTGACCAGAGCCCTATGGAGCCTAAATATGGAATAGGGTCCTCATTTACCTTCAGCCAGTCCTCCATGTCCCCATCCTCTATCAACTGAAGCTCTTCTCCCTCTGTGATTGACAGCTCGTCTCCTTGGCAGGCCTGCAGGAAGATGGGCCAGAAAATTACACACAATAACACCTGAGAGGAAAATCCCATTCCTGTAATGTTGACATTTCTAAAATGTTAAGTCCTGATATTGTCACCTGATAGCTGTAGAGAACCATGCAAGTCAAGGGGTATCCACACGGCACAGAGCAGGAAGTTGAATCGATGAAAGTGTCACCATCTTCATCGTAGTCGTCGAAGTCTGTGAACTCAAACTCGTCCTCGGAGATATCTCCGTTGGACATGCGTGCCTCGCTCAGCCTCCTGTCCCTCTCCAGCTCCTCGTCTGCCTGGGTCATAGCACTGCTCACCCATGGCTCCACGTCCACCCCCGCCGACGCCAGCAGCGCCAGCCTGGACTCCGCCTTCACCCGGCTCACCTGGACACACACAAACATACCACTTACTACCTGTCACCCCTCCCACACGTCTCTCACAGGTACCTTGTACCAGATTACTTTTCCTCGATGTCATCCCTTTTACAGCCACAACTCAATGTAACACCTCAGGCACTGGAACACCTCAGACACTGGAACACCTCAGACACTACAACACCTCAGACACTACAACACCTCAGACACTACAACACCTCAGACACTACAACACCTCAGACACTGGAAAACCTCAGACACTGCAACACCTCAGACACTGGAACACCTCAGACACTGGAACACCTCAGACACTGGAACACCTCAGGCACTGGAACACCTCAGACACTGGAACACCTCAGACACTGGAACACCTCAGACACTGGAACACCTCAGACACTGGAACACCTCAGACACTGGAACACCTCAGACACTGGAACACCTCAGACACTGTAGCACCTCAGACACTGGAACACCTCAGACACTACAACACCTCAGACACTGGAACACCTCAGACACTGGAACACCTCAGACACTGGAACACCTCAGACACTGGAACACCTCAGACACTGTAGCACCTCAGACACTGGAACACCTCAGACACTACAACACCTCAGACACTGGAACACCTCAGACACTGGAACACCTCAGACACTGGAACACCTCAGACACTGGAACACCTCAGACACTGTAGCACCTCAGACACTGGAACACCTCAGACACTGGAACACCTCAGACACTACAACACCTCAGACACTGGAACACCTCAGACACTGGAACACCTCAGACACTGGAACACCTCAGACACTGGAACACCTCAGACACTGGAACACCTCAGACACTGCAACACCTCAGACACTGCAACACCTCAGACACTGTAACACTTCACACACTGTAACACCTCAGACACTGTAACACCTCAGACACTATAACACCTCACACACTATAACACCTCACACACTATAACACCTCACACACTATAACACCTCACACACTGTAACACCTCACACACTGTAACACCTCACACACTGTAACACCTCACACACTGTAACACCTCACACACTATAACACCTCAGATACTGTAACAACTCATACACTGTAACACCTCACACACTGTAACACCTCACACACTGTAACACCTCACACACTGTAACACCTCACACACTGTAACACCTCAGACACTGTAACACCTCAGACACTGTAACACCTCAGACATTGTAACACCTCAGACACTACAACACCTCAGACATTGTAACACCTCAGACATTGTAACACCTCAGACACTGTAACACCTCAGACACTATAACACCTCAGACACTATAACACCTCACACACTATAACACCTCAGACACTGTAACACCTCAGACATTGTAACACCTCAGACATTGTAACACCTCAGACACTACAACACCTCAGACATTGTAACACCTCAGACATTGTAACACCCCAGACACTGTAACACCTCAGACATTGTAACACCTCAGACACTGTAACACCTCAGACACTGTAACACCTCAGACATTGTAACACCTCAGACACTGTAACACCTCAGACATTGTAACACCTCAGACACTGTAACACCTCAGACACTATAACACCTCACACACTGTAGCACCTCAGACACTGGAACACCTCAGACACTGGAACACCTCAGACACTACAACACCTCAGACACTGGAACACCTCAGACACTGGAACACCTCAGACACTGGAACACCTCAGACACTGGAACACCTCAGACACTGGAACACCTCAGACACTGCAACACCTCAGACACTGTAACACTTCACACACTGTAACACCTCAGACACTGTAACACCTCAGACACTGTAACACCTCACACACTATAACACCTCACACACTATAACACCTCACACACTATAACACCTCACACACTGTAACACCTCACACACTGTAACACCTCACACACTGTAACACCTCACACACTGTAACACCTCACACACTATAACACCTCAGATACTGTAACAACTCATACACTGTAACACCTCACACACTGTAACACCTCACACACTGTAACACCTCACACACTGTAACACCTCACACACTATAACACCTCAGACACTGTAACACCTCACACACTGTAACACCTCACACACTGTAACACCTCACACACTGTAACACCTCACACACTGTAACACCTCAGATACTGTAACAACTCATACACTGTAACACCTCACACACTGTAACACGTCACACACTGTAACACCTCAGACACTGTAACACCTCAGACACTGTAACACCTCAGACACTGTAACACCTCAGACACTGTAACACCTCAGACACTGTAACACCTCACACACTATAACACCTCACACACTATAACACCTCAGACACTGTAACACTTCAGACACTGTAACACCTCACACACTAACACCTCACACACTGTAACACCTCACACACTGTAACACCTCAGACACTGTAACACCTCAGACACTGTAACACCTCAGACATTGTAACACCTCAGACACTACAACACCTCAGACATTGTAACACCTCAGACATTGTAACACCTCAGACACTGTAACACCTCAGACACTGTAACACCTCACACACTATAACACCTCAGACACTGTAACACCTCAGACATTGTAACACCTCAGACACTACAACACCTCAGACATTGTAACACCTCAGACATTGTAACACCCCAGACACTATAACACCTCACACACTGTAGCACCTCAGACACTGGAACACCTCAGACACTGGAACACCTCAGACACTACAACACCTCAGACACTGGAACACCTCAGACACTGGAACACCTCAGACACTGGAACACCTCAGACACTGGAACACCTCAGACACTGGAACACCTCAGACACTGCAACACCTCAGACACTGTAACACTTCACACACTGTAACACCTCAGACACTGTAACACCTCAGACACTGTAACACCTCACACACTATAACACCTCACACACTATAACACCTCACACACTATAACACCTCACACACTGTAACACCTCACACACTGTAACACCTCACACACTGTAACACCTCACACACTGTAACACCTCACACACTATAACACCTCAGATACTGTAACAACTCACACACTGTAACACCTCACACACTGTAACACCTCACACACTGTAACACCTCACACACTATAACACCTCAGACACTGTAACACCTCACACACTGTAACACCTCACACACTGTAACACCTCACACACTGTAACACCTCACACACTGTAACACCTCAGATACTGTAACAACTCATACACTGTAAACACCTCACACACTGTAACACCTCACACACTGTAACACCTCAGACACTGTAACACCTCAGGCACTGGAACACCTCAGACACTGGAACACCTCAGACACTGGAACACCTCAGACACTGGAACACCTCAGACACTGCAACACCTCAGACACTGTAACACTTCACACACTGTAACACCTCAGACACTGTAACACCTCAGACACTGTAACACCTCACACACTATAACACCTCACACACTATAACACCTCACACACTATAACACCTCACACACTGTAACACCTCACACACTGTAACACCTCACACACTGTAACACCTCACACACTGTAACACCTCACACACTATAACACCTCAATACTGTAACAACTTATACACTGTAACACCTCACACACTGTAACACCTCACACACTGTAACACCTCACACACTGTAACACCTCACACACTATAACACCTCAGACACTGTAACACCTCACACACTGTAACACCTCACACACTGTAACACCTCACACACTGTAACACCTCACACACTGTAACACCTCAGATACTGTAACAACTCATACACTGTAACACCTCACACACTGTAACACGTCACACACTGTAACACCTCAGACACTGTAACACCTCAGACACTGTAACACCTCAGACACTGTAACACCTCAGACACTGTAACACCTCAGACACTGTAACACCTCACACACTATAACACCTCACACACTATAACACCTCAGACACTGTAACACTTCAGACACTGTAACACCTCACACACTAACACCTCACACACTGTAACACCTCACACACTGTAACACCTCAGACACTGTAACACCTCAGACACTGTAACACCTCAGACATTGTAACACCTCAGACACTACAACACCTCAGACATTGTAACACCTCAGACATTGTAACACCTCAGACACTGTAACACCTCAGACACTGTAACACCTCACACACTATAACACCTCAGACACTGTAACACCTCAGACATTGTAACACCTCAGACACTACAACACCTCAGACATTGTAACACCTCAGACATTGTAACACCCCAGACACTATAACACCTCACACACTGTAGCACCTCAGACACTGGAACACCTCAGACACTGGAACACCTCAGACACTACAACACCTCAGACACTGGAACACCTCAGACACTGGAACACCTCAGACACTGGAACACCTCAGACACTGGAACACCTCAGACACTGGAACACCTCAGACACTGCAACACCTCAGACACTGTAACACTTCACACACTGTAACACCTCAGACACTGTAACACCTCAGACACTGTAACACCTCACACACTATAACACCTCACACACTATAACACCTCACACACTATAACACCTCACACACTGTAACACCTCACACACTGTAACACCTCACACACTGTAACACCTCACACACTGTAACACCTCACACACTATAACACCTCAGATACTGTAACAACTCATACACTGTAACACCTCACACACTGTAACACCTCACACACTGTAAACACCTCACACACTGTAACACCTCACACACTATAACACCTCAGACACTGTAACACCTCACACACTGTAACACCTCACACACTGTAACACCTCACACACTGTAACACCTCACACACTGTAACACCTCAGATACTGTAACAACTCATACACTGTAACACCTCACACACTGTAACACCTCACACACTGTAACACCTCAGACACTGTAACACCTCAGGCACTGGAACACCTCAGACACTGGAACACCTCAGACACTACAACACCTCAGACACTACAACACCTCAGACACTACAACACCTCAGACACTACAACACCTCAGACACTGGAAAACCTCAGACACTGCAACACCTCAGACACTGGAACACCTCAGACACTGGAACACCTCAGACACTGGAACACCTCAGGCACTGGAACACCTCAGACACTGGAACACCTCAGACACTGGAACACCTCAGACACTGGAACACCTCAGACACTGGAACACCTCAGACACTGGAACACCTCAGACACTGGAACACCTCAGACACTGGAACACCTCAGACACTGTAGCACCTCAGACACTGTAGCACCTCAGACACTGGAACACCTCAGACACTACAACACCTCAGACACTGGAACACCTCAGACACTGGAACACCTCAGACACTGGAACACCTCAGACACTGGAACACCTCAGACACTGGAACACCTCAGACACTGCAACACCTCAGACACTGCAACACCTCAGACACTGTAACACTTCACACACTGTAAACACCTCAGACACTGTAACACCTCAGACACTGTAACACCTCACACACTATAACACCTCACACACTATAACACCTCACACACTATAACACCTCACACACTGTAACACCTCACACACTGTAACACCTCACACACTGTAACACCTCACACACTGTAACACCTCACACACTGTAACACCTCAGATACTGTAACAACTCATACACTGTAACACCTCACACACTGTAACACCTCACACACTGTAACACCTCAGACACTGTAACACCTCACACACTGTAACACCTCAGACACTGTAACACCTCAGACACTGTAACACCTCAGACACTGTAACACCTCACACACTATAACACCTCACACACTATAACACCTCAGACACTGTAACACTTCAGACACTGTAACACCTCACACACTAACACCTCACACACTGTAACACCTCACACACTGTAACACCTCAGACACTGTAACACCTCAGACACTGTAACACCTCAGACATTGTAACACCTCAGACACTACAACACCTCAGACATTGTAACACCTCAGACATTGTAACAACCTCAGACACTGTAACACCTCAGACACTATAACACCTCAGACACTATAACACCTCACACACTATAACACCTCAGACACTGTAACACCTCAGACATTGTAACACCTCAGACATTGTAACACCTCAGACACTACAACACCTCAGACATTGTAACACCTCAGACATTGTAACACCCCAGACACTGTAACACCTCAGACATTGTAACACCTCAGACACTGTAACACCTCAGACACTGTAACACCTCAGACATTGTAACACCTCAGACACTGTAACACCTCAGACATTGTAACACCTCAGACACTGTAACACCTCAGACACTATAACACCTCACACACTGTAGCACCTCAGACACTGGAACACCTCAGACACTGGAACACCTCAGACACTACAACACCTCAGACACTGGAACACCTCAGACACTACAACACCTCAGACACTGGAACACCTCAGACACTGGAACACCTCAGACACTGGAACACCTCAGACACTGGAACACCTCAGACACTGCAACACCTCAGACACTGTAACACTTCACACACTGTAACACCTCAGACACTGTAACACTTCACACACTGTAACACCTCAGACACTGTAACACCTCAGACACTGTAACACCTCACACACTATAACACCTCACACACTATAACACCTCACACACTATAACACCTCACACACTGTAACACCTCACACACTGTAACACCTCACACACTGTAACACCTCACACACTGTAACACCTCACACACTATAACACCTCAGATACTGTAACAACTCATACACTGTAACACCTCACACACTGTAACACCTCACACACTGTAACACCTCACACACTGTAACACCTCACACACTATAACACCTCAGACACTGTAACACCTCACACACTGTAACACCTCACACACTGTAACACCTCACACACTGTAACACCTCACACACTGTAACACCTCAGATACTGTAACAACTCATACACTGTAACACCTCACACACTGTAACACCTCACACACTGTAACACCTCAGACACTGTAACACCTCAGACACTGTAACACCTCAGACACTGTAACACCTCAGACACTGTAACACCTCAGACACTGTAACACCTCACACACTATAACACCTCACACACTATAACACCTCAGACACTGTAACACTTCAGACACTGTAACACCTCACACACTAACACCTCACACACTGTAACACCTCACACACTGTAACACCTCAGACACTGTAACACCTCAGACACTGTAACACCTCAGACATTGTAACACCTCAGACACTACAACACCTCAGACATTGTAACACCTCAGACATTGTAACACCTCAGACACTGTAACACCTCAGACACTGTAACACCTCACACACTATAACACCTCAGACACTGTAACACCTCAGACATTGTAACACCTCAGACACTACAACACCTCAGACATTGTAAACACCTCAGACATTGTAACACCCCAGACACTATAACACCTCACACACTGTCTGAGCACCTCAGACACTGGAACACCTCAGACACTGGAACACCTCAGACACTACAACACCTCAGACACTGGAACACCTCAGACACTGGAACACCTCAGACACTGGAACACCTCAGACACTGGAACACCTCAGACACTGGAACACCTCAGACACTGGAACACCTCAGACACTGCAACACCTCAGACACTGCAACACCTCAGACACTGTAACACTTCACACACTGTAACACCTCAGACACTGTAACACCTCAGACACTGTAACACCTCACACACTATAACACCTCACACACTATAACACCTCACACACTATAACACCTCACACACTGTAACACCTCACACACTGTAACACCTCACACACTGTAACACCTCACACACTGTAACACCTCACACACTATAACACCTCAGATACTGTAACAACTCATACACTGTAACACCTCACACACTGTAACACCTCACACACTGTAACACCTCACACACTGTAACACCTCACACACTATAACACCTCAGACACTGTAACACCTCACACACTGTAACACCTCACACACTGTAACACCTCACACACTGTAACACTCACACACTGTAACACCTCAGATACTGTAACAACTCATACACTGTAACACCTCACACACTGTAACACCTCACACACTGTAACACCTCAGACACTGTAACACCTCAGACACTGTAACACCTCAGACACTGTAACACCTCAGACACTGTAACACCTCACACACTATAACACCTCACACACTATAACACCTCAGACACTGTAACACTTCAGACACTGTAACACCTCACACACTAACACCTCACACACTGTAACACCTCACACACTGTAACACCTCAGACACTGTAACACCTCAGACACTGTAACACCTCAGACATTGTAACACCTCAGACACTACAACACCTCAGACATTGTAACACCTCAGACATTGTAACACCTCAGACACTGTAACACCTCAGACACTGTAACACCTCACACACTATAACACCTCAGACACTGTAACACCTCAGACATTGTAACACCTCAGACACTACAACACCTCAGACATTGTAACACCTCAGACATTGTAACACCCCAGACACTGTAACACCTCAGACACTGGAACACCTCAGACACTGGAACACCTCAGACACTGGAACACCTCAGACACTGTAGCACCTCAGACACTGGAACACCTCAGACACTACAACACCTCAGACACTGGAACACCTCAGACACTGGAACACCTCAGACACTGGAACACCTCAGACACTGGAACACCTCAGACACTGGAACACCTCAGACACTGCAACACCTCAGACATTGTAACACCTCAGACATTGTAACACCTCAGACACTGTAACACCTCAGACACTATAACACCTCAGACACTATAACACCTCACACACTATAACACCTCAGACACTGTAACACCTCAGACATTGTAACACCTCAGACACTACAACACCTCAGACATTGTAACACCTCAGACATTGTAACACCCCAGACACTGTAACACCTCAGACATTGTAACACCTCAGACACTGTAACACCTCAGACACTGTAACACCTCAGACATTGTAACACCTCAGACACTGTAACACCTCAGACATTGTAACACCTCAGACACTGTAACACCTCAGACACTATAACACCTCACACACTGTAGCACCTCAGACACTGGAACACCTCAGACACTACAACACCTCAGACACTGGAACACCTCAGACACTGGAACACCTCAGACACTGGAACACCTCAGACACTGGAACACCTCAGACACTGGAACACCTCAGACACTGGAACACCTCAGACACTGGAACACCTCAGACACTGCAACACCTCAGACACTGTAACACTTCACACACTGTAACACCTCAGACACTGTAACACCTCAGACACTGTAACACCTCACACACTATAACACCTCACACACTATAACACCTCACACACTATAACACCTCACACACTGTAACACCTCACACACTGTAACACCTCACACACTGTAACACCTCACACACTGTAACACCTCACACACTATAACACCTCAGATACTGTAACAACTCATACACTGTAACACCTCACACACTGTAACACCTCACACACTGTAACACCTCACACACTGTAACACCTCACACACTATAACACCTCAGACACTGTATCACCTCACACACTGTAACACCTCACACACTGTAACACCTCACACACTGTAACACCTCACACACTGTAACACCTCAGATACTGTAACAACTCATACACTGTAACACCTCACACACTGTAACACCTCAGACACTGTAACACCTCAGACACTGTAACACCTCAGACACTGTAACACCTCAGACACTGTAACACCTCACACACTATAACACCTCACACACTATAACACCTCAGACACTGTAACACTTCAGACACTGTAACACCTCACACACTAACACCTCACACACTGTAACACCTCACACACTGTAACACCTCAGACACTGTAACACCTCAGACACTGTAACACCTCAGACATTGTAACACCTCAGACACTACAACACCTCAGACATTGTAACACCTCAGACATTGTAACACCTCAGACACTGTAACACCTCAGACCTGTAACACCTCACACACTGTAACACCTCAGACACTGTAACACCTCAGACATTGTAACACCTCAGACACTACAACACCTCAGACATTGTAACACCTCAGACATTGTAACACCCCAGACACTGTAACACCTCAGACACTGGAACACCTCAGACACTGGAACACCTCAGACACTGGAACACCTCAGACACTGGAACACCTCAGACACTGCAACACCTCAGACACTGTAACACTTCACACACTGTAACACCTCAGACACTGTAACACCTCAGACACTGTAACACCTCACACACTATAACACCTCACACACTATAACACCTCACACACTATAACACCTCACACACTGTAACACCTCACACACTGTAACACCTCACACACTGTAACACCTCACACACTGTAACACCTCACACACTATAACACCTCAGATACTGTAACAACTCATACACTGTAACACCTCACACACTGTAACACCTCACACACTGTAACACCTCACACACTGTAACACCTCACACACTATAACACCTCAGACACTGTAACACCTCACACACTATAACACCTCACACACTGTAACACCTCACACACTGTAACACCTCACACACTGTAACACCTCAGATACTGTAACAACTCATACACTGTAACACCTCACACACTGTAACACCCTCACACACTGTAACACCTCAGACACTGTAACACCTCAGACACTGTAACACCTCAGACACTGTAACACCTCAGACACTGTAACACCTCACACACTATAACACCTCACACACTATAACACCTCAGACACTGTAACACTTCAGACACTGTAACACCTCACACACTAACACCTCACACACTGTAACACCTCACACACTGTAACACCTCAGACACTGTAACACCTCAGACACTGTAACACCTCAGACATTGTAACACCTCAGACACTACAACACCTCAGACATTGTAACACCTCAGACATTGTAACACCTCAGACACTGTAACACCTCAGACACTAACCTCAGACACTATAACACCTCAGACACTATAACACCTCACACACTATAACACCTCAGACACTGTAACACCTCAGACATTGTAACACCTCAGACACTACAACACCTCAGACATTGTAACACCTCAGACATTGTAACACCCCAGACACTGTAACACCTCAGACATTGTAACACCTCAGACACTGTAACACCTCAGACACTGTAACACCTCAGACATTGTAACACCTCAGACACTGTAACACCTCAGACACTGTAACACCTCAGACACTGTAACACCTCAGACACTATAACACCTCACACACTGTAGCACCTCAGACACTGGAACACCTCAGACACTACAACACCTCAGACACTGGAACACCTCAGACACTGGAACACCTCAGACACTGGAACACCTCAGACACTGGAACACCTCAGACACTGCAACACCTCAGACACTGTAACACTTCACACACTGTAACACCTCAGACACTGTAACACCTCAGACACTGTAACACCTCACACACTATAACACCTCACACACTATAACACCTCACACACTATAACACCTCACACACTGTAACACCTCACACACTGTAACACCTCACACACTGTAACACCTCACACACTGTAACACCTCACACACTATAACACCTCAGATACTGTAACAACTCATACACTGTAACACCTCACACACTGTAACACCTCACACACTGTAACACCTCACACACTGTAACACCTCACACACTATAACACCTCAGACACTGTAACACCTCACACACTGTAACACCTCACACACTGTAACACCTCACACACTGTAACACCTCACACACTGTAACACCTCAGATACTGTAACAACTCATACACTGTAACACCTCACACACTGTAACACCTCACACACTGTAACACCTCAGACACTGTAACACCTCACACACTGTAACACCTCAGACACTGTAACACCTCAGACACTGTAACACCTCAGACACTGTAACACCTCACACACTATAACACCTCACACACTATAACACCTCACACACTATAACACCTCAGACACTGTAACACCTCAGACATTGTAACACCTCAGACACTACAACACCTCAGACATTGTAACACCTCAGACATTGTAACACCCCAGACACTGTAACACCTCAGACATTGTAACACCTCAGACACTGTAACACCTCAGACACTGTAACACCTCAGACATTGTAACACCTCAGACACTGTAACACCTCAGACATTGTAACACCTCAGACACTGTAACACCTCAGACACTGTAACACCTCACACACTGTAACACCTCAGACACTGTAACACCTCAGACACTGTAACACCTCAGACACTATAACACCTCAGACATTGTAACACCTCACACACTGTAACACCTCAGACACTGTAACACCTCACACACTGTAACACCTCAGACACTGTAACACCTCACACACTGTAACACCTCAGACATTGTAACACCTCAGACACTAACACCTCAGACATTGTAACACCTCACACACT
The DNA here is from genome assembly GCF_002021735.2 of Oncorhynchus kisutch. Taxonomy (NCBI): domain Eukaryota; kingdom Metazoa; phylum Chordata; class Actinopteri; order Salmoniformes; family Salmonidae; genus Oncorhynchus; species Oncorhynchus kisutch. Next base: position 22,911,308 of record NC_034188.2, read on the forward strand.
GTAACACCTCAGACATTGTAACACCTCAGACACTGTAACACCTCAGACATTGTAACACCTCAGACATTGTAACACCTCAGACACTGTAACACCTCACACACTGTAACACCTCAGACATTGTAACACCTCACACACTGTAACACCTCAGACACTGTAACACCTCACACACTGTAACACCTCAGACACTGTAACACCTCAGACACTGTAACACCTCAGACACTGTAACACCTCAGACACTGTAACACCTCAGACATTGTAACACCTCAGACACTGTAACACCTCACACACTATAACACCTCAGACACTGTAACACCTCAGACACTGTAACACCTCAGACACTGTAACACCTCAGACACTGTAACACCTCAGACACTGTAACACCTCAGACATTGTAACACCTCAGACACTGTAACATCTCAGACACTGTAACATCTCAGACATAATAACTTAAACACACTACATATGAATAAGCCATAATACTAATAACATTAAACAGCACAGCAAAATAAGTGTTGTAGTCATCAAGGACATCTGGGGTTGGCTGTAGCATCATACTAGGTTCATATTAGCAGTACATTAACAGCATATTGGCTGCATTATGTTTCCTAATCCCAACTTCTTTCTTGTAAGTAAAGAAACATGTTTTTTCAGGCCAATACAAAAGCTTGATTACATCACATAACGCTTACTCTGAGCCCAAGACAACTGAATAAAGCAGGAGGAGGTGGTGGGTTGAATGAACAGTTCCAACTGACGCATGATGCCAGCAGCATTTGCATTTGTCCTTGTGGGAAGTAGGAAGTAGGCAGTGACACATTCCATTCAGATCCAGATAGAGGGCATCCACCTGGCTCATTAATGGGCCAGGCAGAGTGGAGGAGAGAGCCCTGTCGTTAGCTCTACAAAGGCTCTAGTAGTAGAAAGCATCCTGCATCTGCAGAGGCATGGCTATAGGCCTAGAACACACGCAGCCTTGGTCTCATCACCCACCAGTCACTTAGCATTAAATAACTACATCCACCTCTACACTGCACCATAGGAGAAACCTTTGAAGATCCCTTTTTAGTTCCAGGTAGAACCCTTTTGGGTTTCATGTAGAACCCTTTCCACAGAGGGGAACCAAAAAGGATTATCGTATGGGGACAGCCAAAGAACCCTTTTGGAACCCTTTTTTCTAAGAGTGTAAAGAAGGCTAACACCAGCGTATCAAAGAGGAACTCTGATAAAGCCTGGTTAATGACTGCTTGCCTTATCATTATCCATTTCCTGGTAGGGTGGAATAGTAGGAGGGTAATGTGAGGTCATTAACATTACGTTGGGCTTGTAGTAGCTAACAGTAACATTACGTTGGGCTAGTAGTAGTCCTACCTGTGCTTTCCTCACACTCTCCTTCACCCCCACCATCTTCTGTTCCACGCTGACTCCTGTGTCTCCTGACAGCAGTTTGAAACGCCTGTCCAGCATCTGCAGTGCCTATGAGGAAGGTAGACAGAGGTTACACAAGGTCAAGCTCCCGAACCAGAGGTAAACAGAGATTTCGCCCACTACTCACCCTATCTCCATGTGAGATGATCTTGTAGTCTTTGGCAGCCTTAGCAGACCACTTGCGGGCCTCCTTGTCCAAACAGCTCTCCCCCTCAGCACTGGAGCTATGTTGCTTCAGAATGCACACCTTTAGAAAGAACAGGAGGTGAAGCTGGGATTATCTCACACACAAAATACTATATGGAAATCTCAACAATTTCACCTCAATCAGGGTTTTATTCAAACAGCTTTGTGGATATTAATTGTGATATAATGGTGTTTACATGGTAATCAAGAACAGTGGTACTACAGTGAGCCACACCTTGTCTTTAGGGGCAACCTGGAAGTGAAAGCCGGCTGTTCTGGTGAAGACCGGGAACTCCTGGAGGAAGATCTGGATGTTCTGTTCTCTAGACACCTATCAGAGAACCAAACAAACGTCCTGACCTTAGTTCCTTTTTTATGTCTCTATTTTAGTTTGGTCAGGGCGTGAGTTGGGGTGGGCATTCTATGTTTTGTATTTCTGGTTTTGGCCTGGTATGGTTCCCAATCAGAGGCAGCTGTCAATCGTTGTCTCTGATTGAGAACCATACTTAGGAAGCCTGTTTTCCCACTATGGGTTGTGGGTAGTTATTTTCTGTTTAGTGTGTTTTGCACCTGACGGAGCTGTTTCGGTTGTTTCTTTTATTCCTTGTTGTATTTAGTGTTCAGTTTATTAAAATAATGATGAACACTTACCACGCTGCATCTTGGTCCTCACCTTCTTCCACCAACAGTCATTACACAAACCCTCATTACCTCCACGTTGGCACATTATTTATTACATAGTTCACTACTTTGGGCCAAAGCCCTATGGGCCCTTGTCAAAAGTAATGCAATATATAGGGAATATGGTGTTATTTGCGACACAGACACTAGTTCACATGTCTCCCATAGAACAGAACATCAGTCAGTGGTCTGTCTGGCCTCCATCAGCAATGCCCAGGTGAGGAATGTCACAGCTCTGGGTATTACAGTGGGGCTACTGTCTGTGGAAGGTTTTTACTGTGAAAAGGGCTTCAGTGGATCCCACGCACGGCCTCACCTTGGTGTAGTTCTCGCAGATCTTGCTAAAGTTACTATGCGTTGACCGGCAGGTGTCGATCTCTGTGCAGCACAAGAGAGTGAAGTGTTCTCGGATTTGCTCATACAGGTCACTGTCCAGTCTCTGTTGAGTAAACGACAGAGGTGAGAGCTGGGGTTATAGCCAAAGCCCTGATGCAATACAAAATCAGAGGTGATTTGAGATTTCCTTATTTTCCAATGTTTCAGTCATTCCAATGTTTCAGTCTGAGGGATTTGAATCAACTGATTCATAATGAATTACATTGGTTACTGCAATAACAAGAGTTGAGTCACTGAGTGATATTTCCCTTGATTGAGACATAGACACTTTCAAGAAGATTGTTGTCTTATGAATGTTCTGAGGGGGAAATACCCCTGAAATGAATGGTTTCTACTGAGCTGAATTTATGACTCACCTGATTACTTTGCAAAGGTAAAAAGCCAAAAAGGAACATTTGAGGATTTCCTATTTGGATGAATTTCAGTGTAGTTTGTGCTCTCCACTCTACAGCTAAGACAACCACAATGGGACAGGAAATTATGTCAACTAGCAGTGACTCATCACAAACAAAAAAGGAAGTTTTTTTCACTGACAGGAGGTACATCTGAGGGGACGATGCAGTGTGTTCAGTCTTATGACAGACTCATGATGAGAATCAAGAGAGACAGTATGCCGTTAGGAGATGCCAGGTGGTCTTACCCTCATGATGGCAGGCAGCTCTGCAGTGTAGTAGTACTGGTGATGAGAGTTGACGGCAGACAGTGTTAGAAGGTACTCATTACGCACCTCTGTCAGTCTCTGGTCACACTCCCTCAGCCTGGTATTCAGCTGAACAACGTTTACAGGGAGTGAGTTGAGGATAAAATATGTTTCATTATTACAATCAATTCTACTATCAAAATGTGTTTGATTTGATAGGTAATCAATAGGCAAAGTGCAAGGTGACTAAGAAGAGTATAATATTCAACAGCGCAAATGCATTATTCCTACATGTTTTATTGAAGACATTTCTTCATAGTAAAGCATATAACAGATAAAACACGATTTGCCCTTTCAGAAATATGTATACTCGGCCTCCCGGGTGGCGCAGTGGTTAAGGGCGCTGTACTGCAGCGCCAGCTGTGCCATCAGAGTCCCTGGGTTCACACCCAGGCTCTGTCGTAACCGGCCACGACCGGGAGGTCCGTGGGGCGACGCACAATTGGCCTAGCGTTGTCCGGGTTAGGGAGGGCTTGGTCGGTAGGGATATCCTTGTCTCATCGCACACCAGCGACTCCTGTGGCGGGCCGGGTGCAGTGAGCGCTAACCAAGGTTGCCAGGTGCACGGTGTACCCTCCGACACATTGGTGCGGCTGGCTTCCGGGTTGGATGCGCGCTGTGTTAAGAAGCAGTACGGCTGGTTGGGTTGTGTATAGGAGGACGCATGACTTTCAACCTTTGTCTCTCCTGAGCCCGTACGGGAGTTGTAGTGATGAGACAAGACAGTAGCTACTACAACAATTGGATACCATGAAATTGGGGAGAAAAAAGGGCAAAAAATATATTTTACATTAAAAAATGTAAATACAAATATGTATACTCTCTGTGTACTAACTAGCCAGGTGACACTTATGTGGCGGTGGTGGGGTACTTCAGCATGTGTCAGCCTACAGTAGCCTACCTTTGAACTCATTTTCTGCAAGCCTGTCCTAAAATGGAAAATTCCATGGTCACTCTTCTTGAATCTGAAAAAGGTCACATGATAGAAATAATCAAACCAAGACTCTTAATGACATTATTATAAATAATAATCGATAGACATAAAATATGCATCAACCACGTATCTGAACTAAAATGCAATGACTACAGGTTTACAGAACATTTAACATGCCACTACTTGCTCCCTCTCAGATGATGAATAATTTAACTATGTTACAAGTAGCCTTGAAGGCCCACTTTCAGTCAAAAATTTGATTTTCCTGTGTGTTCTATATATTTACATACTATGATGTTGGAACAATACTATGAAATTGTGAAAATCATGATAATGCCCTTTTAGAGTAAGAGCTGTTTGAAAAGACCACCTGAAATTTCAACCTGTTTTGGTGGGATGGAGTTTTGGTCTCCCATGGTGACATCACCAGGTGGTACAGTGCCTTGCAAAAGTATTCATCCCCCTTGGCATTTTTCCTATTTTGTTGCATTACAACCTGTAATTTAAATGGATTTAAATTGAACTCGTATAGAATTTCCATGTGGATGGGGATACTGGGAAAAAAAATGGTAGACTTTCAGGTACTCAACAAGAAGGTCTGATTTCAGTATTACTAAAACAGGAAGTAAGTAAGTAAGTATAAAGATCCAGTCCATTTAAAAAACTGGAGGCCTCTTACACTTCAATGTGGTGATATGAAAATCCTGGCAAAATGCATAGCACATAGAATAAAAGTTTGACCAGATATTGTTCATCCTGATACTATTTTTTTTACATGAACAATATATTGGAGATCATATACGACAATTACTTGAAACAACTGAATATTATGAAACATCAAAGATACCAGGTCTGATCTACATAGCAGATTTTGAAAAGGCGTTTGATAAAGTACGGCTACTTTAATTTTGGTGAATCTCTTACACAATAGGTTCAAGTTATGTACAGCAACCCCAGATGCAAAATAGTGAATAATTGTTACTTCTCAGAAAGTATTGAGCTTTTAAGAGGAGTAAAACAAGGCTGTCCATTGTCTCCATATCTATTTATAATGGCCATTGAATGCTAGCTATTAAAATTAGATCCAACAAAAACATCAAGGGGTTAGAAATCCAGGGGATAAAAACAAAAAAGTGTCAATTTATGCCGATGACTCAAGTTTTTTCTAAAGTCTGCAATCGGGATCCCTGCACATTGAAGATCTTGATCACTTTTTTAACCTCTCTGGACTAAAACCTAATTATGACAAGTGTACCATATTACGTATTGGATCGTTAAAAGACACAGTGTTTACGCTACCGCAACACCTGTTGTAACAAATCAAATGTGATTTGTAGTTTATCAATAAAATGGGCGGATGGTGAAGTAGACATACTTGGTATTCACATCTCAAAAAATATAAATGAACTTACCACAATCAATTTCAACAGACAGTTTGCAAAAATAGATAAGATTCTGCAGTCATGGAAAAATAGAAAAATATACCGGTTTCATTTGAGGACCAACATATTGACAGCTGCGCCATGCAGGTTGCAAAATAAATGGGAAGAGGTTTTCGATTTACCGATTCCATGGCACATGGTTTATGAACTGGTACAAAAAAACAACACTTCATTCAACACTTAAGAGTTTTTCAATTTAAATTATTAAACAAAATTCTTGCCATCAACAGAAAGTATTAACTTTTCCACATTTTGTTATGTTACAGCCTTCTTCTAAAATGGATTAAATGTAAATGCTTGGTCATTATGGGGTATTGTGTGTATATTGATGAGGGGGGAAAAAACTATTTAATCAATTTTCGAATAAGGCTGTAACCTAAGAAAATGTGGAAAAAGTCAAGGGTTCTGAATACTTTTCGGGGGCACTGTATATGGGGCATACAACAGTCTCAGCTTTGTAGATATTGCTGCGATGAGACAGAATCACTAGATCATTTATTCTGGTATTGCCCCTATGTAGCTTGTTGCTAGTCACAGGTTCAGGAATGGTTAAAAAAATCACAACCTTCACTTAAAATTAACCTTAGAAATAGTGGTGTTGGGCGATTTGGTCAGTCAATAAATAATATGATAATACTCGTGGGAATGGCTTTCATCTTTAGCTCACAATCTGTCGATACTATACGATTAGAAAGGTTGAAAATGTATATAAAACATCACAGAAGCTATTTTTGTTAATTATTCGCCATTTTAATAAAAAATTATCACATCTTCATTGTTACCCAGAAATAATTTGATATTGAGATAAAAACGTCTGCATTGGACCTTTAAGGCTGTCACATGGGAACAAAGCAGGGCTAGAGTAAGAGTATTACTGGAAAATCAATGAGTGGCTGGTGGGTCTGCATAACCACATCCATAGCCTCACCTTGTGAGCAAAACATTTTAGCAGCCAACCTCGTGGCAGCGAAGATTATTGCTTTTAGTTTTATAGTTCATTTCCTGCTATTCCACACATTTTACCATGGTGAGGAGAGAAGATTTAGCAATTTTATAACTCATTTCATGCATGGGGCAGAGAGAAATTTTGCAGTTTATAATATGAAAACTGATGATCAATGGTTGGTAATTCGACCATGCTTACTAAAAGTTTAGATAGCTGGCCGCTAGATTAATTTACCAATCTAAAAGAAAGTTGCTGACATGGGCTAATTTAGTGACTGCTGATGCACAACCACATTTCGAAATTGCACCTTGAATATTATATTATTCTAACTCTCAACAGTAAGTTGAGACCCCGACTGTGTCCCCCCCCCCCCCAAAAAATACATTTGACTTACTTCATCTTTTTAATTATCTACAAAAAGGGGGACCACGTGCCGCATGCCTCCAGTTGCCCATTCCTGGTATAACATACAGTAGTATATGGATGGATATTGCACACTGATCGTAAAAACAGACTAACTCCATTCCAAATCAACCTATTTCCTACATAGTGCGCTACTTTTGACCAGGCTCACACTCAGACTTACTTGGCCTGTGCGTCAGCAGCTTTCTCCCTGGCCACGTTAGCCATGTGACTCAGCTGGTAGTATCTCTTCTTGACCTTGTGGAGCTCTCGTAGTGCATCCACTACCTCACCCTGTACTCTCTGCAGCTGCTCTAGACCCTGTAGGGCAACACAACGCATCATATTATTACAATGTAATACAACAATATGCATGGGCGGAACAGCGTATAGGGGTGACTGAAGGAGGAACACACTGCATTTAAACTACGTCAAACTGTCTCTAGATTGACAGATTCAACAAATCCAATAGATTCAACGCTGGTTACGTTGTGCAAAAGGCAGGTTTTAAATGATAAATACTGTCCGTAGTTTAACAGTGCATGTAGCATGTGGAGGTCAAGGCTGTACAAGTGTAAGGGTTTTTCCAGGGTTTTCCACTGCTTGAATAGTAACCTTTAGATCACAATATTTTCAACGCTAACAAGTGACTCACGTTCCTGCTTTGTTTGATTCTCTGTCATTAACAACAACTACCACAAAGTAGCATAAAAGTCGAGAGGAAGTCGTCAGTAAGTACTGGTGCCTTTCCTAATAAGGTATAGAGAAAATGAAAGGCTTTGGCTGTTTGTGTTAGATTGTCTTAGAGTGTATTTCCCTCCTCAAAAAAAGTGAAAGTATGACGTGAGAAAACCTCTGGTGATGAGTTGTGTGGTTTTGTGAATGGAGACATTGTGGGCTTCATGAAAACTCCACTCAAAAACTACCTAATATGTATTTTTTCATGATGATGTGGCAAGTGACGCTTCCTGAAAGACCAATCATCTAGAAAACTTGACTGCTGACATGCAAATCATTTTTAGTACTGTATCAAGAGAGGACTAATGGAGAACAAAAATATTGTTTTTGGAGTGGATTTCTTTCTTTAAAACAGCATGCTCCGGTTACATAATGGAATCATTTTCATAAGGAGGAAGCTATCATAAGCTACACTCTCTTTTAACCTATATATGTGTCGGGGGGATAGGGTCAGTCTGTTATATCTGGAGTATTTCTCCTGTCTTATCCCGCTGTCCTGTGTGAACTTAAGTATGCTCTCTCTAATTCTCTCTTTCCTTCTTTCTCACTCTCGGAGGACCTGAGCCCTAGGACCATGCCTCAGGACTACCTGGCATGATGACTCCTTGTTGTTCCCAGTCCACCTGGTTTCAACTGTTCTTCCTGCGGCTATGACCTGTTCACTGGGATTACTATTATTTGACCATGCTGGTCATTTATGAACATTTGAACATCTTGGCCATGTTCTGTTATAATCTCCACCCGGCACAGCCAGAAGAGGACTGGCCACCCCTCAGTCTGGTTCCTCTCTAGGTTTCTTCCTAGGTTTTGGCCTTTCTAGGGAGTTTTTCCTAGCCACCGTGCTTCTACACCTGCATTGCTTGCTGTTTGGGGTTTCAGGCTGGGTTTCTGTACAGCACTTTGATATATCAGCTGATGTAAGAAGGGCTTTATAAATACATTTGATTTAGATTTATTTTAAATAAAGGCACCCCCCCCCCCAAAAAAAGAGTAGATGAATTCTAGTAGGCTTGATGTGAGTGTGTTCAAGCTGTTGATAAATCAAACAAGCTTTCACAGACTCCAAAACCATTTCTACACAATGTTCTCAGCTTAGTGAAGCCTGATGAAGAAAATGTACAGTTGTGAATAGATTATTTGTCTAAAAACATGCTTTTTCTTCTATCTGGTTACTCAGACTAGGCTGCACTGCAATGTGGATCATACATTATTTCAGTGCATCCTCCAATAAGCCACTGCACAGCTCAGCTCACCCTCTTGGCCTTCAGCTCCTTGACTGCCCTCAGGCTCTTCAGAGCGTCGGCAGTGAGTGAGCGATATCCGTCGGCCGCCGTGAGACGACACACTCCACTCTGTGCCGTGGCCTCAATCAGAGACCTCCACACAGCAAACACACTCCTGGCAGTATACACACAGACAGAAAGAGAGCGGTGTTATTACACCAGCACTATGGAATCCCCCTGATGTTAGACTGTGTTATTAGGGACGGGAGCATCTTCAATCATGAATAATTACAGTATTTGACAGATATTTCCTTCATATATATCTATGAAACTCTGAACGTAACTTGTTTTACTAAAATGGGGGTTGGAATGGCTGAGAGTAAAAAGGTCATTAACATGTAGCGGGATCAAACTATCAAGCTTATGATAGGTTACCCAGAGTTCAAAGAGTCTCCCTTGCCTCTTTGCCAGTCTTTCCTCTGGAACTGTATGGCCAGTCTCTGGAGGGCCTGAGAGAGAAGGATATGCTTTATTAAAGATGATAGGAAACACAATCAGGGATATTTCATTACATTCACCTTATAAACCTTGTTGTAACCCATAAATATGAATTTGGTTGGAGTGCAAGTGCAGGACCCAGCCTAAAGTGAACACGTCTTGTTTTTGTGTACAGGATAACATGTAGATTTGGAGCGAAAAGCAGAGTTTTTTATCAATACTAGAAGCTCTGCACTCGAGGCTCCTGGTGGAACATCAACACCCCAGTGAAAACATCGCTATCCAGTGTTCACTTCCTGTTTCAGATTAACTCACTGCCGACTTCAGAGAAGTGATCCAGGAGCTTGGCTCAGAAACACACTAGCTCCTTCACACCAAGACATCAAATAGCAGAGCCGCTACGCACCACCAGTAGTACTAAAGCCACAGACCACTTTTATTCTGAACTTTTCAGATGTGGAGGGATCGGTTCACAGGCCCTTATTTCACCATCGCCACCCTGCTACATTCCCCATGGTGCAAGGGTCTGAGGTGAAAACACTGGTCTGAGTGTGTAGGTTAACATTATTACAACTGTTAGACCTACTCCATAGGTCCAATGTTAATGCATTGTTAACAACAAACAGAACCAAGTGACAGCACCACAGGACACTCATTTCACTACAGAAACTAACTAGAAACCACAATGGTCAGAGGCAAGTTCAAAGTCCACGGCAACAAGTGGATAGGAGACTCAATAGGAATGCTCTCATGAACAGACACTACAGGAAGTTGCTACAGTAGCTATACCCCAGCTAGGCATGTTAGAAAAGTAAAAGGGTCCGTTTAGTGTATCTAAAGCAGACATTTCCACAGCCATTTAATGAAGTTATCAGCTTATCAAACACCCTATTATGTAAATCTTCTCAGAATGACGTACACCATGGATAACTCCATCGGGAAACATCCAATGGGACATCAGCACAATATGGGACATAATTATCACTGTTGTTTCTGGTTCCTGTGACAGATGCATACCTTGTGTTGTATTCCCCTGCCTTGCTTATGGACAACACCAAGGTCCCTGAAATACTCACTAATATCTGAATCAATATCTGAATGCATTCCATTTCAAAACATTCAATATGAGTGCTTTGAGTAATGCTTTTAATGTGGGGAGGAGGGTGGTAAGAGTGTTGCTTAAAATAGTTGTTGCGAGGATGCCACTAAAAACAGGTTAGTGTCCAAATACTCCAACCCCATTTCAGCTCAATGATACGCCACTCTACAAGATGTCCCAAGGTCGTATCACATGGTTTACTGCCCCCCATCACTGGAGAGATGAACATAAGACACGGACATACACCCAACTGAGCACAAATGTCAATTCAACGTCAATTCCACGTTTCGCTGAAACAATGTTGATTCAACCAGTGTGTGCCCAGTGGGACCTGACCACGGCTTGTCAATCAGCATCAACATTATGGGAGCCCTCTCACCTGACTGTACTCTTGTTCTATGGCAGCACGCTGTTTACTGAAGGACCTGGACAGAGAAAAATAAACATCACATCTAGGATATGTCAGTGAACTGCATTTAGGCAGTAATTATATCATCTATCCATCTATATATATATATATATATGTATATATCTCCGAGAGATAATTGTCAGAGAGCATTAGTCAGCATATACCTCTGTAAACACCCAGGAGGCCTGACCACATGCTAGACATCTGAAGATGTGTTCATAAATCGTTCTGTTTCACTCAGCATCGTTCGTGTATATTGGTTCTTGTTGTGATTACACTGGAGTCATACACACAATATTATCAAATATGTACGGTATGTATTATACAAACACAGGCTTCTGTAGGATGGGGGGGAAGGGGGGACAAGCAGGAGCAGGGTAGGGTAGATGGAGTAGGGGGTGGGACAGTGGGCCTTGGTGATGCAGGGTAAGTCAGGGTATGGCAGAAACAGGTAGGGAGGATGGGGCAGGGTGGGACAGGATGGTCACACCTGATGTCCTCCAGCAGTTCTACCTCCTGCTGCTGTTTGCTCTGCAGCCGCCCCACTTGCTCCGCAAAGGCCATCTTCACCTGCTGGGTCTCCTTCACCTGTCAATCAAAACAGTGACACATACCTGTATCAGGACCGGCCAGCACCGGGACTAAATCAAATCAAAGTTTATTCGTCACGTGCACAGTGGATGTAAACAGTACAGTCTATCCAGTCAATAAAAATAAGTGATTATAATTTACAGTGAGGTCCAAAAGTATTGGGACAGATAAAATGTTTTTGTTGTTTTGTCTCTGTACTCCAGGACTTTAGATTTGAAATTATACAATGACTATGAGGTAAAAGTGCAGACTGTCAGCTTTAATTTCAGGGTATTCTTATCCATATCAGGTGAATCGTTTAGAAATTACAGCACTTCTTCTACGTAGTATTAGACGGGGCAAGGACTCTTCAATGTGTCGAAATTGTTCCGCAGGGATGTTGGCCCATGTTGATTCCAATGCTTCCCACAGTTGTGTCAAGTTGGCTGAATGTCCCTTGGGTGGTGGACCATTTTTGATACACGGGAAACTGTTGAGCATTAAAAACCCAGCGGCATTGCAGTTCTTGACAGAAACCGGTGCACCTGGCACCTACTACCATACCCCGTTCAAAGGCACTTACATTGTTATGTCTTGCCCATTGACCCTCTGAATGGCACACACACACAATCCATGTCTCAATTGTCTCAAGGCTTTAAAATATTTCTTTAACCTTTCTCCCCTGCATCTACACTGATTGAAGTGGATTTAACAAGTGACAGTCCTGGTCAGTCTATGTCATGGAAAGTGTTCTTAATGTTTTGTATACTCAGTGTACAGTTGAAGTCGGAAGTTTACATACACTTAGTCATTAAAACTTGTTTTTCAACCACTCTACAAATTTCTTGTTAACAAACTATAGTTTTGGCAAGTTGGGTTAGGACATCTATTTTGTGCATGACACAAGTCATTTTTCCAACAATTGTTTACCAACAGATTATTTCACTTATAATTCACTGTATCATAATTCCAGTGGGTCAGGAGTTTACATACACTAAATTGACTGTGCCTTTAAACAGCTTGGAAAATTCCAGAAAATGATGTCATGGCTTAAGAAGCTTCTGATAGGTTAATTGACATCATTTGAGTCAATTGGAGGTGTACCTGTGGATGTATTTCAAGGCCTACCTTCAAACTCAGTGCCTCTTTGCTTGACATCATGGGAAAATGCCAAGTTCTCAGAAAAAAAATGGTAGACCTCCACAAGTCTGGTTCATCTTTGGGAAAAATTTCCCCACGCCTGGTACCACGTTCAGCTGAACAAACAATAGTACGCAAGTATAAACACCATGGGACCACGTAGCCGTCATACCGCTCAGGAAAAAGACGCGTTCTGTCTCCTAGAGGGACTTTGGTGCGAAAAGTGCAAATCAATCCCGGAACAATAGCAAAGGACCTTGTGAAGATACTGGAGGAAACAGGTACAAATGTATCTATTTCCACAGTAAAACAAGTCCTATATCGACATAACCTGAAAGGCTGCTCAGCAAGGAAGAAGCCACTGCTCCAAAGCCGCCGTAAAAAAGCCATACTATGGTTTGCAACTGCACATGGGGACAAAGATTGTACTTTTTGGAGAAATGTCCTCTGGTCTGATGAAACAAAAATAGAACTGTTTGGCCATAATGACCATCGTTATGTTCGGAGGAAAAAGGGGGAGGCTTGCAAGCCGAAGAACACCATACCAACCATAAAGCACGAGGGTGGCAGCATCATGTTGTGGGGGTGCTTTGCTGCAGGAGGGACTGGTGCACTTCACAAAATAGATGGCATCATGAGGCAGGAAAATGATGTGGATATATTAAAGCAACATCAGTCAGGAAGTTAAAGCTTGATCGCAAATGGGTGTTCCAAATGGACAATGACCCCAAGCATATTTCCAAAGTTGTGGCAAAATGGCTTAAGGACAGCAAAGTCAAGGTATTGGAGTGGCCATCACAAAGCCCTGACCTCAACCCTATAGAAAATGTGTGGGCAGAACTGAAAAAGTGTGTGGGAGCAAGGAGGCCTACAAACCTGACTCAGGTACACCAGATCTGTCAGGAGGAATGGGACAAAATTCTAAAAACTTATTGTGGGAAGCTTGTGGAAGGCTACCCGAAACGTTTGACCCAAGTTAAACAATGTAAAGGCAATGCTACCAAATACTAATTGAGTGAATGTAAACTTCTGACCCACTGGGAATGTGATGAAAGAAATAAAAGCTTAAATAAATCATTCACTCTACTATTATTCTGACATTTCACATTCTTAAAATAAAGTGGTGATCCTAACTGACCTAAAACAGGGAATTTTTACTAGGATTAAATGTCAGGAATTGTGAAAAACCGAGTTTAAATGTATTTGGCTAAGGTGTATGTAAACTTCCGACTTCAACTGAATATGTGTTTTAAAGTAGTCAAAAGTTGTATATCTGGTTCCATATTCATAGCATGAAATGACTACAACAAGCTTGTGACTCTACCAATGATGGATGCATTTGCAGTTTGTTTTGGTTGTGTTTCAGATTATTTTGTGCCCAATAGAAATGAATGGTACATAATGCATAGTGTTCTTTTGTAGTCACTTTTATTGTAAATAAGAATATGTTTCTAAACACTTCTACATTAATGTGGATGCTACCATGGTTAATGGATAATCATGACTGAAATGTGAATGATGAGTGAGAAAGTTACAGATGCACAAAGACCATACCCCCAAGACATGCTAACCTCTCACCATTACCAATAACAGGGGAGGTTATAAAACATGTTTTGGGGGGTATGATATTTATGGGGGTGAGTGCTGAATTTTTGTCCCAGTCCGCCTCTGGGTACATCAGCTGAAGACTTCAGTCTGAAGGTCAGAGTCAGCAACATCAGCGAACTAGTAGCCACTTAGCTCCGACACGGAGCCTGTACATGCACTATGTTCATTAATTCTCTATCGCTCTCTCTCTCTCTATCTATCGCTCTGTCTCTCTCTCTCTCTCTTTCTCTCTGTGTTATTGTGAATTGTGGACAACAGAATATAAGCAATTGCAGAATTAATGGTGCAAAATGTGCGTTGAGCATCATAAGGATGCTGACATCATTACTTGTAACCTACGAAAATGCCACAAGTGAAAACGTCCAAATTCAAATTAAGACTACTTCACAGGAGTAGGACTTTTCTAAACATGTTCCACTAAACAGTTCACCTCTTGTGAAATAATTCGCAATAACAACTTGCATTTTCAGAAACTTTACAATTATGTCAAATGTATTGTGCCAAATGAAAATAGAATAGAGATGTCAGCGGTACTTTCAACGTATTTCAACCTCTCTATGGTATTGCCACTTGCCACAGTTAATTTCGTTTGACATAATTGTGAAGTTAAAAACATGTAAATTGTTATTGCAAATTCTTGTAAAATTCTTACCTTTCTGGGAGGAGGTTGCATTTTCGGATTATTTAGCGTCTCCTTTTTATTGAAGCGCAATAGCCTACTTCCCGAAAGCTTTTGACACACTAAAGCATCTCTAGGTAGGTGGAGCATTACTTTGGACTAGCTGTTTTACATGCTCCAAACCCCCCTAATGGAATAGTGCCACCTAGCGGGCACGTATAATGCTGTCCTACAAGAGTTTCACTTTTGATCGCCAGGAGCCACATATGCTGTTAAGTTTTTTTGTTGGAGAGCCTAGAAGAGCCCAGGAAGGTGGCATGAGAAGCTACCTAGGTATGAAGCCACATCAAACAACTCAAGTAGTCCAATGTCCAAAAACATCCAATGATTTCTTTATAGTTTATTACATTATTTGTATAATGTTGGTTTAGGATGAGATAGAAATGGTCTTTGTTTCTAACCACTAGAATTGAAAGATCAACACCAGAAAGTAAAGGTCAACCAACGATATGGCTCTAATATTCTTCACAGATTTATCTGTGATGCACTTTGCCATATATAGACCTACATTCAGACCTAGGCTATAGTATCTAATTTACTGGTCATTTCACAATCCGGTCAATACAGGAACAGCAAACGCAGTAGCAGATATGTCTTCCAGGTGTTAATCCAATTATTAGCAATACAATTTCAAATTGATAAATAGTTAATAAAGAAATGATAAAGAAAATAATATAGAATCAAATGTTGTTATAGTTGATCAGTTGGGTGTAGAGCGGAGGTGTTGATAAATTCGAACACTTGTTTCAGCTGCTGCAGGAACATCTTCGGAGACACCACTGGTTCACAGTGCAGGGCTAGTTGAAAGCCCTTCAATGACAGAGAATAACACATACATCTGGTAAGATCTTTGTAATTGTGAACAATGTAACAGTAATTTCATGGCTTTTCAGTTATCTCTGCCATGTCCAGAATGTCATTATAGTCTAAGAACACTTTTTTTTAACCCCTTTTTTCATGATATCCAGTTGGTAGTTAGAGTCTTGTCCCATTGCTGCAACTCCCGTACGGATATGGGAGAGAGCCATGCGTCCTCCGAATCACGACCCTCTGCACTGCTTCTTGACACAGTGCTCGCTTAACCCGGAAGCCAGCCACACCAATGTGTCAGAGGAAACACTGTACAACTGGTGACCATGTCAGCATGCATGCACCCGGCCCGCCACAGGAGTTGCTAGAGCGCATTGGGACAGGGACATTCCGGCCGGCCAAACCCTCCCCTAACCGCTAGGCCAATTGTGTGTCGTCTCATGGGTCTCCCAGTCGCGGCCAGCTGCGACACAGCCCGGGGTCGAACCCGGATCTGTAATGACGTCTCAAGCACTGCAGTGCTTTAGACCGGTGCGCCACTCGGGGGGCCCATCTAAGAACAATTCAGTGCATTTTGAACAATTCTGTGCATGTTGAGGGGAGATAACTTACCTTGGACCAATGAATCCCTAATCTTTTCTTCAGTAGGCCTGCGATACGATGCACACTCTGCAGTGACTCCAGTCCTTGTTTGAAGTAGTCTGCTGTGCATGTTCCCTATTCAAAGTAACAGAAGAAAAGGGTTACAAAGGTACACATTGCATGGCATCCCACTGGGCACAGACGTCAATTCAATGTCTAATCCACGTTGGTTCAACGTAATTTCATTGAAATTTTGTGGAAGCCATGTTGATTCAACCAGTGTGTGCCCAGTGGGATGGCTCTACTTACTGTAACTCCAATTAACATTTTATGTTTCTCTTACCACTGATGTGATGGGGATTTGGAGACACTGGCATTTTAGATCCTACAGAGATAAGTAAATGTTAGAAAACACAGTTGACAGAATTGTTTAATATAACAATTGTACTGCAATACATACATCTAGGTTAACATTCCTTTAGCAGAGACCAATCCATCACATTAGGAATTCATATACTGTGATATGTAGTGGCAGGTAGCCTAGTGATTAGAGCGTTGGGCCAGTAATCAAAAGGTTGCTGGATCAAGCTGACAAGGTTGTTCCCCGGTAGGCTGTCATTGTAAATAAGAACTTGTTCTTAACTGACTTGCCTAGTTAAATAAAGACAACACAACCAGGTTTTGCTAATTGAAATGAGAAACCAAAGGAAGTTAGTGCAACCTGTGGTAGGAGGCTATGTTGTATCTGTGTGTATTCTGATTGAGATAAGCAATGTCACAAGACAGATTAGAGATGCTCTAGCAGCTTTGCTTTTCAAAAGAAGTGTTTCATGAAGTGCACAGCGTACATAAGAATCAGACAGGCATGTCTAGCAGTGAGATGTGTTTAACCTAGAGTACATTGAAGTGAAGAATAGATTGAGACAATTATCCAAGATTGTTATGGACTCACCATTCCAGATGTGCTGCAGCCTTCAGAACAGTTCTGTGGTTCAGGACACAAAGGTAACATTGGTTACATTACTTTCATCTCTAAAAGTTGTCTGGACTTTTCAATTGTTGAAAATGTTTTTGTGCAATAATAACTGTCTTACCTTAAGTGCTCCATCAATATAAGATTTTATATCTTTAACATGCTCCAGAGATCTTCCTAGGCGTTGTACTGGAGATGAGGCTGCCAGGCTAATCATCATTGAGAGCAGCAGAAGTATTGTACCTTTGTGTATTGCCATTTTTCTATTGATGAACCCAAGTAGACGACTGGTGCCTAATGACTTGGTTCTGGACCTGTGTGGCAGCATTTAAGACCCATTGTTGAAATTTCCAAGCTTTTGGGGAATCCCTGTTGCCAGTTTTCTCACTATAATTATTTGTCATACTATATTCTCCGACACAGGCAACTTTAGTTTGATGCCATGGCATGAGTCTATGTGCCACTGTTAACCACATATCACTGAAATCATTTGTGTCATTTCCTTGGGAAATTGATCTTCCATCTTTCTGGCAGGAACTTAGTCATTATTTACTACTTAGTTTTATTATCTAAACTATTCATTCATTTACATAAAGAGCCTTTGACAATCTTACAGACTAAGAAAATCAGCACCCCATACATATTGACATATCATTTTAAATAGGCAATCAGTGATTGGAACATCAATTTTTTTACTTAAAACTTCATTACACTACACGATCAATTTGATGTTATTTTAATGGACAATAAATGTTATTTTCTTTCAAAAACAAGGACATTTCTAAGTGGCCCCAAACTTTCTAACGGTAGTGTATATAACAATATTAGTGATATATTAATGATATATTCTTGTGTATTTTATTTTATGTGTATTATTATTTGGGAAGGTCTCTTAAGCAAGCATTTCACGCTAAAGTCTACACAAGTTGTATTCAGAACATGTGACATATACAATTGGATTTGATTTGATATATACCCATTGATCCTTGAATATTGTCAGAATGTGTGCATACTGGTAGCGAAGTCAGGTGCAGGAGAGCAGAGATTTGTGAACAGGAGCACACTTTATTTAGGCAAAGTGCAAAACGCGCAGTCACAAGAATGATGTTCAACAATAAACATCTTCATGAAAAAGAACACAGAAAAAACAAGCCAGTCTGGCGCGTCAACAACACACATGTAACACAAACAATATTACACAAAGACATGATGGGGAACAGAGGAATAAATACATGTAGATTGATTGGGGAATGAAAACCAGGTGTGCAGGGAACAAGACAAAACGTCGACCGCCGAACGCTGCCCAAGCAAGGAGAGGAGCCGAATCCGGCGGATGTCGTGACAAATAGAACTTATACATGCCTCATGAGCTTAGTTCAACTGTAGCACCTCATCAGAACCCAAAAATAAAAGCTTGTTTTATTCCATTGTATAAAAAGTAAAACTCTCAACAGACACAATATAGCCTCAAAACATGGTAAAAAACTATATCTGTGATATCATTGTTGGTCAATCCTTGAATCCATAGCTCTGTCTATGAATTTGAGAGTGCTTACATTTCTCCAATCCCATCCCTCAGCTATTTACTGAAACAGTTGTATGAACTGCAGATTGCCCCTTGAACAAGAAATGCCAACCTTTGGTTATAAACAGATGCTATCTTTTACTATACAGCGATGCATGCCGATAGATGGTAAAATAGTTATCAATCAAACATTATTAACCACATCAAACACAACACTTGGCTTTCCCTGTGATGAGCCGTTTACAGAAAATTCTGATGCCCACACCAGCAACGTGCTTTTCAAAAAAGGTCACTCTACACATCAACCTGAATTGCTGACATGCTAGGAAAAAGTGAAGATAAGAACTTGGGTTGAAGAGGTTATTTTCTTTGAAAGCAATACCAACTGCTATGTCATTGTGCACAGACCAAATTTATTAAGGAACTGTCGTTGAAATAACGCTAAAAGGAGTCAAAAAATAACAATTCATTTAAAAACATCATACCTGTTACAGTTATATCACAAATTGATATATTACACTGCATACAAGATGTTAATGGAATGGAATTGAACATACAGTAACATCAGTTAGTTTTCTTCCTCAGCTCAGTCTAGTTTAACAAAACACTGACCTTTTATTAAACAATAGTGAGCTATATTCTTTAGATTAGACTATGGTGAGCTATATTCTTTAGATTAGACTATGGTGAGCTATATTCTTTAGATTAGACAGTGAGCTATATTCTTTAGATTAGACAGTGAGCTATATTCTTTAGATTAGACAGTGAACTATTATTCTTTAGATTAGACTATGGTGAGCTATATTCTTTAGATTAGACTATGGTGAGCTATATTCTTTAGATTAGACTATGGTGAGCTATATTCTTTAGATTAGACTATGGTGAGCTATATTCTTTAGATTAGACTATGGTGAGCTATATTCTTTAGATTAGACAGTGAGCTATATTCTTTAGATTGGACAGTGAACTATTATTCTTTAGATTAGACAGTGAGCTATATTCTTTAGATTAGACTATGGTGAGCTATATTCTTTAGATTGGACAGTGAACTATTATTCTTTAGATTAGACTATGGTGAGCTATATTCTTTAGATTGGACAGTGAACTATTATTCTTTAGATTAGACTATGGTGAGCTATATTCTTTAGATTAGACTATGGTGAGCTATATTCTTTAGATTAGACAGTGAGCTATATTCTTTAGATTAGACTATGGTGAGCTATATTCTTTAGATTGGACAGTGAACTATTATTCTTTAGATTAGACTATGGTGAGCTATATTCTTTAGATTAGACTATGGTGAGCTATATTCTTTAGATTGGACAGTGAACTATTATTCTTTAGATTAGACAGTGAGCTATATTCTTTAGATTAGACTATGGTGAGCTATATTCTTTAGATTGGACAGTGAACTATTATTCTTTAGATTAGACTATGGTGAGCTATATTCTTTAGATTAGACAGTGAGCTATATTCTTTAGATTGGACAGTGAACTATTATTCTTTAGATTAGACTATGGTGAGCTATATTCTTTAGATTAGACTATGGTGAGCTATATTCCTTAGATTAGACAGTGAGCTATATTCTTTAGATTAGACAGTGAGCTATATTCCTTAGATTAGACAGTGAGTTATATTCTTTAGATTAGACAGTGAGCTATATTCCTTAGATTAGACTATGGTGAGCTATATTCTTTAGATTAGACTATGGGGAGCTATATTCTTAAGCAAAGAGTTCATTTCCTTAAATTCTACACATTTGGCCAAGAACGGAGACAAGATTTTGGCATTTTATAAATAACTTCATGCAATTCTACAAATTTTGCCATGAGACGAAGAGAAAAAATTGCAGTTTTATAGCTAATTCCCTGCAGTTCTACATATTTTGCCAAAGGGTGGAAAGAAAATGTTGCTGTTTTTAATATGAGACATGAGCAAGCGTGACTAACAAAATCAATGGAGGCCAGCCGGGCGTGAATTCAACCATGATTAATACAAGTTCAGACTTCAGGCCGCTAGACTAACTTACCAATCTAAAAAATGTTAGCTGAAATGGGCTAATTGAGTGACTATCAGTGACTGACATAAACGAGAAAAAAACTGCTGATGCACAACCAAAATGTTGAAATGTAACTTAATTGATCAACGGGCCTATGAAAGGGGTGTCTGCGGGCCGCCAGTTGCCCATCCCTTCTATAGTGTAACATTTTATTTTACAAGATAGATCAAGTTGCCTGAATTCTAGGTCTAGTCCTGGACAATGTACCTCTATGAGGCACATAACACATAGCAGGGAATTGGTACTGGCTGAAGATCCAACATTGTTGACCATTATGACACAATATAGCTACTCCTCTACATCCTGTTGTGCTCTGTTGATGATGAGGGGATCCAGAATTGATATAGCTACTCCTCTACATCCTGTGTTGTGCTCTGTTGATGATGAAGGGGATCCAGAGTTGATATAGCTACACTTCTACATCCTGTGTTGTGCTCTGTTGATGATGAGGGGATCCAGAATTGATATAGCTACTCCTCTACATCCTGTGTTGTGCTCTGTTGATGATGAAGGGGATCCAGAGTTGATATAGCTACACTTCTACATCCTGTGTTGTGCTCTGTTGATGATGAGGGGATCCAGAGTTGATATAGCTACTCCTCTACATCCTGTGTTGTGCTCTGTTGATGATGAAGGGATCCAGAGTTGATATAGCTACACTTCTACATCCTGTGTTGTGCTCTGTTGATGATGAGGGGATCCAGAGTTTTCCTTTTAACTGCATGGTGATGTCTGAGGGTTGAATGTTGATGTGCTGTAGATTCTTGACCCAATAAAGGGGATTTAAAACTGGTCTATTCATTCAAGGAACTCACTTTTCAGGCTCCCTTCACTGTCTGAGAAGTTCAGCAGCTCCTCCAGCTCATCCCCTGTGTCATCTTCCTCCTCCTCTGCCTCCCGGGACATCTGGGGCTTCCCCTCACCTTTCCCTCCCAACTCCAGGTAGCCCTTGGCTGTGGGGTTAGGCCCTCCGCTCCGTATACCAGCCTCTGCCTTAGCCTTGGTGCCTTGCATTGTAGACGTGTGCTCCTCCCAGACTGGTGTCCCCCCTGGACTGCCACCTCCTGGCCGGGTGCCTGCCTCTCCGCTGGGGGCTTCTGCACTGGGGGCCAGTGACACCGCAGACTTGCTGGTACACAGCCCCATGAAGGTCTGCTTTTCTTGTGCAAGCTTACCCTCACTATTTCTCTCACACACTCCCTAGACTAGTGATGCACTGTGCGTTCTTGATGAGACTGGCTAAAAGTAGGCATTCATACTGGTGTCTGTGTTGCTTCCAAGAGAGGCAGAGGAGCACCCTATTCAGTATTTTCCATAACAGCCGTTTTGAACAGAAGCTTTTGTTCTTCGGGTTCAGCTGGGTTTCAGAGAGCCCTTGACTTAAGACTAGTATCAAGACAGCTTGCCAGGGAAGTCTGTTGGTCGCAGTCACCT
Source organism: Oncorhynchus kisutch (assembly GCF_002021735.2). Taxonomy (NCBI): domain Eukaryota; kingdom Metazoa; phylum Chordata; class Actinopteri; order Salmoniformes; family Salmonidae; genus Oncorhynchus; species Oncorhynchus kisutch. The sequence continues at coordinate 22,933,767 of NC_034188.2, forward strand.
CAGCTCTCAGAGCACACACCTAATCTAAATCATAGCATCTCTTAATCATAGCATATACTTATCATGCAGTGTTATTCAGACTATTTGTAAATGCTCTTTTTGGACACAATTTCTCTAAAAAGCTTCCAAAGGTGTGCTGTTAACATTTAATCCGTTTTAAATCAATAAATACATTGATAAAATGGAATAATAATTATTGATGTAGAATTGAATTAATTACAATTATATGGATTAGGAGTCAGGTATAGTTCACAGCTATTAATGTCTCATGGACAAAGAAATGTAACAATTACATGAGATTATAATTCTGGGTTTCCAAGATTACACCACTACAAATGAGCTTTTTCTCTACTCATAATTATGTTTAAAAAGTGAATAATATACCTTTACCGTGTCATTTATTTTTCTCTGAAAGGAGAGAAGAGGCACTTATCTAACAGTGGCATGACCACAGGTGAGCCTCGTTTACCAAATCACTTTGTTGAATTACCACCCTGTTTCAATCCCTCATTATATGGGGGGATTCATTTCTCAAATATTATCTAGTGGGAAAGGTAAAATCATCTTACTGTGATGTTAAAAGTTCTGGATCATTTACTATACAGGATAGTTATGTACAGTTGAGGTCGGAAGTCAGGTTGGAGTCATTAAAACTTGTTTTTCAACCACTCCACAACTTTCTTGTTAACAAACTATAGTTTTGGCAAGTCGTTTAGGACATCTACTTCGTGCATGACACAAGTAATTTTTCCAACAATTGTTTACAGACACATTATTTCACTTATAATTCACTGTATCACAATTCCAGTGTGTCAGAGGTTTATGTACACTAAGTTGACTGTGCCTTTAAACAGCTTGGAAAATATCAAAAATTATGTAATGGCTTTAGAAGCTTCGGATGTATTTCAAGGCCTACCTTCAAACTCAGTGCCTCTTTGCTTGACATCATGGGAAAAATCAAAAGAAATCAGCCAAGTTCTCAGAAAAAAATTGTGGACCTCCACAAGTCTGGTCCAACGCCTGAAGTTACCATGTTCCTCTGTACAAACAATAGTATGCAAGTATAATCACCATGGGACCACGCAGCCATCATACCGCTCAGGAAGAAGACGCGTTCTGTCTCCTAGAGATGAATGTACTTTAGCGCAAAAAGTGCCAATCAATCCCAGAACAACAGCAAAGGACCTTGTGAAGATGCTAGAGGAAACAGGTATAAAATGATCTATATCCCAAAAAAAACGATATAGAAAACGAGTCCTATATTGGCGTAACCTGAAAGGCCGCTCAGCAAGGAAGAAGCCACTGCTCCAAAACCGCCATAAAAAACTGCACATGGGGACAAAGATCGTACTTTTTGGAGAAATGTCCTCTGGTCTGATGAAACAAAAATAGAACTGTTTGGCCATAATGACCATCGTTATGTTTGGAGGTAAAAGGGGGAGGCTTGCAAGCCGACGAACACCATCCCAACCGTGAAGCACGGGGGGTGGCAGCATCATGTTGTGGGGGTGCTTTGCTGCAGGAGGGACTGGTGCACTTCACAAAATAGATGACATCATGAGGAAGGGAAATTATGTGGATATATTGAAGCAGCATCTCAAGACATCAGTCAGGAAGGTAAAGCTTGATCGCAAATGGGTCTTCCAAATGGACAATGACCCCAAGCATACTTCCAAAGTTGTGGCAAAATGGCTTAAGGACAACAAAGTCCAGGTATTGGAGTGGCCATCACAAAGCCCTGACCTCAATCCCATAGATATTTTGTGGGCAGAACTGAAAAAGTGTGTGCGAATAAGGAGGCCTACAAACCTGACTCAGTTACACCACCTCTGTCAGGCGGAATTGGCCAAAATTCACCCAACTTATTGTGGTAAGCTTGTGGAAGGCTACCCAAAACGTTTGACCCAAGTTAAACAATTTAAAGGCAATGCTACTAAATACTAATTGAGTGTATGTAAACTTCTGACCCACTGGGAATGTGATGAAAGAAATAAAAGCTGAAATAAATCATTCACTCTACTATTATTCTGACATTTCACATTCTTAAAATAAAGTGGTGATCCTAACTGACCTAAGACAGGGGATTTTTACTAGGATTAAATGTCAGGAATTGTGAAAAACTGAGTTTAAATGTATTTGGCTAAGGTGTATGTAAACTTCCGACTTCAACTGTTGTTAGCCTACATAACACCATCTCTTCAGGAAGCGTGTCCACACAAGACACATTGGTCACTTCTGTAGCTCCCTAGAATAGGGTGGTATGTACCTCTAAACTAAACCACCGATACTGGGCGAGAGATTTTTTTTATCCACTTTGGGGCTAAGGTTAAGAATGGGGGTAGGCGATGGGAGTGTGATCCTAGATCTGTGGTTCGGGACAACTTAATTTGGTCTCACAGGTCTCATCGCATGCTGTTTGTGATTACAAAGTTTTGTCTGAGTTATAGCAGTCAGTGTGCAGGTTCCACCCTTTTCTCTGATGTTCTACAGGGGCAACCAACATGCCTGTGAGACTATGGAACACTTAGATACTGCTGAAAGGTGCAGTGTTTTTTTTCCCTCATAGTATAAATGCTTAAAATCCTCATCTTTTAAAGGCAATGGTCAAGTAATACAGTAGATGTTTTCCTCTGCCCTAAGGACCCAATGCATTTAATCAGGAACAAAATTGAGAGAGAAGTTATCTCTCCTTGGATGCAGTGAATGGATGTGTAAGAAAGCAATTGTAGCCTATTTGACATGGAAGTGCAGACAACTTATATCCAGTCTCTTTGCTGTCACTGTCTCCTGTGAAGAGGCCAATCTCACATTTTATTGTTGTAGTTGGTGAGTGGGGCCAAAAGTAGACTGGTGCTGAAAGAGGACCACACAACTGGGGGGGCATTAAGTTTTGAAGAGGATCAACTGAAATTGAAGATTCCTGGTGTCTGTGAAGACCACAGTTTGGTGTGACGCAGACCCGGTGAAGAGTGTGGTGAAACAGAGAAGACCCTGTCTGTCCTGTTGAGTTTTAATGCAGTCTTTTTACCCGACAAAGTCAAGTTATGATATGCCAATTATCCCGTGAGAGCTTTTGTCCCGAACCCATTGAGGTGTTTTAAAGGTGCCAAGCTTATGGCCATGTTAAAACAGTGTGTAGGAGGGAGATTCCTAGATGTGAGAAGTGTGCAGGAGGGCATAGAACTGTAGGGGTAGCCATGTTTTTATTTTACTAGGCAATAAGAACAAATTCTTATTTTCAATGACAGCCTAGGAACAGTGGGTTAACTGCCTTGTTCAGGGGCAGAACAACAGATTTGTACCTTGTCATCTCAGGGATTTAATCTTGCAACCTTTTGGTTACTAGTCCAACACTCTAACCACTAGGCTACACTGCCACCCCAATGATACTGGGGATCAGAAGTGTCCAGTGAGAGAAAGGGTCAGGGTCAGAGTAGTACAGAAGGTGTCAGGTGCTGAGGCAGTGAAGAGAGTTGTAGAGGAGGAGGGATCCTAAGAGTGCTACAGTGCTTTTGTAAGGTTGGCTTCTCAGCGTTCATAGCCATGGTTATCAACTTTACCGCAGAAATAGAACGTAAATCACAGAAAATAGATGTGATGGCAGCTGCAGAGAAGAACTTAGGTGAGACTTTACTGCAGAAGAGTTAGAAGGTGTGTTAAACTCTAGTGTCCCGTCTTCCCAGGCTGCCAGTCTGGTATAGGACCAGACAGGGCCAAGTAGTGGAATGGGGTAGTGGGGTTTTAATAGGTAAAGGGTTGGTGTGGCAATTTTTTCTTCCATTTTCCCTGTCCTTTTGCCCCTTTTCATATCACAAAGTGCAAGAACTTCAAACTTACATAAATGTTTAAATAATGTTACCTAATCCTTTACTCATTTCATGTGTATATACTGTTTTCTATGCCACTCCGACATTGCTCGACCTAATATTTATATTTTTTGAAATTACATTATTTTACTTTCAGATTAGTGTGTATTGTTGTGAACTATTAGATACTACTTCACTGATTGGAGCAAGGAACACAAGCATTTCGCTACACCCACAATAACGTCTGCTAAATTTGTGAACGTGACCAATAAAATTTGATTTGACCAATGCAGTAGGTGGCGGTGTATGCACCTGTCAAATGGGTGCGATTCGCCAATACAAACAAGAAGAAGAACACCGCATGACGTGTGCATCATCTTGTGGTGTAAAAGTTGAACTACTGAAAAATGTCCAATGACGCTTTCTTGTAAGGGTTTAGCATCTCTGGTGTCCGTTGGGTTTTTTGTTGCCAGTTGTGCCCACATCAGAGAGGGGGTAAATAATAGCCAGCTCTTCATTAATGCATGTTGATGAGCTGTGTTGTAAAGGGTGACACACATGAGAGTGTAAGGTAAAGTCCAATAGAGTCAAACAGATTAATAATATGCAGAAATACAAAATTTCGGCTGATCCCTTGATATGGTCATGCACTTTCATTAACGTTAAAAATGTAGTTTCTTTATCCAAATGTGGTGATGTTTCATCAGACCAGACACCGGTATTACTGATGTAATTCTCGTGAAAATGTTCACCCCTTTTTCAAAATGACCTTCATAAACCCCATGGTGTGTGATGGCCGCGTCTGATCATGATTATGTTTTAGCAGAATGTATCATATAAAATAATCATACTGCACACTAAACATACATTCCTGGTGTTCTGTGAGTATCTCGTCTGTGATAATTAAATATAATACATGGGGAAAGTATTTTTATTTCAAAATAAATAATTTGACTCAGGCAATCTTTGGGCTACTAAAAAGGGTCAGTTTCACAATGCATATAGCGACCCATGTGTTTGATAATTCGAGATCGTAGTTTCAAGTCAACTGCGTTGCTGAATGAAGAGCAGTCGTGCTACCATACCGGGTCTGACAGGAGAAAGACAGTCCTCGTTTTACCTTGGGAATTGTATATTTCGTGATAAATAAGATATACAGAGAGCGGGGTTAATTTAAATTCAATATAAAGTCAACAACTTGGGTTTTCATTGGGGCTCCATTTTAAAGTCAGAATTGTCAAAATGTTGAGTGTTGCAAGAACAGCTTCAAGGTCTCTCCCCTCTCCAAACTGCTCAAGAAGTGTGTCCTCCTTGATAAAGAAGGTAAATCAGCCACAATTGACAAATAATGTTAGTTTAAATGTTTCCAAGAGGTGTAATTGGACATGAAGGATAACTAATTCAAGTAGTAATGGCTAGTTTTAGCTAACTACGTTAGCTAACGTTAAATGTCGCAGCTAAAGTAGCGAGTTAACATCGTTTGCCATCTGTACCATCTGATGGATAAAGCTGCCATCCCGAAAAAATACTAGTTAAATTAAACCTCCTTAAGGATCGGCCCCTTTTTTTTTTTTCAATTTTTGCCTAAAATGACATACCCATACCCACATCTAACTGCCTGTAGCAAGGATATGCATATTCTTGGTACCATTTGAATGGAAACACTGACGCTTGTGGAAATGTGAAAGGAATGTAGGATAATTTTAACACACATCTGGTAAAAGATAATACAAATAACAAACCAAATGTTTTTCTTGTACCATCATCTTTGAAATGCAAAAGAAAGGCCATAATGTATTATTCCAGCCCAGGTGCAATTTAGAACGTTTAAGACTGATCCAATAAATCATTGCATTTTTGTTAAAAATGTTGTATCAAGACTGCCCAAATGTGCCTAATTTATTTATCAATAACTTTATATTTTCAAAACTGTGCACTTTCTCGAACAATAGCATGGCATTCTTTCACTGTAATAGCTACTGTAAATTGGACAGTGCAGTTAGATTAATCTTTCTGCCAATATCAGATATGTCTAAAGTCCTGGGACATGTTCTTGTTACTTACAAATACATGCTAATCGCATTAGCCTCCGTTAGCTCAACCGTCCCGCAGGGGACCCACCAATGCTGAAGAAGTTTTAACAATAGTAATGTCGGAAAACTATCTGTTCAAGAAGAAGACCTAGCCAGTTAATGTTAGCTTGGCAAGGCGTGACTAGTTGTACTGTTAAGCTAGTTAACGTTACTCGCTTGAAGTGATTGAATTGCAAGTGGTTTCAAACCCTTAAGCGGTTTGTTATTTTGTGTAAGATAAGTTAATGAAATGTGCAGGTCTTGTTATAAAGGGGGGCGTCATTAATCGTGAAAATAACACCTGTGACCATCACTGTGGTGTCCCAGGGCATGATGTTCAAATGTCATAACCAAACATCATTTTAGACAAGCTATGTAGCTATTTCATTCTTAACTGCCTTCATGTTGCTGGACCCCAGGAAGACACGGCAGCGGCTAATGGGGTTCCTTAATAAATACAAGTACATTCATAGACAATGTTTTATACCACATTAGGATTTTTGTGCATCCATGCCCTGTGTTAATTTAAAAATATACCAGTTTGTTTTCATTTATTGGTTGAAAAGGGTTAAGGACAGATTTCACTAAGTAGTCATGATATGGTAGCTAACCAATATTTTCCCCATAGGCTTGCTGGAATGGATTTCAGCAAGATGCTTTCAGGTCTGTGGCCAGATGTGACTATTCGTGAGTATTCTTTCCTGAAGTTTCTTTCCTGAAGTTTCCCAAGTAAACTAATATGTAAACTAATTAATATCAATATAGCATCCAAGAACATCTCTGACTATTTATGCTTACCTTGATTTACTTTGTTTTCCAGATCAGAGGCAATCAAAGGATCAGTGATTGGGATTGATCTGGGTACAACAAACTCCTGTGTGGCGGTTATGGAGGGCAAACAAGCAAAGGTCAGTTTATGTTTTGAGATGGCAGTGTTGTCACCCTCTGGCATGAAAATTATTAAATTATTATTAATTATTAATAAATTATCACATTTATTTATAAAGCCCTTATACGGAGTGCTAATACAGAAACCCAACCTAAAACCCTAAAGAGCAAGCAATGCAGATGTAGAAGCACAGTTTATCATTTCATCAGGGATTTAATTATGAATGTTTGACCTGTGTGATGAAGAGAATGTCTTTGAAATCATCTTTTGATAGTTGTTTTTCTACACTGTTACTGACTAGTTTGTTGTGACAGGTACTGGAGAATGCAGAGGGAGCAAGGACAACACCTTCAGTGGTCGCCTTCACAGCTGATGGCGAGAGACTTGTTGGCATGCCAGCCAAAAGACAGGCAGTCACCAACCCTAACAACACCCTCTATGCCACCAAGCGTCTCATTGGTCGTCGTTACGACGATGCAGAGGTTCAGAAGGACCTGTGAGTGTTTTACTATATATCTCTTATATACCTTACTAGCCATTGTAAGGCATCATTAGTTGGAAATGATTTTGAGGTGTAGATAAATTCATGACAGGTTTCTCTTTGTGGCTTCACAGGAAGAACGTGCCCTACAAGATTGTCCGTGCTTCCAATGGTGATGCCTGGGTCGAGGCCCATGGAAAGCTCTACTCCCCCAGCCAGGCTGGTGCCTTCGTGCTGATGAAGATGAAGGAGACAGCAGGTAATCTACCTATCAATTAGTGTTCATTGCCCCCGTAGGGGGAACTAGCATGCCAATTCTCTGTTACCAACTACCCCTGTCTGTGTGCTAAAAAAAGCATGCACTCATTGTAACATTTTCCTGGTTTTAGAGAACTACATGGGTCACAATGTGAAGAATGCAGTGGTCACCGTGCCAGCCTACTTCAATGACTCCCAGAGACAGGTATCAGCCTTACTTTATTTCTTCAACTTTGTCTGCTGAATCATTCATTACTGGCAAACACTGGTGACCGAAAGTCACTTTGTCACTAGCTATGCCTTTGCCATTGACTCACAGAATGGTGCTCTATCAAGCCTCAACTTTGATCAGTGTATTTGTGTCTGGCTGCATTTACACAGGCAGCCCAATTAAAATGTTTTCTTTACAAATTGGGCTTCTTTTTTTTTAAGAGGTCAACCGATTAATTGGAATGGCCGATTTCAAGTTTTCTTAAAAATAGGTCATCTACATTTTTGGATGCCGATTATATTGCAATCCACGAGGAGACTGGACCGGATTTGACCATATTAATGACCTAAGGCTTGTATTTGTTTGTTTATTATAATTAAGTCTGATTTGATAGCAGTCTGACTGAGCGGTTGTAGGCAGCAGCAGGCTCGTAAGCAATTCATTCAAACTGCACTTTCCTCCATTTGCCAGCAGCTTTTCGTAATGCTTCAAGCACAGCGCTGTTTATTACTTCAAGCTCCCGAGATTAGGCTGGCAATACTATAGTGCCTATAAGAACATCCAATAGTCAAAGGTATATGAAATACAAATGGTATAGAGAGAAAGTCTTAGAATTCCTACAACCTAAAACTTCTTAACTGGGAATATTGAAGACTCAAGTTAAAATGAACCACCAGCTTTCTCATATTCTGAGAAAGGAACTTAAACGTGAGGTTTTTTTTGCATGGCACATATTGCACTTTTACTTTCTTCTCCAACACTGTTTTTGCATTATTTAAACCAAATTGAACATGTTTCATTCTTTTTTTGAGACTAAATTGATTTATTGATGTATTATATTAAGGTAAAATAAGTGTTCATTCAGTATTGTTGTAATTGTCATTATTACAAATATATATAAAAATTGGCCGATTTTTTTTTTTTAATCGGCCAATTTTTCCGGTCCTTTTTCCGGTCCTCTAATAATCGGTGTCTGTGTTGAAAAATCATAATCAGTCATCCTTTTCCGGTCCTTTCCGGTCCTTTTTCCGGTCCTCTAATAATCGGTGTCTGTGTTGAAAAATCATAATCAGTCAGCCTCTACTTTTGACCAATCGGATCAGCTCTGGAAAAAGATCTTTAACTCCCAGATTAGAAACATTTCTTGTGATATTGTGTAGAAAGACATGACTTTACAATTTCAATGACTAAAATGTCTTATTTTTTTATTTAACCTATTTTGACAGGAGAGACCTATTGAGACCTAGGTCTCTTTTCCAAATGCGCCATCTATAATACAATATAAAATACATATTAAACACTATATACTGACCCAGTCAGAAGTTGACACACCTACTCATTCAAGGGTTTTACTTTATTTGTACGATTTTCTACATGGTAGAATAATAGTGAAGATGTCAAAACTATTAAATAACACATTAAATCGTGTAGTAACCAAAAAAGTGTTAAACAAATCCAAATATATTTGAGATTCTTCAAAGTTGCCACCCTTTGCCTTGATGACAGCTTTGCTTTGCTTACAATGTCTCAAGCAGCTTCATAAGGAATACTTTTCCAACAGTCTTGAATGAGTTCCCACATATGCTGAGCACTTCTTGGCTGCTTTTCCTTCACTCTGCAGTCCAACTCATCCCTAACCATCTCAACTGGGTTGAGGTTGGGTGATTGTGGAGACCAGGTCAACTGATGCAGCACTGATGCATCACTCTCCTTTGTCAAATAGCCCTTACACAGCCTTAAGTGTGTTGGGTCATTGTCCTGTTGAAAAACAAATGATAGTCCCACTAAGCACAAACCAGATGGCATGGCGTATTGCTGCAGAATGCTGTGGTAGCCATGCTGGTTAAGTGTGCCTTGAATTCTAAATAAATCACCAGGAAAGCACCATCACACCACCTCCTCCATGCTTCATGCTGGGAGCCACACATGCAGAGATCATCCGTTCACCTACTCTGCTTCGCAGAAAGACACGGTGGTTGGAACCAAAGATCTCACATTTGGACTCATCAGACCAAAGGACCATCATATTTGAACCAGAATGCAACCACATCTGTATGTAATGACAATATGCTCATGTCTCCGCCCTAACAATGGGAGCCGTTCTCCCAAAGGCAGGAAGGTAGGCGACAAGCTTAGGTCCAAAATAAGCCCATAGAAACGCAGTTGGCTTATTTTGGCAAGAGTGAAACTTCTCGCTTCGCCTCTTCCTCTTTGCTGTGCTTCCCTGCCATCGTTCGCTTTGTGACTGACAGGCGCCTGCCCTATCAATAGATCGCTAGAAGATGCATATGTTCATTCTAGCGGGAGGGGGCCCGACGGACTAACGAATTGAAACTTTAAATTAAAAGTAGCCTAAATAATATGAAGTGGAAAATGTAGCAGGCTGAAAATGAGTCTAACCGGCTGAATAGCCGACAGCCGGCACTAATGAAAAACGCTGTGTAATGAGTAGGTCATTTTGTTTACAGGCCACAAAGGATGCTGGTCAGATTGCTGGGCTGAATGTGCTGCGAGTCATCAATGAGCCCACTGCTGCTGCTCTGGCCTACGGTCTGGACAAGACTCAGGACAGAATGTAAGTATAACAACCCTACAAACTGCTGGAAAACTTCTACGACACCTAAGCAATGACCGTGACCTTATTTTTATCCATGCTTTTCGCTCATGTTTCACACCTGTCCCTGACTTGCAGCATTGCCGTCTATGACCTGGGAGGTGGCACCTTTGACATCTCTGTCCTTGAGATCCAGAAGGGCGTGTTTGAGGTGAAGTCCACAAACGGAGACACTTTTTTGGGTGGAGAGGACTTTGACCAGCACCTACTGACCCACATTGTGAAGGAGTTCAAGAGGGAGGTGAGAAGGAGGAAGTATCCTGGATAAAGAACTATGTGATACCTTTATCTGACCAAGCACATCTGCCACATTCAAGCCAGCCATTTTTATCAAACCTTTGGTTTCTCCTTCCAGTCTGGAGTTGACCTGACCAAAGACAGCATGGCTCTGCAGAGAGTAAGGGAGGCAGCTGAGAAAGCCAAATGTGAACTGTCATCATCCCTGCAGGTGAGTTTCATCCCACAGCAGACATTTATTTCATTGCCAAGCTAATGATAAGAAGAAACAAGATCTTGGTCAATAGAAATGACTTGCTTGTATTTTATACAGTCCCTTGACCCTCATGGTTTGTGTTGTAAGATCTGTAACCCCTAGCTGTACCCTCACACGGGGGCAGCTCTAGTAGAACAAACATCACATTCCACTGCATCACTCCTCTGAGCTAGGCTGTCCATCATCCAAATGTAAGGTAGTTCAAGTATGGATGATGCAATATGTAAAACCTGTATATGTTACCTCCCTCTCAATCTTGATGTAAAACATTTTACAGAGACTTTTTCTCCCACAGACCGACATCAATCTGCCCTACCTGACCATGGATGCCTCTGGCCCCAAGCACTTGAACATGAAGTTGACCCGCTCCCAGTTTGAGGGCATTGTGTCTGACCTGATCCGCAGGACAGTGGCCCCCTGCCAGAAGGCCATGCAGGACGCTGAGGTCTCCAAGGGGGACATCGGAGAGGTGCTTCTGGTCGGTGGCATGTCCCGTATGCCCAAGGTGAGCAGATCTCCCAGTTTCTATCCCACCTCATCATGCTTTGCCCCTCTCTGACCCTCCATTCTACGGTCTCCTCTCAGGTCCAGCAGACAGTCCAAGACCTGTTTGGCCGTGCTCCCAGCAAGTCAGTCAACCCAGACGAGGCTGTGGCCATTGGAGCTGCCATCCAGGGAGGTGTTCTGGCTGGAGATGTTACTGATGTGCTCCTTCTGGATGTCACACCACTGTCTCTCGGTATCGAGACCCTCGGAGGGGTGTTCACCAAACTCATCAACAGGAACACAACCATTCCCACCAAGAAGGGCCAGGTGCGGGACAAAAATCCTAATTTGTTCTGGCTGGTGAAACCTAAATTAATTGTATATACTTCATTGTCTTACCTCATCAGTGGTACTGATGCATTCCTCCTCCTCGTTCAGGTGTTCTCAACAGCAGCTGATGGTCAGTCCCAGGTAGAGATCAAGGTGTGCCAAGGGGAGAGGGAGATGGCAGCAGACAACAAGATCCTGGGACAGTTCACTCTGGTAAGTGTCCTAGCTGATTCATACTAACTCAATTTAAATGGGATATCTTTAACTTCTCTGATGTAAACAATGTCTTACTGATGTTTCGTTCATGCAGGTTGGAATCCCTCCTGCCCCACGTGGAGTACCCCAGATCGAGGTCTGCTTCGACATTGACGCCAATGGAATCGTCCACGTCTCTGCCAAAGACAAGGGCACAGGCCGCGAACAGCAGAGTAAGATCATCAAACAACCTGCCCTTGAAATGCATGCTTTCTGTGTAGGGTGCAGTCTTTCGGATGGGACGTTAAACGGGTGTCCTGACTCTCTGAGGTCATTAAAGATCCCATGGCACTTATCGTAAGAGTAGGGGTGTTAACCCCGGTGTCCTGGCTAAATTCACAATCTGGCCCTCAAACCATCACGGTCACCAAATAATCCCCAGTTTACAATTGGCTCATTCATCCCCTTCCTCTCCCCTGTAACTATTCCCCAGGTCGTGGCTGCAAATGAGAACGTGTTCTCAGTCAACTTACCTGGTAAAATAACTGATAAATAAAAGTAGGATTTCAGTAATGTGTTTTTACTTTACACTGCTTCTCCTTCACTTCTCCAGTTGTTATCCAGTCCTCTGGTGGCCTCAGCAAGGACGACATTGAAAACATGGTTAAGAACGCAGAGAAGTACGCAGAGGAGGACCGGAGGCGAAAGGTAGGTTTGACATTCTCTTATCAGCTGTCCGTTTGAACTTTTATCAGTTACATCCCCAGCTGGAGTTGGGCTGTGTTTTGAATAAGGTGTGACTGAATGCTGACAGTAAATCTTGGTGTCCTGTTTGTTTTTGCCTAGGACCGTGTTGAGGCTGTTAACCAGGCCGAGGGCATCGTCCATGACACTGAATCCAAGATGGAGGAGTTCAAGGATCAGCTCCCTACTGATGAGGTATGTGGGACATTTTATTATAATAATACATAGGATTTTTAAAGCTTTTTACAAAAACCCAAGGACACTGAACAGCAAAATGTACATAACTATGCATCAAACATCCCAAACAATCACAAATATCAGGAAATTCTAGTAGTCCTAGTATTTGAGTTTGTTCCCCATCTTTCAGTGCAACAAACTGAAGGAAGAGATTGCCAAAGTGAGAGACTTGCTGTCACGGAAGGATGAAGAGACTGGCGAAAACATCAAACAGGCTGCCACCACCCTTCAGCAGGCATCACTCAAACTCTTTGAAATGGCTTATAAGAAGGTAATTATTTCAGCATCCCAACATTGTCCAGTATTTTTTTATTTTTTTTATTTTTTCACTTGCATTTGTAAAGGATTGTGGCCAGCCTGGAAGAAGCCTGGATTGGTTGCTTAGCTTGTCAATTAAGAGCCCAACATTCTTTCACAATGGGTCAATTGATATATTGCTGTTATATTTATTAACCAGCTGTTCTCCATTTGGTCTCAGATGGCATCAGAGAGGGAAGGTAGCAACGGCGGCTCTGGATCGTCATCGTCAGAAGGTGGAACTGGAGAGAAGAAGGAAGGCCACCAGTGAAACCTTTGCACTTGTGGTTGTCTGGAGACATGGACTGATGGGCTTGGGATTGTAGACCTGTTGTCCTGAGTGGCAGCTATTGTATTCTAGTCATTCTCACATGCTGTGTTTTTGCAGTAAAAAGTATACTGTATATGTCATTGAGTACATTTACATGCACAGTAATAATTTGATATTAAACAGATTATGGCAGTAGGCAGATTATGCAATAGTCATGTAAACACCTTACTCTGCTTATCATAATCGGCGTAAGGTCAAAATCAAAGTAAGCATACGCTGATTAAAACACCAGGACGTGTAAACATTTTGTAATCGGCGAAGTGACCGTTCGGAAACAACTGAATGTATGCGTCTTCGGAATCATATATGTGGTGGCAGAATATTTTGATTGCCGATTTTCTGCATTTTTCAGAGTGCCATCGGGTAGCCTGATTTCATGTGTCCATGTAAACGTGATTATTAGGGAAATCGTTCTTCTTGCAAAGTTTGTAAATGTTTAAATTGAACTATTATATTAATCTGATTATCCATTATAATCTCATTAGTGTGTGCATGCAACTATACTCAGTGTATGTTCCTCCACCCCTTTCTAATTTAATTGTGATAGACTATATATCCTGTCCATTTTAAGAAATTATTTGCATCTGTTGTGAAGTAGTGAACTGTTTATAGCAATTGTGTTAGTCTGACTGTGACGCCATTTTGGGTTTCATTTTTCCATGTAGCTCTGCTGGTCTAGACAACAGTGGAAATGCAATAGAAGAAGCTTGGCTTTTCTCTAGCTCCATCCTGTTTATCTGCTCTATGAAAACAGTTGGAATATGTACAGTGATATGAGTGTGTGTGTGGTTAAAGATGTATAATACGACAATACAGCTGCAGGGTTGTATTTCTATTCTTTTGAATCTCTTTGTTATTCCATTCGGTACAGAAGAGCACTCATTCTTCTTGACTTTGTCATGGGTATAAGCTGAGTGAATGATTAGAAGCTACCATGCATACAAATAGATTTTGTTTTGCCATAACTATTGTATGATGTTTGAGCTGCTGCCTATCTGACATATAATTGGCAGCAGTAGTCTGAAAAGGAGAAAATAACCAGTCTGGTATGAGGTGGATTTATTGTCAAATTTTAGATTGATTTGATATTTGGGTTCTCAATTACAGATGCTAACTTTCCAAATAAAATTCTAAATTTCAACAGTGGTTTTGGATATGAGAAATTGGCAATACATTCATTGTTCTTTTGCTGGGACTGAGGCAGATGATGTGGAGTCAAGCCAAATGTATTTGTCACAGCCATTAACCAGGTTTCCATCCACCCTTTTTATGCGAATAAAATGTCGGATAAAAAATGTTTCCACCGAAATCGGTGAACTTTACAAATGTCGACAAAATACACTCGATAATGTGGCATCTTTTTGTGGAGGTAAAATTCCTTATGCGAGAATTGTCGGTGGAAACGCTTTAATGCGCAAATATTTATGAATATTGATATAATCATATCCAGGCTATATCACAACCGGTCGTGATTATTTGTTAGCCCATAAGGCGGCGCACCGGGTCCGGGTTTGGCCGGTGTAAATAAGAATTTGCTCTTAACTGACTTGACTAGTTTAAATAAAGGTTACGTTTAAAAAGTAAATAATATCGTAGTAAACTGCGTCACGCGATGACGTGTGGTCCTCTCAATACGACTCGCCGGGAAAGCGGGCAGTTTATTGCCGCGTTCAAGACAACTGGGAACTCGTAAATCTCCGACTTCAGTGTGTTCAAAATATCTGGGAACTCCGACACTTTTTTTAATGGTCATCCAACTCGTGCATTACCGCGTTCAAAACAACTGGGAACTTGGAAAAATAGATGCCAGTGATCTTCAGGTCGGATAGTCGGAGCTCTAGGAGGCCCGAGATCCCGAGTTGGATGACTGTTACAATCGATTTCTCCCATTCGGAAACCCCCTCCCTCCCTTCAATGAATACATTGAAGTCAGATATTCCTAAATTCCCAGTAGTTTTGAACGCGGCATAAGGTCACAGCGCCAACGTTTCTTTCTTGGAGGTATAGACCTATCCCACAATTCACAGCGGAACTGTAGTCTATGGTGCCAAAAGAACTATAAATTTGCAAAGGGCTAATTTTCAGTCCTTTTTTGTCTGACATGGCAATGAAGGAGTGTCGTGTTTATTTGTCGTCTG
This sequence comes from Oncorhynchus kisutch, assembly GCF_002021735.2. NCBI lineage: Eukaryota > Metazoa > Chordata > Actinopteri > Salmoniformes > Salmonidae > Oncorhynchus > Oncorhynchus kisutch. Next base: position 22,949,349 of record NC_034188.2, read on the forward strand.
GTAAGCTTTTCCTGCTTTTAGGACAGTTTGAATGAAAATCCAGTTATTAATGATAACGTTGTAGCTAACGTTAGCTAAATAACACAATTGTGTGGAACTGACAGGGGCATGGTAGGAATGTTAATTAAACAAACTGCTAGCTAAACGCTAAGTTACCTAACTAATTTAAATATACGATTAACGTTACCTTCAGGTAGTTACTAGTTTCAATGGCTGCCATTTTACTGTTGACTGTTTGAGGCAAGTTGGTAAGGCTAACGTTACCTAAATAATTGGCAAGTTTCACATGCAAGGCCGAGATGACACGTGGTGCCACGCAAAATGTCGGACAAGTTGGCTAAAACAGTCATTCGCTACCACTTGTTTCATAGTGCTTTGTCAGAAGTCATAATTTTTACCTAGACATGTTAGTAGATATGGAATGGCTGCAAATGGGAATAACTTGATCCCCTTCAAGGGAACTGTTTCCCACATCCTAACATTCTAGACTTACAAAATCACGATTGGCTAGTTCGTGACCCAGTAGTAGTCAGCTGTACAGGCCAGCCCCATGCCTGAGTTAGTGTTACACTGTTTTAGTGGCTGTTGGTGCTGAGCTGTAGCGGAGCTGTGCCCATCTTGAGTGGGCTGTACCCACACTGGGGCAACCCTAGGAGAAGGGCCAACAAATATTTTTATTTAATACAGCCACGTCTGTAGTTACTAGTGAATTTATATTCTACTAATTTATTATTTCAGGAAATTCCAACTATTGAAGGTGAGAATAAGAATATTGTAAATGGGTATGTTCTGTGCAGTGATTTAACACATTCTTGTGTATGGTGATGAACCTTTGACACAGCACAATTCTCTATGCTTGTCTACATATTACTTGCTTATATTTATATGGCTTATAGCGCAATGTCTGAGCATTCTTTGCATTTCAGGAACCTTAATCTCTCAATTGAAGTCTCTTCAACTCTACAATGTTTTGAAGGTGAGGATGTCTCAGTAGTTGTAGCGAAACTCCATGAACAAGTACTTTAATGTGCAGTGATGCGAGCATTATAGCTTTAACCCAGCTTTCTTACTGGTGGTGACGACTTTTAAATTCTGAGCATGTTATTAATGGCCGCTACATTGTGTTTGTGCTGTAAGGACTTTGATCATTCCTAACTAAATTATTTTGTTTCAGGGGTGCCTAACTGAAATATTCCTTTACAACTCCATTGAAGGTGAGGATTGATCAGAATTATAGCTGAAAGACATGTACTGTGCAGTGATGATGACATTTATCACCTACTTATTGTCTCGTGAAGAACCTTCGGAACCCTGAGCACACTTCGTTCCTGAATACCTCACGTCTACATTCTGTGTATATATTAATGCTTTCCTTCATCTTCCAGACAAAGCATTGGATTGCTTTGACGGGATTTGATGGCTTTATTTAAAGGTAATGTACCTGTACCATGTGGATTGTCTTTTGGACCCAAGCTGTACTCATAATCATTGCAGAGGCTACTTCCTCGTTGGTGATCTCTTTTCCTTGGGAGAATAACCCAGGACTTTGGCACAGTTTGAAGTAGTCTCCATCTACAACAATCTGACTAGAAGACCTGAGACACTTTTATTTGTAATATGTTGAAACTAAACTAATGTGTTGCTGTGTAATGAGATTGGTTTGTGTACCTCAACAGGATTGTTCCTGTCTGGACTTGAATGGGGGTATATAGACTTATGCATCCTGCAGGTGACTCTCTAAACTCCAGGTCAGACCAAGTGCGAGGTAATGACCTTTGAACATGTTGATTTCTGAACCCAAATGGTACTGTCATAACTTAATGTGTGCTGATGAGAGCTTTATAGCTTTAACCCAGCTTTCTTACTGTTAGTGAAGACTCGTTAACTCTGAGCACATTTTTGTAATGGCTGTTACTGTGTACAGTATTTATTATGACTAATTCAGTGTCTTTGCATTTCAGGACTACTTGCCAACTACGGAATGTTTCAACTATTCAAGGTGACGGTGGGCATTATTTTACTAAGACATTACTAAGACATGTGCAGTGATGACATGTATCACCTACTTGATGTCTAGTGAAGAACCTTCGGAACCCTGAGCACAACTTCCTGAATGACTCTTACTGTCCGTTCTTGTATATGTTGCTCATAGGCTTTCTCTTTTCCACCTCAGGAATAATGTAGATGAGACTGGAGATGCTTAGGCTGTTTTCATGGCTTATTTGGAGTCGATGCAAGGTAATGCACTCAACATCTGAAGTGATTCTCCAACCCAAACAGTACTTCCATAAACATGCTGTGCAGTGATGCAAGCATTATAGCTTTAACCCAGCTTTCTTACTGCTGGTGACGACTTTTCAATTCTGAGCACGTTTGTAATGGCTGTTATGGCCGCTTGTGTTTGTGCTGTAAGGACTTTGATCATTCCTAACGCAATTGTTTTGGTGTTTCAGGGAAACCTGACTACGAAATATTACTTTACAACGCCATTGAAGGTGAGGCTGGATCAATTATACTAAAAGACATGCTGTGATGACATTTATCACCTACTTGATGTCTAGTGAAGAACCTTCGGAACCCTGAGCACAACTCTTCCTGAATGACTGTCTGTTTTATGTATACTTTGCTCATAAGCTTTCTCTTTTCCTCAGGAATAATGGAGATGCTTGGGCTGGATTGATGGAGTCGCTACAAGGTAATTAATTTTAAATGGGGGATTTCTGAACCCAAATGGTACAGTCAGGTACAGTGTACTGATGAGAGCTTCATAGCTTTAACCCAGCCTTACTGTTGAAGACTTGTCAATACTGAGCACAGTTTGCAGTGGCTGTTACTGTGCATAGTATTTTATAAGGACTTCATTTTACTTATCAGGTAGACTTACACTTTAGTGGGATGCCACAGCTCCATTCAAGCTATCGATGGGTTAGAATGATTGTAGCTTAACATCACGCATGTACTGCATTGATAACTTTACTCACTTGTGAAGAACCCTGAGCACAGTTCTTTCCTGACTGTCAGTCAACTTTCATCTGTATTGTTCATATCCGTTTCCTTCATCTTCCAGACAAAGCATTGAGTTACTTCGACAGGATTCGATGGCTTTATTTAAAGGTAATGTACCTATACAATGTGGATTGTCTTTTGGACCCAAGCTGTACTCCTAATCATTGCAGAGGCTACTTCCTCATTGGTGATCTATTTTCCTTGGGAGAATAACCCAGGACTTTGGCACAGTTTGAAGTAGTCTCCATCTACAACAATCTGACTAGAAGACCTGAGACACTTTAACTTGTAATATGTTGAAACTAAACTGTCGCTGTGATGAGAGCTTTATAGCTTTAACCCAGCTTTCTTACTGTTGGTGAAGACTAGTTAACGCTGAGCACATTTTCTAATGGCTGTTACTATGTGCGTAGTATTATAACTAATTAGATATCTTTGCATTTCAGGACAACTTGCTGGCTATGATTTCAAGGTGAGGATGGGTGAGGTTCTGTAGCTCAAAGACATGTACTGTGCAGTGATGATGACATTTATCACCTACTTATTGTCTAGTGAAGAACCTTCGGAACCCTGAGCACACTTCTTTCCTGAATACCTCACGTCTACATTCTGTGTACATATTGTTAATATTTTCCTTCATCTTCAACAGACAAGGGGGTGGCAGGTAGCCTAGTGGTTAAAGTGTTGGACTTGTAACCGTAAGGTTGCCAGATCGAATCCCTGAGCTGACAAGGTAAATCTGTCGTTCTGCCCCTGAACAAGGCAGTTAACCCTATGTTCCTAGGACGTCATTCAAAATAAGAATTTGTTTACTGACTTGCCTAGTTCAAGGTAAAATAAAAAAGCATTGACTTGCTTGGACAGGATTGACGGCTTGATTAAAGATAATGTACCTAGAATATCTGGAGTGATTTAGTTTTGGACCCAAGCTTGTACTCATAATCATGACACAGGCTACGTCTCCTTTGGTGATCTCTTTTCCTTGGGAGAATAACACTGGACTTTGGCACAGTTTGAAGTTGTGTCCATCTACAATAATCTGACTAGAAGACCTGAGACATTTGTAATGTATGTCTGATTTGTGTGTACCTCCACAGGTTTGTTCCTGTCTGGACTTGAATGGGGTATAGACTGCTGCATCCTGCAGGTGATTGACAACGCCAGACCACTTGGCTTGACCATCACTGGCAGGGTTCAGTGACGTGTGGTTCAATGGGCAATCCCTGTGGTTATATCTTTGGGGTGATGAAATATTTTATGACTGGGTTGAATGATGTTTTATAAAATCATGCCTAATTCTTGAGCGAATCAGACAGGCTGAGATTATTTGGTATTTTGGTCGGGTGCAGTTGAATATAAATCCCCAGTCAGAGGGTTTATTAGTAATTGCGGGTGAACAAAAGCTGACCTGCACTACTTCATATGACCCCAACTGTTCTATCCTGGCGAGTGGAGTATTGCATAATCCTGACATGTCAGTGTTTCTGAACAAATGTACCACAATGAAATGTTTGTATTACCTCAATTGTGGGCCCAACTGCATTACATTTATTTTCAAATGGTGTAAAATAAAATTATCCTTATGAGTCATGTCAAATCCATAACTGATTGTTTGTCTTTTTAATAAACAAAGTTAATGGCACAACAGACTTGACTCAAATTGTGGTTACCCCAAATTAACCCATGTACAATAAATTCGTTGATGGCTCTGCAGACTAGTGTAAGTGTTTAAAGGTCATATTTTGGGTGAATGGTTGGCAACCCGGGCCTTTGAGTGCCGATAATACTTTGCTTGATGTCTAATTGGACGGTTGATTTGAAAATGGCAGTGAAATGCTTTACAAGCTTTACGGTTTCGAGGGAAGATGCCACATTGTGCAAAGTAATTCAATGCCTCAACCCGATGGGGGCGCCGGTGAGGAGCAGCGTTCGAGCCAGTCCAGGATTGGCCAATGGTATGCCACAGTTCCTGGAAACTCGTGTATGTTCCTCATGGCGAAAGGGATTCGGAAGGGCACACCAGGAATGAAGAGAGCAGTGCGCCTCAACGGAACTTTAGCTTTTTGAGAGGAGTGGCGTTTATTACCCTTTTTTTTTTTTTTTAAATCAGGTACTACTTGGGCAGGTAGTCATTGATATATATGAATTAAATAGTTTCAAACGTGGAGGATAACCATACCGATATAACTGATTGTACAATAGATGCGATTATTACTTCTGACTCGACAGTGAGCGAATTGTTTAGATCAGTTCAGTGGAAAGCATCTGGCTGGCAGAGGAGACCCAACATGTGAGTGTGCCCACTGTGCTCTCTTCACTGAAATTGTCTGTACATTCAATTATGTCAATGTGGAGGTGTAATTTCAACGTAATTGGGTTAACCCAATCAGGGTTCTTACGTACGTTTGTCATTGAATTCTATATTTTGCCCATTTTCTTTCAGAACCGAATTAAACCGCAGTTGCTGAAAATGTTCTCTAAGGATGGATGCTTGGCTGTGTGTACAGTGATATTTATTCTGTCATCAAGTGAGGCTAGAGGTAAGGGATCAACTTCTTGTTACCTTTGTGCAGTGTATTCAATGTCACAAATAACCTAAACGAAATATAGAAATAATTATCAGCTTTCGTCTGTCCTCATTGATGTACAAATACATATGAAAATATATATCCATTTGAAAAGCTGAGTAATATGTGGACTGCACATTTTTGACATACATAATATTTTACACTTTATATACGGCACCCAGTGGCGAACAGTGCTGTTTAAGATGACGGAGGATTCTTTTTTTTCTTTTTTTAATGAGCCTAATTTCTATTACAGCATATTGGATGACTGTCATTCATATTCCATTCACCCAGTTCAATGTAACATCGATAGGTTTAGGCTACTACGTGATACTCAAATTTTCCCTATACCCATCACGAGGTTGTTGAAACCTAGCCTATGAATGAAAGTTTACAATGTAGCTGCACACAGTTTGAGAGAAAATGTTGAGGTGACAGACCACCTTGCACACTCTTACCTGCATCGAGCAGATCTAGGGTGTAGTCATTAGTCCAACAGTTTGCTTCCGTTTAAGAAACGTTTTTCAACAGATTCGGCAGTATAGCGTTACACCTGTGGGCCCCAGTGGAAATAAATTAATAAAACCAAACATTTACCTTGACTTAGAAGAGTTCCAGTCTTGTGCTGGATAGTCATAACCATATAGCTAACATAGCATCCCTCTGTTTGAGCCGGTTGTTTCAAGTAGACTAAACTAGCTAGCTAAATTAAACTGAAAGTTTAAAAAAAGAAATCTCTCTCTTGTTTCTTCTTAATTTTTGAAGAAAATATTTGGTAAAAACGGTTCAATTGTTTTTCCCTCTCTTTGAGTCAACCAGTCACCACATTTTATGCACGGCAATGCTAGCTATCTGTAGCTTATGCTTTCAGTACTAGATTCATTCTCAGATCCTTTGATTGGATGGACAACATGTCAGTTCATGCTGCAAGAGCTCTGATAGGTTGGAGCACGTCCTCTGGAAATTGTCATAATTACTGTGTAAGTATGGAAGGGGGTGAGAATCAAGAGCTTCCTAGTTTTTGTATTGAAGTCAATGTACCAAGCGGGGGATGGAAACTAGCTGTCCTCCAGCTAGATCATGCTGTTGAGGCCTCTGTATACATTAATTGCAAAACTGTGTTTTAAGAAATTATTTGGTGATGTGAATATATTTAGTAAAGTTCTTTCTAAAAAGTACAACTTTTTTTAATGTTTTACAATTTTTATGAAATTCACTGAGGAGGATGGTCCTCCCCTTCCTCCTCTGAGGAGCCTCTGCAGAATTAGCACCATAGATCATACTGTGTTTCCAAGCAGAGACACTAGTTGATTATTGTTTATATATACAGTACCAGTCAAAAGTTTGGACACACCTACTCATTCAAGGGTTTTTCATTATTTTTTACTCTTTTCTACATTGTAGTGAAGACATCAGAACTATGAAATAACACGTATGGAATCATGTAGTGACCAAAAAAGTGTTAAAAAAAATCAAAATATATTTTAGATTCTTCAAAGTAGCCACCCTTTGCCTTGATGACAGCTTTGCACACTCTTGGCATTCTCTCAACCAGCTTCATGAGGAATGATTTTCCAACAGTCTTGAAGGAGTTCCCACATATGCTGAGCACTTGTTGGCTACTTTTCCTTCACTCTGCAGTCCAACCATCCCAAACCATCTCAACTGGGTTGAAGTTGGGTGAATGTGGAGGCCAGGTCATCTGAGGCAGCACTCCATCGCTCTCCTTGGTCAAATAGCTCTTACACAGCCTGCAGGTGTGTTTTGGGTCATTGTCCTGTTGACAAACAAATGATAGTCCCACTAAGCGCAAACCAGATGGGATGGCATGTCGATGCAGAATGTTGTGGAAGCCATGCTGGTTAAGTGTGCCTTGAATTCTAAATAAATCACATAAATCACCAAAGGACAGATTTCCACCGGTCTAATGTCCATTGCTATTGTTTCTTGGCCCAAGCAAGTCTGTTCTTCTTCTTATTGGTGTCCTTTAGTAGTGTTTTTTTTGTTGCAGCAATTCGACCATGAAGGCCTGATTCACGCAGTCTCTTGAACTCTGTGAAGCATTTATTTGGGCTGCAATCTAAGGTGCAGTTAACTCTAATGAACTTATCCTCTGCAGCAGATGTTCAAAAGTCACTTAGAAATGCCCTTGTTTTTTAAATACATTTGTAAAAAAAATTGTCCATTAAAATAACATCAAATTGATCAGAAATACAGTGTAGACATTGTTAATGTTGTAAATGACTATTGTAGCTGGAAACGGCAGATTTTTTATGTAATATCTACATAGGCGTACAGATGCCCATTATCAGCATCCATCACTTCTGTGTTTCAATGGCATGTTGTTTTAGCTAATCCAAGTTTATAATTTTAAAAGGCTATTGATCATTAGAAAACCCTTTTGCAATTATGTTAGCACAGCATATATATATATATATATATAACGCAACATATAAAGTATTGGTCCCATGTTTCATGAGCTAAAATAAAATATCCCAGAAATGTTCCATACTCACAAAATGTTTATTTCTCTCAAATGTTGTTTCATTCACTCTTAGTGAGCATTTCTCCTTTGCCAAGATAATCTAGCCACCTTACAGGTGTGGCATATCAAGAAGCTGATTAAACAACATGATCATTGCACCTTGTGCTGGGGACAATAAAAGGCCACACTAAAATGTGCAGTTATGTCACACAACACAATGCCACAGATGTTTCAGTTTTGAGGGAGCGTGCAATTGGCATGCTGTCCACAGGAATGTCCACCAGATCTGTTGCCAGATAATTGAATGTTCATTCCTCCAATGTCTTTTTAGAGAATTTGTCAGTACGTACAACCTGCCTCACAACCTCAGACCAAGTGTATGGCTTTGTATGGGTGAGTGGTTTGCTGATGTTGACATTGTATGCCCCATGGTGGAGGTGGGATTATGGTATGGGCAGGCATACTACGGACAGCAAACACAATTGCATTTTATCGATGACCATTTAAATGCACAGAAATACCGTGACGAGATCCTGAGGCCCATTGTTAGGCCCATTTTCTGTAAGCTATCTTTGACCAACTGATGCATATCTGTATTCCCAGTCAACTGAAATCCATAGATTAGGGCCTAATTTATTTCAATTGACTGATTTCCTTATATAAACTGTAACTCAGTAAAGTCTTTGAAATTGTTGCATGTTGCATTTATATTGTTGTTCAGTATATACATTTTTTAAATTATTTTTATTATTATTATTCATTTGTTTAACCTACAGTTGAAGTCAGAAGTGTACATACACTTTGGTCGGAGTCATTAAAACTCGTTTAATGCACAAATTTCTTGTTAACAAACTATAGTTTTGGCAAGTCATTTAGGACATCTACATTGTGCATGACACAAGTCATTTTTCCAACAATTGTTTACAGACAGATTATTGCACTTATAATTCACTGTATCTCAATTCCAGTGGGTCAGAAGTTTACATACACTAAGTTGACTGTGCCTTTAAACAGCTTGGAAAATTCCCGAAAATGGCTTTAGAAGCTTCTGATAGGCTAATTGACATAATTTGAGTCAATTGGAGGTGTACCTGTGGATGTATTTCAAGGCCTATCTTCAAACTCCGTGCCTCTTTGTTTGACATCATGGGAAAAACCACAAGAAATCAGCCAAGACCTCAGAATTTTTTTTAGACCTCCACAAGTCTGGTTCATCCTTGGGGAGCAATTTCCAAACGCCTGAAGGTACCACGTTCATCTGTACATACAATAGTACGCAAGAATAAACACAATAGGACCATGCAGCCGTCATACCGCTCAGGAATCTCTTAAGAGATGAACATACTTTGGTGCGAAAAGTGTGTCACTTTCTAACCTTAGTTCCTTTATTATGTCTTCGTGTTAGTTTGGTCAGGGCGTGAGTTGGGGTGGGTAGTCTATGTTCTTTTTTCTATGTTGTATTTCTGTGTTTGACCTGGTATGGTTCTCAATCAGAGGCAGCTGTCGATCGTTGTCTCTGATTGAGAATCATACTTAGGTAGCCTGTTTTCCCCATGTTGGTTGTGGGTGATTATTTTCCGTGTCAGTATTTGCTCCATACCGGACTGTGTCGGTTTCCATTTATTCTCTTATTCTTTTGTTTTCTGTGTTCAGATATATTTCATTACAATTATATTATGGACACTTACCACGCTGCGTATTAGTCCGATCCTTCCTACTCCTCCTCAGAAGAGGAGGACGAAAACTGTTACAAAGTGCAAATCAATCCCAGAACAACAGCAAAGGACCTTGTGAAGATGCTGAAAGAAACAGGTACAAAAGTATCTATATCCACAGTAAAACGAGTCCTATATCGACATAACCTGAAAGGCTGCTCAGCAAGGAAGAAGCCACTGCTCCAAAACCGGTTTGCAACTGCACATGGGGACAAAAATTTTACTTTTTGGAGAAATGTCCTCTGGTCTGATGGAACAAAAATAGAACTGTTTGGCCATGATGGCCATCGTTATGTTTGGAGGAAAAAGGGGGAGGCTTGCAAGCTGAAGAACACCATCCCAACCATGAAGCACGGGGGTGGCAGCATCATGTTGTGGTGATGCTTTGCTGCAGGAGGGACTGGTGCACTTCAGAAAATAGATGGAATCATGAGGCAGGAACATTATGTGGATATGTTGAAGCAACCTCTCGACATCGGTCAGGAAGGTAAAGCTTGGTCGCAAATGGGTGTTCCAAATGGACAATGACCCCAAGCATACTTCCAAAGTTGTGGCAAAATGGCTTAAGGACAACAAAGTCAAGGTATTGGAATGGCCATCACAAAGCCCTGACCTCAATCCTATAGAAAATCTGTGGGTAGGACTGAAAAAGCGTGTGCGAGCAAGGAGACCTACAAACTTGACTCGGTTACACCAGCTCTGTCAGGAGGAATGGGCCAAAATTCGTCCAACTTATTGTGGGAAGCTTGTGGAAGGCTACCCAAAATGTTTGACCCAAGTTAAACTATTTAAAGCCAATGGTACCAAATACTTGTTGAGTGTATGTAAACTTCTGACCCACTGGGTATGTGATGAAATAAATAAAAGCTGAAATCATTCACTCTACTATTATTCTGACATTTCACATTCCTTAAATAAAGTGGTGATCCTAACTGACCTAAGACCAGGAATGTTTACTAGGATTAAATGTCGGGAATTGTGAAAAACCGAGTTTAAATGTATTTGTTTAAATGTATTTGGCTAAAGTGTATGTAAACTTCTGACTTCAACTGTAATTATTCTCAGCAAATAGTTTTTTTTATTAACAATTATGTTTACTCTACTTCCAATCGCACATTGAAATGTACTTTAAGGTCCAGAACAAATCCTCTGTGGTAAATCTGTTTAATGAATAACTGCTCACCCAGAGAGAGTGGCCTGCGCTGTGTTTACAGACCACGGGGCTGCACATAAATGTGGCTTTTGAAGCAACCCAGTTTTCATTAGTGGAGGAAGGAGGCTGTCAGAGAGCAAGCATGCCTTTTCTTGGAGTTGCTGTGGAAATATAGAGGTACCTAAGTTTGTATCTCCTGCCAAGTTGAAAGCTGTTAACGTATATCAAAGCAGGGCTGATGACATCTGCTGGGCTGTGTGGGTAAACCAGGGGAACAAGTGTTGCTTTATACGGAGCAGAGAGGAGCTGATGGTCTGGCCTCTGTGATCCTCTAGTCTACCCTGCTGACTCTAGTAGACTCAAGGCCACTGGCACTGACATTTCAAATCAAATTTTATTTGTCACATGCACCGAATACTGTGAAATGCTTACTTACAATCCCTAAACTAACAATGTAATTAAAAAAATAATAAGAGTGAAGAAAAAAGTATTTACTAAATAAACTAAAGTAAAAAATAAAATAAAAGATCAACAATTAATGAGGCTATATACAGGGGGTACCGGTACTGAGTCAATGTTCCGGAGTACAGGTTAGTCAAGGTAATTGAGGTTATATGTACATGTAAAATAAAATAAAATAAAATCACATGTATTTATATAGCCCTTCGTACATCAGCTGATATTTCAAAGTGCTGTACAGAAACCCAGCCTAAAACCCCAAACAGCAAGCAATGCAGGTGTAGAAGCACGGTGGCTAGGAAAAACTCCCTAGAAAGGCCAAAACCTAGGAAGAAACCTAGAGAGGAACCAGGCTATGTGGGGTGGCCAGTCCTCTTCTGGCTGTGCCGGGTGGAGATTATAACAGAACATGGCCAAGATGTTCAAATGTTCATAAATGATCAGCATGGTTGAATAATAATAAGGCAGAACAGTTGAAACTGGAGCAGCAGCACGGTCAGGTGGACCGGGGACAGCAAGGAGTCATCATGTCAGGTAGTCCTGGGGCATGGTCCTAGGGCTCAGGTCCTCCGAGAGAGAGAGAAAGAGAGAATTAGAGAGAGCATATGTGGGGTGGCCAGTCTTCTTCTGGCTGTGCCGGGTGGAGATTATAACAGAACATGGCCAAGATGTTCAAATGTTCAGAAATGACCAGTATGGTCGAATAATAATAAGGCAGAACAGTTGAAACTGGAGCAGCAGCACGGCCAGGTGGACTGGGGACAGCAAGGAGTCATCATGTCAGGTAGTCCTGGGGCATGGTCCTAGGGCTCAGGTCCTCCGAGAGAGAGAAAGAAAGAGAGAAGGAGAGAATTCGAGAACGCACACTTAGATTCACACAGGACACCGAATAGGACAGGAGAAGTACTCCAGATATAACAAACTGACCCTAGCCCCCCGACACACAAACTACTTCAGCATAAATACTGGAGGCTGAGACAGGAGGGGTCAGGAGACACTGTGGCCCCATCCGAGGACACCCCGGAAAGGGCCAAACAGGAAGGATATAACCCCACCCACTTTGCCAAAGCACAGCCCCCACACCACTAGAGGGATATCTTCAACCACCAACTTACCATCCTGAGACAAGGCTGAGTATAGCCCACAAAGATCTCCGCCATGGCACAACCCAAGGGGGATGGGCTAAAGTGACTATGCATAGATAATATATAATAAATAGCGAGTAGCAGAGGCTTAAAAAGGGGAGGGGGTCAATGCAAATATTCTGGGTAGCCATTTGATTGGAGGCTAGAAGCTGTTTAGAAGTTTTTGGTGCTCCCGTACTGCTTCCCATGCAGTAGCTGAGAGAACAGTCTATGACTTGGGTGGCTGGAGTCTTTGGCAATTTTTAGGGCTATAGAGGTCCTGGATGGCAGGAAGCTTGGCCCCAGTGATGTACTGGGCCATACACACTACCCTCTGTAGCTCCTTGTGGTCGGGGCCGAGAATTTGCCATACCAGACAGTGATGCAACCAGTCAGGCTGTTGATGTTGCAGCTATATAACCTTTTGAGGATCTGAGGACCCATGCCAAATCTTTTCAGTCTCCTGAAGGAGAATAGGTGTTTTCGTGCCCTCTTCACGGCATGTATGGACCATGATAGTTTGTTGGTGATGGGGACACCAAGGAACTTGAAACTCTCAACCTGCTCCACTACAGCTCCGTCGATGAGAATGGGGGCGGGCTCGGCCCTCCTTTTCCTGTCGTCCACGATATCCCCAGAATTGCGCTGTTGGTCTGGCCTCTGTGATCCTCTAGTCTACCCTGCTGACTCAGGGTCACTGGCCCTGACATGTTACCAGAATGTCAGGAAATAAAAACTCAATTCAGGAAACAAGCACAGTCCAAAGTGAATGATTATTGTTTGTTTAATTTGAAGCAACATTATATTTTGTATTTCATTATATCTCATTGGATGGGTATGGCCTATTTGAATTCCCTTATTAATGTTAAAATTGACTAAATGTTGATTTGAGTGTCAATATTAGGTATAAGGATTTGACTGTTTTTAAACCTTTTTATTCAGTTCAGTATGACACCTGTGATATGTTTCTGAAGTTGACATACCTACCTTACTGTAGAATTCTCACTATTGTGTCTCAGGGTTTAAGTGTGATATCATCATCCAGGTGGGCTCTGACTAAAGCTACCTGATGACATTCCGAGAGAGACTGCTGGGCTCTGACTACAGCTACCTGATGACATTCAGAGAGAGACTGCTGGGCTCTGACTAAAGCTACCTGATGACATTCAGAGAGCGACTGCTGGGCTCTGACTGAAGCTATTTATTTATTTATTTTATTTTACCTTTATTTAACCAGGTAGGCAAGTTGAGAACAAGTTCTCATTTACAATTGCGACCTGGCCAAGATAAAGCAAAGCAGTTCGACAGATAAAACGACACAGAGTTACACATGGAGTAAAAACAAACATACAGTCAATAATGCAGTATAAACAAGTCTATATACAATGTGAGCAAATGAGGTGAGAAGGGAGGTAAAGGCAAAAAAGGCCATGATGGCAAAGTAAATACAATATAGCAAGTAAAATACTGGAATGGTAGTTTTGCAATGGAAGAATGTGCAAAGTAGAAATAGAAAATAATGGGGTGCAAAGGAGCAAAATAAATAAATAAATTACAATTAAATACAGTTGGGAAAGAGGTAGTTGTTTGGGCTAAATTATAGGTGGGCTATGTACAGGTGCAGTAATCTGTGAGCTGCTCTGACAGTTGGTGCTTAAAGCTAGTGAGGGAGATAAGTGTTTCCAGTTTCAGAGATTTTTGTAGTTCGTTCCAGTCATTGGCAGCAGAGAACTGGAAGGAGAGGCGGCCAAAGAAAGAATTGGTTTTGGGGGTGACTAGAGAGATATACCTGCTGGAGCGTGTGCTACAGGTGGGAGATGCTATGGTGACCAGCGAGCTGAGATAAGGGGGGACTTTACCTAGCAGGGTCTTGTAGATGACATGGAGCCAGTGGGTTTGGCGACGAGTATGAAGCGAGGGCCAGCCAACGAGAGCGTACAGGTCGCAATGGTGGGTAGTATATGGGGCTTTGGTGATAAAACGGATTGCACTGTGATAGACTGCATCCAATTTGTTGAGTAGGGTATTGGAGGCTATTTTGTAAATGACATCGCCAAAGTCGAGGATTGGTAGGATGGTCAGTTTTACAAGGGTATGTTTGGCAGCATGAGTGAAGGATGCTTTGTTGCGAAATAGGAAGCCAATTCTAGATTTAACTTTGGATTGGAGATGTTTGATATGGGTCTGGAAGGAGAGTTTACAGTCTAACCAGACATCTAAGTATTTGTAGTTGTCCACGTATTCTAAGTCAGAGCCGTCCAGAGTAGTGATGTTGGACAGGCGGGTAGGTGCAGGTAGCGATCGGTTGAAGAGCATGCATTTAGTTTTACTTGTATTTAAGAGCAATTGGAGGCCACGGAAGGAGAGTTGTATGGCATTGAAGCTTGCCTGGAGGGTTGTTAACACAGTGTCCAAAGAAGGGCCGGAAGTATACAGAATGGTGTCGTCTGCGTAGAGGTGGATCAGGGACTCACCAGCAGCAAGAGCGACCTCATTGATGTATACAGAGAAGAGAGTCGGTCCAAGAATTGAACCCTGTGGCACCCCCATAGAGACTGCCAGAGGTCCGGACAGCAGACCCTCCGATTTGACACACTGAACTCTATCAGAGAAGTAGTTGGTGAACCAGGCGAGGCAATCATTTGAGAAACCAAGGCTGTCGAGTCTGCCGATGAGGATATGGTGATTGACAGAGTCGAAAGCCTTGGCCAGATCAATGAATACGGCTGCACAGTAATGTTTCTTATCGATGGCGGTTAAGATATCGTTTAGGACCTTGAGCGTGGCTGAGGTGCACCCATGACCAGCTCTGAAACCGGATTGCATAGCAGAGAAGGTATGGTGAGATTCGAAATGGTCGGTAATCTGTTTGTTGACTTGGCTTTCGAAGACCTTAGAAAGGCACGGTAGGATAGATATAGGTCTGTAGCAGTTTGGGTCAAGAGTGTCCCCCCCTTTGAAGAGGGGGATGACCGCAGCTGCTTTCCAATCTTTGGGAATCTCAGACGACACGAAAGAGAGGTTGAACAGGCTAGTAATAGGGGTGGCAACAATTTCGGCAGATAATTTTAGAAAGAAAGGGTCCAGATTGTCTAGCCCGGCTGATTTGTAGGGGTCCAGATTTTGCAGCTCTTTCAGAACATCAGCTGAATGGATTTGGGAGAAGGAGAAATGGGGAAGGCTTGGGCGAGTTGCTGTTGGGGGTGCAGTGCTGTTGTCCGGGGTAGGAGTAGCCAGGTGGAAAGCATGGCCAGCCGTAGAAAAATGCTTATTGAAATTCTCAATTATGGTGGATTTATCAGTGGTGACAGTGTTTCCTATCTTCAGTGCAGTGGGCAGCTGGGAGGAGGTGTTCTTATTCTCCATGGACTTTACAGTGTCCCAGAACTTTTTTGAGTTAGTGTTGCAGGAAGCAAATTTCTGCTTGAAAAAGCTAGCCTTGGCTTTTCTAACTGCCTGTGTATAATGATTTCTAGCTTCCCTGAACAGCTGCATATCACGGGGGCTGTTCGATGCTAATGCAGAACGCCATAGGATGTTTTTGTGTTGGTTAAGGGCAGTCAGGTCTGGGGAGAACCAAGGGCTATATCTGTTCCTGGTTCTAAATTTCTTGAATGGGGCATGTTTATTTAAGATGGTTAGGAAGGCATTTAAAAAAAATATCCAGGCATCCTCTACTGACGGGATGAGATCAATATCCTTCCAGGATACCCCGGCCAGGTCGATTAGAAAGGCCTGCTCGCAGAAGTGTTTCAGGGAGCGTTTTACAGTGATGAGTGGAGGTCGTTTGACCGCTGACCCATTACGGATGCAGGCAATGAGGCAGTGATCGCTGAGATCTTGGTTGAAGACAGCAGAGGTGTATTTAGAGGGGAAGTTGGTTAGGATGATATCTATGAGGGTGCCCGTGTTTAAGGTTTTGGGGAGGTACCTGGTAGGTTCATTGATTATTTGTGTGAGATTGAGGGCATCAAGTTTAGATTGTAGGATGGCTGGGGTGTTAAGCATGTTCCAGTTTAGGTCGCCTAGCAGCACGAACTCTGAAGATAGATGGGGGGCAATCAGTTCACATATGGTGTCCAGAGCACAGCTGGGGGCAGAGGGTGGTCTATAGCAGGCGGCAACGGTGAGAGACTTGTTTTTAGAGAGGTGGATTTTTAAAAGTAGAAGTTCAAATTGTTTGGGTACAGACCTGGATAGTAGGACAGAACTCTGCAGGCTATCTTTGCAGTAGATTGCAACACCGCCCCCTTTGGCAGTTCTATCTTGTCTGAAAATGTTGTAGTTTGGAATTAAAATGTCTGAGTTTTTGGTGGTCTTCCTAAGCCAGGATTCAGACACAGCTAGAACATCCGGGTTGGCAGAGTGTGCTAAAGCAGTGAATAGAACAAACTTAGGGAGGAGGCTTCTAATGTTAACATGCATGAAACCAAGGCTATTACGGTTACAGAAGTTGTCAAAAGAGAGCGCCTGGGGAATAGGAGTGGAGCTAGGCACTGCAGGGCCTGGATTCACCTCTACATCGCCAGAGGAACATAGGAGTAGAATAAGGGTACGGCTAAAAGCTATGAGAATTGGTCGTCTAGAACGTCTGGAACATAGAGTAAAAGGAGGTTTCTGGGGGCGATAAAATAGCATCAAGGTATAATGTACAGACAAATGTATGGTAGGATGTGAATACAGTGGAGGTAAACCTAGGTATTGAGTGATGAAGAGAGAGATATTGTCTCTAGAAACATCGTTGAAACCAGGAGATGTCATTGCATGTGTGGGTGGTGGAACTAATAGGTTGGATAAGGTATAGTGAGCAGGACTAGAGGCTCTACAGTGAAATAAGCCAATAAACACTAACCAGAACAGAAATGGACAAGACATATTGACATTAAGGAGAGGCATGCTTAGTCGAGTGATCAAAAGGGTCCGGTGAGTGGAGAGGTTGGTTGGTGATTTAGACAGCTAGCCAGGGCATCGGTAGCAAGCTAGCATAGGATGGAGGTCTGTTGTTAGCCACCTCATGCGTTCCGTCAGTAGATTAGTGGGGTTCCGTGTGGTAGAGGGGATTAATCCAAATCACACAACAACAACAAAAATAAAAACAATAGATATAGTTATAGAGGCCCAAGAAGAAAACATAATAATAATAATAAAATAAAAAATATAAAATAATAAAAAATAAAATTGTCCGATTGTCTATTCAGATAGCAGCCGGTAAGACAGCTAACGGTTAGCAGGCCGCAGATGGGCGTTCAGGTAACGTCGCGACGGAGGAGCCAGCCGAATAACTCCTTCGGGTAGATAACGTCGGCAGTCCAGTTGTGAAGGCCCGGTGGGGCTCCGCGAAGGCAGTAAAACGGGTCCGGATAGGTGACTGCAGCCCAGGTGTGATTGATGGAACTCAGGAGTGATTGACGGAGCTTGCTAGCTCCGGAATAACCTGATGACATTCAGAGAGAGAGAGGCCACCACAAGACTGCTGGGTAAATCAGATCTTGACCTTATTCTGTGGATTAGTCAGCATTGTTATCTCTGTTGATCCTTGTCTGTTCACTGCACTCCTCTCACACTGTGCGCATGTGCGTGCGTGTGTGTGCGTGCGTGTGTATGCGCGCTGGAATGGGTGGGTGGGTGGTAAAAGGGAAAACACTCTGTTGTCGTTGGATTGCTCCTTTCCTTTCTGCCTTGTCTGAGTCATCCTAGGAATGTCATGTCAGAGCCCAGGACGTTGGGAAACGTGTGCGTCTCTCTGGCAGTGTAGAGAGAGGTGCTATGCGGGAGGTTTGGAACGGGAACAGGTTCATTGTAAAGTACTGGTTTTGATCCAGGTGAGGGATGCAGCCTATTGGGTTTTGTCTCCGTTATGTATTGTCCCTTGCTGGCCTGATATACAAATACCTCTTGTTATTCTGGTGGGTCAGATCAAGAGTTCACAATCCTCATTTCATCGAAATTGTCTTCAGTGTCATGCATTCAAGTATTTATTTTCCCACAAGAGAGAGTTTGGTGTTTTTGAAGGGCTTCTACTTTTGTGTATGAGTGTGCTTGACATAACTGTTATCATACAGTGTTCACAGTTTCGCCATGTGGGTTTAATCCAAAATTCAGTTTCCCCTTGTTCACAGTATGAATCCTCCACTAATCATAGTTATGACTCCCGAGACTGAGCAGGGCTCACGAAAGGAAGTCCAGGCAACATGTATGCCATTGACCGCTGAGAAATACCAAGTCCATGCTGGCTGGCCCTCAATGAATGAAGAATGATGCTGCAGGAGCAGGCACATCACTGGGTGGGCTAGCATAGATACGCTCCACACACCAGCCAGCGAAGATAAAGTGTGAACACAGCCAGGTTGTGGAATGTTCTTGTTCCTCCTCTCCCTGGTGCGTCGAGAGAGTTCCTGTTTCTCACTGGCTCTTTGTGGTGTCTGGATTGGAAAGAAGTAGCCCACATTGACCCCCAGACACTAAGGCTCTAGCTAGTCTATCTGCCACTGCCAGCCCAACCCAGCTCAGTGCCCCGATGCTCAGCCACTCTCACCCAGCGTCCATGGCTCTGTGCCGGCTATCACAGCTCCAGGACCAGCCAGCCAGCCATCTGCCGGACCGACATGTTCAGATGGGCTTGGAGATTGCTGGCTCTGAGCTGATTTAAAGCTCCAAGTCAACCAGACCGTACCCACAGCTAATAAATAGGAAGTTGTTTAATTAGTACTTCCACTCAGCGGTACAGAACTCTGAAGAAACTGTTTCTTTCTCCGACGCAGTGACAGTCATGTTTGTTATTTTTCCTTTTTGTTGTCTTGGACATACATCAAAGAACCCAACTTGCGCTTTAACCTCTCAATCTGAAAATGATTTTGAGGAGTGTAGTTGGTGTTAAATGAGACATAGTAACATGCTGCATACTGCACAGTGTCAGTGAGGGAGTGTTTGTGCCATGGCCTCTCCTCCCAGAGACCTCACAGCACAACAAGGCCTTCTGGCCATTCAAGGCCCCTAAACAACCTTGTAACAATGTAATGAATAAATAGGAGATCGGATTCAGCTGATAGGCACACAGCCAGGCTGCTGATTATACAGGCTCTGCTGAGCCACGGGGACTGACTGGAGCCACGGGGACTGACTGGAGCCATGGGGACTGACTGGAGCAAGGGGACTGACTGGAGCAAGGGGACTGGGGATTGGACTGGCCTCTTCAGCCTCTGATGGCCAGCAGCGTAGTCTGGCACAAATCCACTTGTCAGGAAGGTGGAGGATGGATTGAACCCTGGACTTAAGTTTCTTTAAGTTTCCTGGTTACAACTTGTTTAGAAATAAACACTTAAGGCCTCATATCCCAGTATGTTTGAGGTACGTTAGAAGGATTGCAGGCGGCTGCAAACTTGTCTTTTAAAACTGATTATTGTAATACTATCTGTTTTGAGTCCACACTGTTCTGTCCATTCTCTTATGGTATTTCCCCTATCTTCAGAATACCTTCCATGTTCATCTCTTGCCTGATCCATCTGAGTGCTATTTGCTAGTACCTCTTCCAGCTGGCTGTCTGATTATGTGCAGGGTCCTGTTTGAAGGTGTGCACACAGTTAAACAGTATCAGGTGCCGCCTGGGCTTCGCATCGAGGACCTGACAGTGTCTGAAGACACAAACAAGAGCTGTAGCCAGAGCTGGCTCTCCTCTGACTGCTGTCCTGCTGCCCTGTCTTGCTACTCTGTTCTGCTGCTCTGTCCCTAACAGAGCGGAGGTCCAGTCTCATCCTGTAGACAGCCTGAAGACACAGGTAATGCGGAGGGATACCAGGAGGGCTTGGTGTGCCAGGAGAATGACTGATGTCAGCCAGGATATAATGTAGTGCTAATGTTACTGATGTTTTTAGATTATGGGTCAAGCTTAGAAGACAACTGAGTTTTTTGTCAATTGTGTAGATGAAGGAAACTCAGACCATTACCGTGGACCTATTGAAGCCTGTTTTCCACCAAGATGACCCTGCTAAAGGCCAATATGTCAGGTATTATACACTTAACACACACATGATCCCATTCAGAGTTAACACAAGCCCACCTTTCTCATATTGCGGTTGTTTTTACATTCTCTCTTAATTTTTGGCCTGGAAACAGACAGCTTGGCTTATGCTCCTGACTGTGTTCTCTGGCTCCATAAAGCTAGTGCTCCGTACAGCTAGTGCTCCGTACAGCTAGTGCTCCGTACAGCTAGTGCTCCATATAGCTAACACATTTTCATTAGGGAGAAGCCTTCTTATTAGATTGGAACATGATGTTCATTGTGGCAGATCTCAGTGAGTGAAGGACACACCAATGTGTTACCGTCCGGCTCTTACCAGTCCACATGAATTCAGCTTGCCAAACCCCATATTGTATATCTCACTCCATCTTTTTTCAATTCCACAGGAGAATTGTTTTGAAGTAGGTCCCAGTTTTCTTTGTTGTTGTGATCTCCGTTAAGCGTTCACACTTAAAACAAGTCTGTGGTGTTTCGCGTGAGGGGAAAGGAACTTAACGTAAACAAGCCAGTTAATGAGTTGCATTTGGTTTGAAGCATATTGCTCAAGCATGGCTATTTGAGAAGTGTTGGTATTTATAGAAGAGACATTAAAACACGAAGGAAGGAGAGCGGCTGGTGTTCAAACATTCCCTGGTTTAGATGAAGGCCCCCACTCTGCTGGAGGTCAGTGAGGTGTCAACCTGAGTGTGCCCTGGGTGTGCTCTTTACCTGCCTGAGCCCGAAGCTGCACTGTTTGCACAGGTGGGAAAGGGTACCTTGGAGTGAATGAGAGATTGGAAAGCCACTGTCATCCCTCCCTCCATTGTTCACTCCATTCCCGTGGATTTAGCTTGTCGGAGCAGAGCACTGGTACAAGACCAGGCCGAGTGTTCGTCACGACCAATTTGTTCTCATGTGGGGCCCCTCCTCCTAATGGAAGCTTGCTTTGTGGCAGTCTCTTTGTCCCATGGTAAAGGTGGGATTACACGGCATTTAACCAGGAGGATTACAGGAGCCTACCAACCAGCACCACTCCTCATAGCCCTACAATCTAGGCTTTTAAAATGTCACAGAACAGACGCTGTGAATATGCCCATTCTGTGCGTTTGTCCCATTGACTCAGGGCGGCTTCTCTGTAGAATCCTGTGGTTTTCTCAGAACACCAACATTCCAGGCATTTAGAACCTGTGGCTCAACGGAAGGGCCTCCTTAATGGCTTTCATCCCTACTCTGCTGCTTCACCCATTCAATGGCAGCTAGAGCCCACTACTGCCTGGCCCTGGTTCAATGCCGTAGGTCACACAATGTTATGGGACTAAGCAGCACAGTGCTAATGAAAGGCTCCCCTGATGAAAGAGAGAGAGAGGGAGTGCCCACCCGGCCCCCCTGATGAAAGAGGGGGAGCGCCCACCCGGCCCCCCTGATGAATGAGAGAGGGGGAGCGCCCACCCGGCTCCCCTGATGAGAGAGGGAGAGAGGGAGCACCCACCCGGCCCCCCTGATGAAAGAGAGAGAGAGGGAGCGCCCACCCGGCCCCCCTGATGTAAGAGAGAGGGGGAGCGCCCACCCGGCTCCCCTGATGAAAGAGAGAGGGGTAGCGCCCACCCGGCTCCCCTGATGAAAGAGCAAGAGGGAGCGCCCACCCGGCTCCCCTGATGAAAGAGCAAGAGGGAGCGCCCACCCGGCCCCCCTGATGAAAGAGCAAGAGGGAGCGCCCACCCGGCTCCCCTGATGAGAGGGAGATAGGGAGCGCCCACCCGGCTCCCAAGATGAGAGAGAGGGAGCGCCCACCCGGCTCCCAAGATGAGAGAGGGGGAGAGAGGGAGCGCCCACCTGGCCCCCCTGATGAAAGAGCAAGAGGGAGCGCCCACCCGGCTCCCCTGATGAAAGAGCAAGAGGGAGCGCCCACCCGGCTCCCCTGATGAGAGGGAGAGAGGGAGCGCCCACCCGGCTCCCCTGATGAGAGAGAGGGAGAGAGGGAGCCCACCCGGCTCCCCTGATGAAAGAGAGAGGGGGAGCGCCCACCCGGCTCCCCTGATGAAAGAGAGAGGGGGAGCGCCCACCTGGCCCTCCTGATGAAAGAGAGAGAGGGAGCGCCCACCCGGCTCCCCTGATGAAAGAGAGAGGGGCAGCGCCCACCCGGCCCTCCTGATGAAAGAGAGAGAGGGAGCGCCCACCCGGCCCCCCTGATGAAAGCGAGAGAGGGAGCGCCCACCCGGCCCCCCTGATGAGAGAGAGGGAGCGCCCACCCGCCCCCCCTGATGAAAGAGAGAGAGAAAAGCCCATCCGGCCCCCCTGATGAGAGAGAGGGAGCGCCCACCCGGCCCTCCTGATGAAAGAGAGAGAGAGGGAGTGCCCACCCGGCTCCCCTGATGAAAGAGAGAGCGAGGGAGTGCCCATCCGGCCCCCCTGATGAAAGAGAGAGAGAGGGAGCGCCCATCCGGCCACACTGTGATCCTACAGCAGCAGCAGGTTTGTGTAAAGCAGTAGTGGTCTGGCCCTATGCTACACGTTCTTGTCTGGGTGAATGTTATGCAGCCCTCCCTGCCCTCCATTCCCTGCCCTCCCTCCCTGCCTTGCCCTCCCTCCCTGCCCTCCCATCTCTCCCTGCCCTCACCTCACTCCCTGCCTAGTCTCACTCCCTGCCCTCCCTGCCTTGCCCTCCCTCCCTGCCTGCCTACCTTGCCCTCCCTGCCCTCCCCTCTCTCCCTGCCTAGTCCTCCCTGCCCTCCATTCCCTGCCCTCCCTCCCTGCCTGCCTACCTTGCCCTCCCTGCCCTCCCATCTCTCCCTGCCCTCACCTCACTCCCTGCCTAGTCTCACTCCCTGCCCTCCCTGCCTTGCCCTCCCTCCCTGCCTGCCTACCTTGCCCTCCCTGCCCTCCCTGCCCTCACCTCACTCCCTGCCTAGTCCTCCCTGCCCTCCAAGCTCTGCCCTCCATCCCTCCCTCCCGGACCTCTCTCCCTGCCTTCCATGCCCTGCCCTCCGTTCCTACCCTCCCTGCCTTGCCCTGTGCAACACACTCTTGTCTGGGTGCTTGTTATGCAGCCCTGCCTTGCCCTCCCTGGCCCTGTGCAACACGCTCTTGTCTGGGTGATTGTTATCCAAGCTACCCTGCCCTTCCTCCCTCCCTGCCTTGCCCTCCCTCCCTGCCCTGCCCTCTCTACCTAGTCTGCTCTGGCACGCACATCACGCAGTGACAGACAGACCAGCAGCCTCAGCGGTAGCAAGCTGTGTCTGTGAGACACAGCTGAACATGTAAACATTAAATACTGTCGAGCCAGAGCCAAACCAGGATTAGGAGCCTGGCATGAGACCCTAGCTGTCTGTCGGTGTGGACTGTTGACACAAAGGGTTGTGTTTAATAAGCAGGTGCTCATTACTTCTGATGGGGCCGGCGTTCTACAACATTACCCAGAATCCCTGTGGAGCTGTGGCTCTGTTTATGAGGGCAAAATCGGCGCATTGTTGCCCTTCCCTGTGGTCTGAGATGCTGGTGGTCCACCCTGTGTGTGAACAGATACATGTAGTCCCATACCACCTCCACTGGGTGACTACAGGCCAGGGCTGTGGGTTGGGTCCTCTTACCTTCATAACATTGTGCCCAGATCTGATAGGAAACAACACAACTATGGAACCTGAGCCTCCAGGCTTCAGACAGAGTGTGTAGATGGAGCGCCCAGTCCCCATCACTCCCTCCTCTGACTCACATGAATTCCATTCACGCTGAAAGGAGAGAAGGACATTTATATCTGCTCCAGTGAGTGTGTTAGGACCGGTGGTATGGAGAGGGGAGTCAGAGGTGGGTACATCATTGCCCCCATGCCCATACTACACAATCACCCACCCACCTCCGCACATGGGCCTGATGTCAGGGCGAACAGATCAGGCCCTGTGCCCTTGCCAGCTTCTGCCATGGTGGAGGTGGAGCGGGCATAGCATTTGCTCCAACATGCCAGAGCTAAAAAGAGGCAGACACTCGACGTCACCCTCCAGAAATGTAAAATGGTCTGAATTTAAGGAATGACCAGGTTTCTGTGTGTTTTTCTATGAAGGTAGGGGAGCGAGTGTTCTTCCAAGATTCCAAGACTGAGTTCTATGGTGTCTGTCTGAGAGACAGCTGGAGGGTTGGATGGGCTCTAGTGGGGTGAGATGGACGGAGAGGGAACCAAGGAAAGCCAGCGTAATGACAGACACACACTCTACTGTCCATTTACAGCCACGGTTGTAGCACTATAGTCAACTCCAGCTTGTCTCAAAACACCTCTAGGTGGAGTGTTGGAAGAGACTGAGTAAAATAACGCTGAAGTGACCTGCCCATGAAATCATCATGGGATTGAGACGATGTCTTGGATGTGCAGAGTTACACTGAACAAAAGCATAATCGCAACATGTAAAGTGTTGGTCCCATGTTTCATTAGCTGAAATAAAAGATCATAGAAATGTTCCATATGCCCAAAAAGCTTATTGCTCTAAAATGTTGGGCACAAATTTATTTACATTCCTGTTAGTGAGCATTTCTCCTTTTGCCAAGACAATCCATCCACCTGACATGTGTGGTATATCAAGAAGCTTATTAAACAGCATGATCATTACACAGGTGCACCTTGTGCCTGGGGTAATAAAAGGCCACTCTAAAATGTGCCGTTTTGTCACACAACACAATGCCACAGATGTTTCAAGTGTGAAATTGGCATAGGTATGCCAGGATATGGGCACAGAGATGAGCAGGGTTGCTCTCTGAATGAGAAGAGATCAAACTCAAGATGGATGGCACCTTGGCAGGAACTCGTTTAAAGGCTGCCTATCTTCTGCCTGATAACATTGTATCAGCACTGTGGTGTTTGACTTCTCTCCTCGCTTGCCGTTGAAAGCTGCTCATATACTTGCGATGTCTCTTCTTATGAATCCAGCTGTAATGGTATCGTCCACCAGCCTGTCTGGACACCACCCCAGAAGAGCTTCTTTCAACATGATCTTTTGATGAGCTGTCCTTTGATGGAAGTTATTGCAGTGCTCTCCCTTGTTCTATTCTGAAGGACACATGTTCAGTAGTCCTTCGCGATGAGCATGTGGCGATCTGCATGTGGCGATCTGCATGTGTCCATTCTACTCTACTCACAGAAACAAGCAGGTTCCTCCAATATCTTCCTTCCAATCTCTCTCTGTCTCTCCCTCTCTCTCCTGCCTCTCTTGCTCTCTCTAGCTCTCGCTCTCTCTCTGTCTCTCCCTCTCTCTCCTGCCTCTCTTGCTCTCTCTAGCTCTCGCTCTCTCGCTCTCTCTCTCTTTCACTTCCTTAACCATAATCATTTATCCAGGCAGAGCGCTGTCGAGGTCCGTTTGAAGCTCTCCGTATGACACCAGCCCAGTCCTTCCTCCTGACTCTGGTGAGGCCGCCCCAGCTTCAAAGCTCCTCTGGGGCTGCGGCTCGGGGGCGGCCTCCCTTTCCCATAAATCCTCCCTGAAATCAAAAACCCCTATCAAAATGTCTAAAACAGAGTGGTCCACGAGAGTACAAGCACAGTGGAGATTTAAAGTGATCCCTGGTTATCCATAGGTTAGGTGACCTCCTTCTGTCTTACACAGATTAAATGTCTTGGCTGGTTCCAGCTGTTTTGGATTCTGCTGCACTGAAATCCCTCTGACAACCAGACCAGTAACAGTTTCACCACTGCACTGAAATCCCTCTGACAACCAGACCAGTAACAGTTTCACCACTGCACTGAAATCCCTCTGACAACCAGACCAGTAACAGTTTCACCACTGCACTGAAATCCCTCTGACAACCAGACCAGTAACAGTTTCACCACTGCACTGAAATCCCTCTGACAACCAGACCAGTAACAGTTTCACCACTGCACTGAAATCCCTCTGACAACCAGACCAGTAACAGTTTCACCACTGAGGACGTCATGTCTTTCCTCCTTGTTGTTATTGATGTCGTTACCTGTCTGGATCAATAGGATTCATAGGCCTTCATTCCTAATGGTGGAAGTAGGAATGTTGTTTGCTGTAGGTTGTGGCACTGGGAGGTCTGTCTGTCAGGATGTCCCGTCTGCTGATGGAGTATCACTCTCAGCTCAACAGCAACTTGGATTTTAAAAAACACTGAATGGGGAAGACATTCAAACTTAACAAGACAAATTGGGGAAAAAAGGCTGACATTAATTTCAGATCAATGCTGCTATACATCTGTGTGCGTGTGTATGTGTGTGTGTGCGTATGTGTGTCTATGTATGTATGATTGTGCACGTGTGTGTGTGTCACTCCCCGTTTCTACCACACTTGGCCCTCCCTGTCATTGTTGGACAGAGAACACACTGCAGGGTTCAGAAGGCAGGTGTAGGACGTGGTGGGATCTACCAGGCAGGGTGTTTATTACGCTTCAATAGGGAGGAGGAAGGCTGTTTGTTGTTTCCAGAGCTGGAGCATGGGTCTAGGAGCATGGGTCTAGGAGCATGGGTCGAGGAGCATGGGTCGAGGAGCATGGGTCTAGCTAGGAGCATGGGTCTAGCTAGGAGCATGGGTCTAGCTAGGAGCATGGGTCTAGCTAGGAGCATGGGTCTAGCTAGGAGCATGGGTCTAGCTAGGAGCATGGGTCGAGGAGCATGGGTCGAGGAGCATGGGTCGAGGAGCATGGGTCGAGGAGCATGGGTCGAGGAGCATGGGTCGAGGAGCATGGGTCGAGGAGCATGGGTCGAGGAGCATGGGTCGAGGAGCATGGGTCGAGGAGCATGGGTCTAGCTAGGAGCATGGGTCTAGCTAGGAGCATGGATCGAGGAGCATGGGTCGAGGAGCATGGGTCGAGGAGCATGGGTCGAGGAGCATGGGTCTAGGAGCATGGGTCGAGGAGCATGGGTCTAGGAGCATGGGTCTAGGAGCATGGGTCTAGGAGCATGGGTCTAGGAGCATGGGTCTAGGAGCATGGGTCTAGGAGCATGGGTCTAGGAGCATGGGTCTAGGAGCATGGGTCTAGGAGCATGGGTCGAGGAGCATGGGTCTAGGAGCATGGGTCTAGGAGCATGGGTCTAGGAGCATGGGTCTAGGAGCATGGGTCTAGGAGCATGGGTCGAGGAGCATGGGTCTAGGAGCATGGGTCTAGCTAGGAGCATGGGTCTAGGAGCATGGGTCTAGGAGCATGGGTCTAGGAGCATGGGTCAAGGAGCATGGGTCAAGGAGCATGGGTCAAGGAGCATGGGTCAAGGAGCATGGGTCAAGGAGCATGGGTCAAGGAGCATGGGTCTAGGAGCATGGGTCTAGGAGCATGGGTCTAGGAGCATGGGTCTAGGAGCATGGGTCTAGGAGCATGGGTCTAGGAGCATGGGTCTAGGAGCATGGGTCTAGGAGCATGGGTCTAGGAGCATGGGTCTAGGAGCATGGGTCTAGGAGCATGGGTCTAGGAGCATGGGTCTAGGAGCATGGGTCTAGGAGCATGGGTCTAGGAGCATGGGTCTAGGAGCATGGGTCTAGCTAGGAGCATGGGTCTAGGAGCATGGGTCTAGGAGCATGGGTCGAGGAGCATGGGTCTAGCTAGGAGCATGGGTCTAGGAGCATGGGTCAATGAGCATGGGTCAATGAGCATGGGTCGAGGAGCATGGGTCGAGGAGCATGGGTTGAGGAGCATGGGTTGAGGAGCATGGGTTGAGGAGCATGGGTTGAGGAGCATGGGTTGAGGAGCATGGGTCGAGGAGCATGGGTCGAGGAGCATGGGTCTAGGAGCATGGGTCTAGGAGCATGGGTCTAGGAGCATGGGTCTAGCTAGGAGCATGGGTCTAGCTAGGAGCATGGGTCTAGCTAGGAGCATGGGTCGAGGAGCATGGGTCAAGAAGCATGGGTCTAGGAGCATGGGTCGAGGAGCATGGGTCGAGGAGCATGGGTCGAGGAGCATGGGTCGAGGAGCATTGGTCGAGGAGCATGGGTCGAGGAGCATGGGCCTAGGAGCATGGGTCTAAGAGCAGGGGTCTAGGAAAGAGCTGCCTCTATAGAGCCAATGGTCAGTCAGGTACCTCTCTGTCTCAGTCCAGCTGGAGCATCTCAACAAGACTACATCTCCTACTGCAGGGTTTCTCAACAGGTGGTTTTAGCAGCAGCAGTGTGTGTGTGTGTGTGTGTGTGTGTGTCTGTGTGTGTGTCCAACCAGACTGACTGACAGACTCCCTCTACTCTCCTCCTCCTCTTCTGTCTTTTATTCCACCTCTCCCCAGTTATGTGTGATTGTGAGCAAGCTCTTGGATCAGATCGGGGAGAAGTAAGGCTCTGTACTTCAGCCTCTTGGTCTCACTCTCATCTGGTGCTGCCTGATTTATTGGCAGCCAGGCTGTTTCAATGAGGCCACCCATATATTGCCAGGCTGTTTCAATATTTCAACTAACAATACTAAGTCATATCTTGCCATTTTCCCAGTAAGGTGAATTAGTGGTCAATGTAATGATTTGTTTATGACAGAATGCTGTGTTAACATTCAAACCTGCTGAAATAGGTCTTTATGGTCAACCTTTTGTTCTATTCGTGGAGACAGGGGAATTTTGATTCCATACTTGGTGCCGTGAAACCGTCTCGGTCTAACATTCTGGAATGTGCTGTAATTTAATTCCATCTCCAAAACAATCTTTACTTTTTTCTGCTGCTTTTTCTTCTGGCACTTTCCTGGATGGCAACCAGTAGACTCCAGGTGAAAACACTTCACTCCTCCACAGAGATGTGTAGTGCAGAGAGAGAGAGAAAGGGAGAGAGAGAGAAATCATTTTTCAATTTCCATAATCTTGGCAGTTCTCACAGCAGCTGCTGGTACAGCTACAGGATGTGACAGTACCAGGCATGAATGAGCACTGCCGTCCAACACACACATAACCGGGCTCCAGTTCTGAGGCCGCGCAGGAGGGCCAGAGGAAATGGACCCCGGAGCTCTCATGGGAGTCTCAGAGCGCTGAACGAACAGGATGAAAAGAACGTTGTGCACACAAGGACCGTACCGAAAGAAGGCAAGAAATTCCCAACTTCCCCGAAGTTGCCCCTCGCTCTTCTTGAGAAGGGTTATGTTTTTGAGTGGACTTTGGGTGGACCCAAGTTGGTTTGTTTTGCTGATTGGAATGTTCCCTTGGGGTAGCCTGACCCAGTTCTATACAGGCCTTCTCACACAGGGCCTATCTGTGTTTGTGGGCCTGGACACGTACAGATTGTGGTGTGGAGAGGTGACTCAGGGCCCCCCTCAGAATCAGACAGACACGGCAGGCCAGTGTTAGTTAGGGGGAAGCAGGTCTCTGGTCTGCCTTTGTAATTCCATTTTATTTTCCATGGTTCGTCTGGCTCACCGGCCCAAGGTCAGTTGACCCTGTGTTGCGAGTGGCAACAGAATGAATAAAATGTTTCATGTGATAGACGGAGTCAGTAAAACATCTTTATGTGTTTTGAATTAAGCAGCAAATGAAGTGTACAGTACTGGCTATTCTTGAATGGTGGAATTATAATCAGTTGATATAAATGACTTAGCCAGCAAATACACAAGGCCCATTGATACAATAACATGGAAATGGAATGAAAAGTTGTGTGAAATATGAAAGGAAACTATGCTATGAAACATTGATTAATGTGCACTGTCCCTCTAAAAATAAAATAAACTCAAACAATCCCCAATGTATGAATAGAGCAGCTTGTCCAGCTTCATAGCAAATGGAGCATGATTCAACCATGGGTCCTGCCCACTGCAGGCTACTGTATAATACCCATGAGCAGAACTTTACTATGTCTTACCAGATGCCCAGGTCTGGCGAATAACTGATGAATAAGTCAAAAAGGTATTAGCTGTAAACTGATAGGTAAATGATTAAGTTTGTTTTGATCAAGTTGTTGTGGAGTATAATCACAATCAGCCAATCAATCAAATGTATTTTAAAAAGCAATTTTTTACATCAGCTGTTGTCAAAGTACTCAGCCTAAAACCCCAAAGAGCAAGCAATGCAGAGGCAGAAGCCCAGTGGATCCAATATGACACAGGGTTTATATTTAGAAAGGAAAGCTGTAGAGAAAAAAATATTTTGTGGAACTGAACAATGACCGTACTCTGCCCATCTCTCTCTGCTCCTTCCAGGTCCACCGTGGGTGAGTCGTCAGGTGGAGGAGCGTCAAACGGCCAGGCTGGGGCGGACGGTGCGGCTTGCGTGCCCCGTAGAGGGTGACCCTCCTCCCCTGGTGCTGTGGGTGAAGGATGGGCGTAACGTCCACCCGGGCTGGAGCCGCTACCGGGTGCTAAAAAAGAGCCTGAAGATCAAAGAGGTGGAGCTGGGGGACGCAGGGGTTTACATGTGCCGCGTCACCAACGGCTTCGGAAGTATCACTCTCAACTACACCCTCATCGTCATGGGTAAGGCCAGGGAGGGACTGACTTCATCCACAGTCAGTGCACACCCTTGTAATGCATACACATACTGTAAATACAAATATTACATACACACTTCATGCTTTATGTTCCAATTATCTTCAACTCCTTTAACTCCTTTCATATCAAACCTCAGGAGAACATTACAGAACCCCAGCAGCTTCTCTGTCAGGTTTCATATCAAACCTCAGGAGAACATTACAGAACCCCAGCAGATCCTCTGTCAGGTTTCATATCAAACCTCAAGAGAACAAAGAGAGGCTTCTTTACGTGCTTCTCCTGTCACACTGCACCCAGGTACTTGTTTCTAGTGCCGGTAACTTCATCCAGTGTTCCTTATTTTATATGCACTGTTGGGGGTTTCACCCCCCTCTGACACAATGAGAAATTCATTTAAAAAACGAATTCAGTAAGGGAGTATATGGCGTGTGTGTCAGTGTGTGAGGTTGTGTGGTAAAAGAGTGAACTCTGGAAGGTGATTGGAGGGGGTGGGGGAGGGTGTAGAGGGTTGTTTGGGAGGTGCACCACTAGATGACCTGTAACACTAGATGACCTGTAACACTAGATGACCTGTAACACTAGATGACCTGTAACACTAGATGACCTGTAACACTAGATGACCTGTAACACTAGATGACCTGTAACACTAGATGACCTGCACCACTAGATGACCTGCACCACTAGATGACCTGCACCACTAGATGGATGACCTGTAACACTAGATGGATGACCTGTAACACTAGATGGATGACCTGTAACACTAGATGGATGACCTGTAACACTAGATGGATGACCTGTAACACTAGATGGATGACCTGTAACACTAGATGACCTGCACCACTAGATGACCTGCACCACTAGATGACCTGCACCACTAGATGGATGACCTGTAACACTAGATGGATGACCAGTAACACTAGATGGATGACCAGTAACACTAGATGGATGACCAGTAACACTAGATGGATGACCAGTAACACTAGATGGATGACCTGTAACACTAGATGGATGACCTGTAACACTAGATGGATGACCTGTAACACTAGATGGATGACCTGTAACACTAGATGACCTGCACCACTAGATGACCTGCACCACTAGATGGATGACCTGTAACACTAGATGGATGACCTGTAACACTAGATGGATGACCTGTAACACTAGATGGATGACCTGTAACACTAGATGGATGACCTGTAACACTAGATGACCTGCACCACTAGATGACCTGCACCACTAGATGACCTGCACCACTAGATGGATGACCTGTACCACTAGATGGATGACCAGTAACACTAGATGGATGACCAGTAACACTAGATGGATGACCAGTAACACTAGATGGATGACCAGTAACACTAGATGGATGACCTGTAACACTAGATGGATGACCTGTAACACTAGATGGATGACCTGTAACACTAGATGGATGACCTGTAACACTAGATGATCTGCACCACTAGATGATCTGCACCACTAGATGCCCTGCACCACTAGATGACCTGTTGCCTGCACCACTAGATGACCTGTTGCCTGCACCACTAGATGACCTGTTGCCTGCACCACTAGATGACCTGTTGCCTGCACCACTAGATGACCTGTTGCCTGCACCACTAGATGACCTGCACCACTAGACGTCCTGAAGCTTGCATCACTATAAATCTGCTCTGGTCCAGTGATGATGAAAGGCTCTGAGTGAGGAGTTGTGACGAGCGGCGCGAGCACAGATAAGGATAGCAGCCATTGTGTGTGTGTGTGTGTGTGTGTGTGTGTGTGAACGTACAGTGGGGCAAAAAAGTATTTAGTCAGCCACCAATTGTGCAAGTTCTCCCACTTAAAAAGATGAGAGAGGCCTGTAATTTTCATCATAGGTACACTTCAACTATGACAGACAAAATGAAGGAAAAAAATCCAGAAAATCACATTGTAGGATTTTTTATGAATTTATTTGCAAATTATGGTGGAAAATAGGTATTTGGTCACCTTCAAACAAGCAAGATTTCTGGCTCTCACAGACCTGTAACTTCTTCTTTAAGAGGCTCCTCTGTCCTCTACTCGTTACCTGTATTAATGGCACCTGTTTGAACTTGTTATCAGTATAAAAGACACCTGTCCACAACCTCAAACAGTCATACTCCAAACTCCACTATGGCCAAGAACAAAGAGCTGTCAAAGGACACCAGAAACAAAATTGTAGACCTGCACCAGGCTGGGAAGACTGAATCTGCAATAGGTAAGCAGCTTGATTTGAAGAAATCAACTGTGGGAGCAATTATTAGGAAATGAAAGACATACAAGACCACTGATAATCTCCCTCGATCTGGGGCTCCATGCAAGATCTCACCCAGTGGGGTCAAAATGATCACAAGAACGGTGAGCAAAAGTCCCAGAACCACACGGGGGGACCTAGTGAATGACCTGCAGAGAGCTGGGACCAAAGTAACAAAGCCTACCATCAGCAACACACTACGCCGCCAGGGACTCAAATCCTGCAGTGCCAGACGTGTCCCCCTGCTTAAGCCAGTACATGTCCAGGCCCGTCTGAAGTTTGTTAGAGAGCATTTGGATGATCCAGAAGAAGATTGGGAGAATGTCATATTTTCAGATTAAACCAAAATATAACTTTTTGGTAAAAACTCAACTCGTCATGTTTGGAGGACAAAGAATGCTGAGTTGCATCCAAAGAACACCATACCTACTGTGAATGAAGCATGGGGGTGGAAACATCATGCTTTGGAGCTGTTTTTCTGCAAAGGGACCAGGACGACTGATCCGTGTAAAGGAAAGAATGAATGGGGCATGTATCGTGAGATTTTGAGTGAAAACCTCCTTCCATCAGCAAGGGCATTGAAGATGAAACGTGGCTGTGTCTTTCAGCATGACAATGATCCCAAACACCCAGCAACAGCCCCAAAACATCACTGCTCTAGAGGAGATCTGCATGGAGGAATGGGCCAAAATACCAGTATCAGTGTGTGAAAACTTTGTGAAGACTTACAGAAAACATTTGACCTCTGTCATTGCCAACAAAGGGTATATAACAAAGTATTGAGAAACTTTTGTTATTGACCAAATACTTATTTTCCACCATAATTTGTCTGTCATAGCTGAAGCGTACCTATGATGAAAATTACAGGCCTCTCTCATCTTTTTAAGTGGGAGAACTTGCACAATTGGTGACTGACTAAATACTTTTTTGTCCCTGTGTGTGTGTGTGGAGGATGGAGGGTTAATGACTCAGTTAATGACTGAGATGGTTGAACTGGCCCTGGTCACACCTCTGTGGACCTCGTCCCCTGTGTCCACCTCATCATTTTGGAGCTCTGAGCAGGGCCTCCCTCCTCCCTCCCTCTAGCCTCCCTCATCCCTCCAGCCTCTCTGCGTGGGGAGTGAAGGTAGCATGCTACTTTCCTGTTTGGTCCCTGGGAGGGAGTAATATGGAACTGAGTTATAGTGCCCTGGCTCCCCCTGGGACTGTGCTGAAGTCTTACTGAAGTCATTAATTAACAATGGCCTCAAAACAGCCCTTGAACAAAACAAGGGCTACAACGCTGAATGCACACAGGTTGCATCATTACATTGCCCTACAGTACATTTTACGTGGTCTTCACAATCCATGTGCCGCATCACAACAAAAAGAATCACGCTACATTTCTTCGGTGGTTTGTCTACTTCCGTGTCTGATACCGCATGGCAAAGCAACGCACAAGTTGGAAAAGCCCAACGCACACGACACACTGCACACAGTGCCACGCACCGCAAGCTAGTCCAGCTGATGAGTCGCAGCGGTGCAGATTGCCGGCCAACGAAATGAATGGACTTCTGCCAGAACGCATACAGTTTGACGCAACAGGTGTGCACAAGGCTGAACTCAGAGGTAAACTATATGTAGAAGTACAGGAACTCAGGGCCATTTATGAAGGGGCTGATGATGGCTTATACTGGTTGTGAGTATGTGAGACAAAGCAGAGGATGTGATGTTGCCAAATTAGATCTGTTGGATTAAGTTTAAATAGGGTATAAATATCTCTAGTGACCCCTCCGAGGCCCCTGACTTGATCCACTCAGGTCCTCCCCTGCAGCAGAAACACTATGCAGATGTACAGTACGAGCCGGTGTGTCTCCAAAAAATTGTGTGAAACTAATCAAAATATATTTTATATTTGCGATTCTTCAAAGTAGCCACCCTTTGCCTTGATGACAGCTTTGCACACTCTTGGCATTCCCTCAACCAGCTTCACCTGGAATGCTTTTCCAACCGTCTTGAAGGAGTTCCCATATATGCTGAGTACTTGTTGGCTGCTTTTCCTTCACTCTGCAGTCCAACTCATCCCAAACCACCTCAATTGGGTTGAGGTCGGGTAATTGTGGAGGCCAGGTCATCTGATGCAGCACTCCATCACTCTCCTTCTTGGTCAAATAGCCTTTAAATAGCCTAGAGGTGTGTTGGGTCATTGTCCTGTTGAAAAACAAATTATAGTCCCACTCTGCGCAAACCAGATGGATGGTGTATCGCTGCAGAATGCTGTGGTAGCCATGCTGGTTAAGTGTGCCTTGAATTCTAAATAAATCACAGACAGTGTCACCAGCAAAGCACCATCACACCACCTCCTCCATGCTTCACGGTGGGAACCCCACATGCGCAGATAATAATTTACGTATGTCCCAACTACCAATAAAACATAACCATAAACATTACCATCAAAACCTATTTATTTAACTGACTTGCTGTGCTGATTTGTTGTTCATCTGTTCAGTCATTTCATTCTCAACTAGGATTGCTATGGAACGCCGTTTGGGTCTTTGCGTGCCAAAAAAGATACACATCAAATAACACTATTTGACATGTCAAATAAGCTTGTTGACCAATCAGGACCTGAATAGGACTGCACGTCACATAATAATTTAACACGTTCATACACTTTTACGTAGTTATTACACATTGATTACACTATCACTCGTATTTCATATGTCACAAAGATTCATCAATATGTATGCTATGATGCTAGTAAAGTTGTCTCGCGCACCTACAGTGCTGGTCATAAAAAAAAGCCAGCCAACTCATGGATGCAAAAAATAATATTCCCCAAAAACATAGCAAACGACAATCTGTTTCAGTAACTATAGTTAGCTAGCTAACTATATAGCTATGTGTCATCATATAAAATAACCCTAATTTATAAGACAGTTCTTATTTGATTAATGGTGGTCGGACCCATCTATGTGAAGCTAGCCACAATAAGAATTAGCCACAATAGTGGACTTTGCGGTAAGCCTTCAAAATAAAAGTATGGAAATTCTACTATTTGTATGCATTTGCATCACTGTCAATGACATACATTTATTTTGAAGGCAAACCACAAATTCCACTATTGTGCCTAATCCTTATTGTGGCTAGCTTCACAACACAACCCGTTCCAGTAGAGCCTCACTAGCCAGATGAAGCTCGCTGGCTGTGGAAAGCCGTTTGGGTCTTTTCATGTCAAAAAAGATACATGTCAAATAACACTATTTATGTAGTTATTACATATTGATTACACTATCACTTGTATTTCATATGTCACAACGATTAATCGATACGTATCGCTATGATGCTGGTAAAGTTGTCTCACGCACCTGCCCTTCCCCAAGCTCTGGACAGTAAAAAAGTTAGCTAGCTGATGGATTTGATGCAAACAATGTTCTTTCCCAAAAACACAGCAAAACGACAAGTTGTATTGGTGCTAGCTAGGCTAAAGCTAGCTAAATATCAAATAAGTTGTGGTAGGCTGGTTGTCAGGCTGGTTGTATTGGTGCTAGCTAGGTACCAAGCTAAAGCTAGCTACCCCAGAAGTTGCGGTTGAAAAAATGATGCTTTATTACCAACGCAGTATTCGTGGCCAGTGTTTGCTTGTTTGCTGACTTTTTTGTACAGCTTTGACAGGGCTACTGTATCTTTTTTGATACGCAAAGACCCAAACTGCATTCCATAGTATGTACAGTTGAAGTTTACATACACCTTAGCCAAATACATTTAAACTCAGTTTTCACAATTCCTGACATTTAATCCAAGTAAAAATTCCCTGTCTTAGATCAGTTAGGATCACCACTTTTATTTTAAGAATGTGAAATGACAGAATAATAATAGAGAGAATGATTTATTTCAGCTTTTATTTCTTTCATCACATTCCCAGTGGGTCAGAAGTGTACATGCACTCAATTAGTATTTAGTATCATTGCTTTTAAATGGTTTAACTTGGGTCAAACGTTTAGGGCAGCCTTCCACAAGCGTCCCACAATAAGTTGGACGAATTTTGTCCCATTCCTCCTGACGGGGGTGGTGTAACTGAGTCAGGTTTGTATGCCTCCTTGCTCGCACACTTTTTTGCAGTCCTGCACAGTCCGGCTTTGTGATGGCCTTTCCAATACCTTGACTTTGTTGTCCTTAAGCCATTTTTCTACAACTTTGGAAGTATGCTTGGGGTCATTGTCCATTTGGAACACCCATTTGCGACCAAGCTTTACCTTCCTGACTGATGTCTTGAGATGTTGCTTCAATATATCCACATAATTTTCCCACCTCATGATGCCATCTATTTTGTGAAGTGCACTAGTCCCTCTTGCAGCAAAGCACCCCCACAACATGATGCTGCCACCCCTATGCTTCACAGTTGGGGTGGTGTTCTTCGGCTTGCAAGCCTCCCCCTTTTTCCTCCAAACATAACAATGGTCATTATGGCCAAACAGTTCTATTTTTGTTACATCAGACCAGAGGACATTTCTCCAAAAAGTATGATCTTTGTCCCCATGTGCAGTTGCAAACCGTAGTTGGGCTTTTTGTATGGCGGTTTTGGAGCAGTCGCTTCTTCCTTGCTGAGAGGCCTTTCAGGTTATGTCGATATAGGACTCGTTTTACTGTGGATATAGATACTTTTGTAACTTATTCTTCCAGCATCTTCACAAGGTCCTTTGCTGTTGTTCTGGGATTCATTTGCACATTTCGCACCAAAGTACATTCATCTCTAGGAGACAGAATGCGTCTCCTTCCTGAGCGGTATGACGGCTGCGTGGTCCCATGGTGTTTATACTTGCGTACTATTGTTTGTACAGATGAATGTGGTACCTTCAGAAATTGTTCCCAAGGATGAACCAGACTTGTGGAGGTCTAGAATTTTTTTTCTGAGGTCTGATTTCTTTTGATTTTCCCATGATGTCAAGCACAGAGTTTGAAGGTAGGCCTTGAAATACATCCACAGGTACACCTCCAATTGACTCAAATGATGTCAATAAGCCAGAAGCTTCTAAAGCCATGACATCATTTTCTGGAATTTTCCAAGCTGTTTAAAGGCACAGTGAACTTAGTGTATATAAACTTCTGACCCACTGGAATTGTGATACAGTGAATTATACGTGAAATAATCTGTCTGTAAACATTACTTGTGTTTTGCACAAAGTAGATGTCCTCACCGACTTGCCCAAACTATAGTGTGTTAATTAACAAGACATTTGTGGAGTGGTTGAAAAACTAGTTTTAATGACTCCAACCTAAGTCTGTGTAAACGTCCTACTTCAACTGTATGTTGTGATGCTATTACTGTGTATCTCAGGTGGGGCAACATCTGAAAAATAGCGCACTTGGTAGTGTGTACCGTGCTCAACCAGTCGGCAAAAGCCAACATCACCCACGACAGAACGGTTGATTGTCAAGGGCAAGGAATTCCATTATCTTGGTTTTAATGGATTTTGCCTTTGAGTTGTCTCGTTGAAATTTTCTTACTCTTTTAAATGACTGCTCGACTTGTTGACTGCTCACAATTGTATGTGGTGCCATCAAATCAAATTTTATTTGTCACATACACATGGTTAGCAGATGTTAGTGCGAGTGTAGCGAAATG
This sequence comes from Oncorhynchus kisutch, assembly GCF_002021735.2. Classification (NCBI taxonomy): domain Eukaryota; kingdom Metazoa; phylum Chordata; class Actinopteri; order Salmoniformes; family Salmonidae; genus Oncorhynchus; species Oncorhynchus kisutch. Next base: position 22,988,102 of record NC_034188.2, read on the forward strand.
CTTGTGCTTCTAGTTCCGACAATGCAGTAATAACCAACAAGTAATCTAGCTAACAATTCCAAAACTACTACCTTATAGACACAAGTGTAAGGGGATAAAGAATATGTACATAAGATATAAGAATGAGTGATGGTACAGAGCGGCATAGGCAAGATACAGTAGATGGTATTGAGTGCAGTATATACATATGAGATGAGTATGTAAACAAAGTGGCATAGTTAAAGTGGCTAGTGATACATGTATTACATAAGGATGCAGTAGATGATATAGAGTACAGTATATACGTATACATATGAGATGAATTATGTAGGGTATGTAAACATTATATTAGGTAGCATTGTTTAAAGTGGCTAGTGATATATTTTACATCATTTCCCATCAATTCCCATTATTAAAGTGGCTGGAGTTGAGTCAGTGTGTTGGCAGCAGCCACTCAATGTTAGTGGTGGCTGTTTAACAGTCTGATGGCCTTGAGATAGAAGCTGTTTTTAAGTCTCTCGGTCCCAGCTTTGATGCACCTGTACTGACCTCGCCTTCTGGATGATAGCGGGGTGAACAGGCAGTGGCTCGGGTGGTTGTTGTCCTTGATGATCTTTATGGCCTTCCTGTGACATCAGGTGGTGTAGGTGTCCTGGAGGGCAGGTAGTTTGCCCCCGGTGATGCGTTGTGCAGACCTCACTACCCTCTGGAGAGCCTTACGGTTGTGGGCGGAGCAGTTGCCGTACCAGGCGGTGATACAGGCGCTGCTGCGCCTTCTTCACGATGCTGTCTGTGTGGGTGGACCAATTCAGTTTGTCTGTGATGTGTACGCCGAGGAACTTAAAACTTACTACCCTCTCCACTACTGTTCCATCGATGTGGATAGGGGGGTGTTCCCTCTGCTGTTTCCTGAAGTCCACAATCATCTCCTTAGTTTTGTTGACATTGAGTGTGAGGTTATTTTCCTGACACCACACTCCGAGGGCCCTCACCACCTCCCTGTAGGCCGTCTCGTCGTTGTTGGTAATCAAGCCTACCACTGTTGTGTCGTCCGCAAACTTGATGATTGAGTTGGAGGCGTGCGTGGCCACGCAGTCGTGGGTGAACAGAGAGTACAGGAGAGGGCTCAGAACGCACCCTTGTGGGGCCCCAGTGTTGAGGATCAGCGGGGTGGAGATGTTGTTGCCTACCCTCACCACCTGGGGGCGGCCCGTCAGGAAGTCCAGTACCCAGTTGCACAGGGCGGGGTCGAGACCCAGGGTCTCGAGCTTGATGACGAGCTTGGAGGGCACTATGGTGTTAAATGCCGAGCTGTAGTCGATGAACAGCATTCTCACATAGGTATTCCTCTTGTCCAGATGGGTTAGGGCAGTGTGCAGTGTGGTTGAGATTGCATCGTCTGTGGACCTATTTGGGCGGTAAGCAAATTGGAGTGGGTCTAGGGTGTCAGGTAGGGTGGAGGTTATATGGTCCTTGACTAGTCTCTCAAAGCACTTCATGATGACAGAAGTGAGTGCTACGGGGCGGTAGTCGTTTAGCTCAGTTACCTTAGCTTTCTTGGGAACAGGAACAATGGTGGCCCTCTTGAAGCATGTGGGAACAACAGACTGGGATAGGGATTGATTGAATATGTCCGTAAACACACCAGCCAGCTGGTCTGCGCATGCTCTGAGGGCGCGGCTGGGGATGCCGTCTGGGCCTGCAGCCTTGCGAGGGTTGACATGTTTAAATGTTTTCCTCACGTCGGCTGCAGTGAAGGAGAGTCCACATGTTTTAGTTGCGGGCAGTGTCAGTGGCGCTGTATTGTCCTCAAAGCGGGCAAAAAAGTTATTTAGTCTGCCTGGGAGCAAGACATCCTGGTCCGTGACGGTGCTGGTTTTCTTTTTGTAATCCGTGATTGACTGTAGACCCTGCTACATACCTCTTGTGTCTGAGCTGTTGAATTGAGATTCTACTTTGTCTCTATACTGACGCTTATCTTGTTTGATTGCCTTGCGGAGGGAATAGTTACACTGTTTGTATTCGGTCATGTTTCCAGTCACCTTGCCCTGATTAAAGGTAGTGGTTCGCACTTTCAGTTTCACGCGAATGCTGCCATCAATCCACGGTTTCTGGTTTGGGAATGTTTTAAATCGTTGCTATGGGAACGACATCTTCATCGCACGTTCTAATGAACTCGCACACCGAATCAGCGTATTCGTCAATGTTGTCGTCTGACGCAATACGGAACATATCCCAGTCCACATGATGAAAGCAGTCTTGGAGTGTGGAATCAGATTGGTCGGACCAGCGTTGAACAGACCTCAGCGCGGGAGCTTCTTGTTTTAGTTTCTGGCTGTAGGCAGGGATCAACAAAATGGAGTCGTGGTCAGCTTTTCTGAAAGGAGGGCGGGGCAGGGCCTTATATGCGTCGTGGAAGTTGGAATAGCAATGATCCAAGGTTTTTCCAGCCCTGGTTGCGCAATCGATATGCTGATAAAATTTAGGGAGTCTTGTTTTCAGATTAGCTTTGTTAAAATCCCCAGCTACAATGAATGCAGCCTCCGGATATATGGATTCCCGTTTGCAAAGAGTCAAATAAAGTTCGTTCAGAGCCATCGATGTGTCTGCTTGGCGGGGAATATATACGGCTGTGATTATAAAAAGAATTCCCTTGGTAGATAATGCGGTCTACATTTGATTGTGAGGAATTCTAAATCAGGTGAACAGAAGGACTTGAGTACCTGTATGTTGTCATGATCACACCACGTCACGTTAACCATAAAGCATACGCCCCCGCCCCTCTTCTTACCAGAAAGATGTTTGTTTCTGTCGGCGCGATGCGTGGAGAAACCAGCTGGCTGCACCGTCTCCGATAGGGTCTCTCCAGTGAGCCATGTTTCCGTGAAGCAAAGAACGTTAGTCTCTGATGTCCCTCTGGAATGCTACCCTTGCTCGGATTTCATCAACCTTGTTGTCAAGAGACTGGACATTTGCGAGGAGAATGCTAGGGAGTGGTGCACGATGTGCCCGTCACCGGAGTCTGACCAGAAGACCGCTTCGTTTTCCCCTTTTTCGAAGTCGTTTTTTGGGGTCGCCGGCTGGGATCCATTCCGTTGTCCTGGGTGAAAGGCAGAACGCAGGATCCGCATCGCGAACATCATATTCTTGGTCGTACTGATGGTGAGTTGACGCTGCTCTTATGTTCAGTAGTTCTTCTCGACTGTATGTAATGAAACCTAAGATGACCTGGGGTACCAATGTAAGAAATAACACGTAAAAAAACACGTAAAAAAAACAAAAAAACTGCATAGTTTCCTAGGAACGCGAAGCGAGGCGGCCATCTCTGTCGGCGCTGGAAATACAAGAGGAGATGGCACGTGGTTACCTGCTTCTATAAACCAATGAGGAGATGCCACATTACATCATGTACCTACGTTATATAGGTATGCACGTCAGCTTTGACATCGGTCTTGCACATCAACATTAAACTAGACATCGGCCGATACCGATGTTTGACATTTTTAGCTAATATCGGCCAATTCCGATATGTTCACCGATATGTCGTGCATCCCTAGTAAAATGAAAGAAAAACCCTGGAATGAGTAGGTGTGTCCAAACTTTTGATTGGTATTGTATGTCAGACTGCAGTACGACAGGTAAACTCCACAGACGTTGGTAGTCAACACAGAGTTATTCAGTGACATTCAATATCACCTGGAGTCATCATCATCAACTTGTCTCTAATGTTATCAAACCCTCCTCAGAGCAAGCAAAGACAGAGGCAAGTCTAACCTCATGTTGTGATCCCTTTTATTTAATGACCGTTGCAAGCCTGCAACACACTGATTGAGGTCGCAGTCATTTAAAGCTTTTTCTTAAACACATAAAACACAATTCTCACTGAAGTCCTTTTTTTGTGCTCGTCTGCATACACACATCAATGTAAACAAAATATAAACATATTTTTCCCACAATAGTGGCAGGATAAAATTACCCCATAGGTATTAGATGTGCTCTTGACTTATGTTTTTTCAGCTGCGTGTTATGTTTTATTCAAATCAAAGTTTATTGGTCTTGAACACAGATTTGCAGATGTGTACATATGGCAGCAGTCTCTAAGGTGCAGGATAGAATACCGGGTGGTAGCCGGCTAGAACAGTGACTAAGTTCCGGCCAGGGTACTGGGTGGAGGCCGGCTAGTGATGACTGTTTAACAGTCTGATGGCCTGGAAATAGGAGCTGTTTTTCAGTCTCTCGGTCCCAGCTGTGATGCACCTGTACTGTCTCCGCCTTCTAGATGGTAACGGGGGGAACAGGCCTAGGCTCTGCCACAAGGTCCTTGAGGATATTCTTGCACTTCCTGTAACACTGGGTGCTGTACAGTCGTGGCCAAAAGTTTTGAGAATGACACAAATATTAATTTGCACAAAGTTTGCTGCTTCAGTGTCTTTAGATATTTTTGTCAGATGTTACTATGGAATTCTGAAGTATAATTATAAGTATTTCATAAGTGTCAAAGGCTTTTATTGACAATTACATGAAGTTTATGCAAAGAGCCAATATTTGCAGTGTTGACCCTTCTTGTTCAAGACCTCTGCAATCCGCCCTGTCATGCTGTCAATTAACTTCTGAGCCACATCCTGACTGATGGCAGCCCATTATTGCATAATCAATGCTTGGAGTTTGTCAGAATTTGTGTTTGTTTGTTTGTCCACCCGCCTCTTGAGGATTGACTACAAGTTCTCAATGGGATTAAGGTCTGGGGAGTTTCCTGGCCATGGACCTAAAATATTGATGTGTTGTTCCCCGAGCCATTTAGTTATCACTTTTGCCTTATGGCAAGGTGCTCCATCATGGAAAAGACATTGTTTGTCACCAAACTGTTTCTGGATGGTTGGGAGAAGTTGCTCTCGGAGGATGTGTTGGTACCATTCTTTATTCATGGCTGTGTTCTTAGGCAAAATTGTGAGTGAGCCCATTCCTTTGGCTGAGAAGCAACCCCACAAATGAATGGGCTCATGATGCTTTACTGTTATCATGACACAGGACTGATGGTAGCGCTCACATTGTCTTCTCCGGACAAGCTTTTTTCCGGATGCACCAAACAATCAGAAAGGGGATTCATCAGAGAAAATGACTTTACCCCAGTCCTCAGCAGTCGAATCCCTGTACCTTTTGCAGAATATTAGTCTGTCCCTGATGTTTTTCCTGGAGAGAAGTGGCTACTTTGCTGCCCTTCTTGATGCCAGACCATCCTCCAAAAGTATTCGCCTCACTGTGCGCGCAGATGCACTTACACCTGCCTGCTGCCATTCCTGAGCAAGCTCTGTACTGGTGGTGCCCCGATCCCGCAGCTGAATCAACTTTGAGAGACGGTCCTGGCGCTTGCTGAACTTTCTTGGGCGCCCTGAAGCCTTCTTCACAACAATTGAACTGCTCTCCTTGAAGTTCTTGATGATCCGATAAAATTGTTAATTTAGGTACAATCTTACTGGCAGCAATATCCTTGCCTGTGAATCCCTTTTTGTGTAAAGCAATGATGATGGCACGTGTTTCCTTGCAGGTAACCATGTTTTTTTTTTTCGAACTCAATCAGCATGACAGAGTGATCTCCAGCCTTGTCCTCGTCAACACTGTGTTAACGAGAGAATCACTGACATGATGTCAGCTGGTCTTTTTGTGGCAGGGCTGAAATTCAGTGGACATTTTTGGGGGGATTCAGTTCATTTCCATGGCAAAGAGGGACTTTGCAATTAATTGTAATTCATCTGATCACTCGTCATAACATTCTGGAGTATATGCAAATTGCCATCATACAAACTGAGGCAGCAGACTTTGTGAAAATTTATATTTGTGTCATTCTCAAAACTTTTGGCCACAACTGTAGATGTCCTGGAGGGCAGGCAGTGGGCCCCTGATGATGCGTTGGGCTGACCGCACCACCCTTTGGAGAGCCATGCGGTTGCGGACAGTTCAATTGCCTTACCAGGGGGTGATACAACCGGACATGATGCTCTCAATTGTGCATCTGTTGAAGTGTGTGAGGGTCTTAGGGGGCCAATCCAAATTTATTCAGCCTCCTGAGGTTGAAGAGGTGCGGTTGCATTTTCTTCACCACACTGTCTGTGTGGGTGAACCATTTCAGTTTGTCAGTGATGTGTACGCCGAGGAACTTCGATGTGGATGGGAGCGTGCTCCCTCTGCTGTCTCCTGTAGTCCACGATCGGCTCCTTCGTTTTGTTGACGTTGAGAGAGAGGTTATTTTCCTGGCACCACTCTGCCAGGGCCCACACCTCCTCCCTGTAGGCTGTCTCATTGTTGTTGGTAATCTGGTTTATCACTGTTGTGTCATCTGAAAACTTGATGACCGAGTTGGAGATGTGCATGGCCACGCAGTCATGGGTGAACATGGAGTACAGGAGGGGGCTGATCACGCACCCCTGTGGGCCCCCCGTGTTGTGGATCAGCGTGGTGGAGGTGTTGTTGCCCACCTTCAGCACTTGGGGTCGGTCCATCAGGACACAGTTGCACAGGAAGAGGTTCAGACCCAGGGCACTGAGCTTAGTGATGAGCTTGGAGGGCACATTGGTGTTGAAGGCTGAGCATAGGTATTTATCTTGTCCAGGTGGAAATAGGCCATTGAGCAGTGTAATGGCGATTGCGTAATCCGTGGATCTGTTGGGGTGATATGCGAATTGTAGTGGGTCTAGGGTGTCAGGTATGGAGGTGATATGGTCATTAACTAGCCTCTCAAAATGCCCCTCATGATGACAGAAGTAAATGCAATGGGCCGATAGTAATTTAGTTCAGTTACCTGCACTTTCTTGGGTTCAGGAACAATGGTGGACATCTTGGAGCAAGTGGGAACAACAGACTGCAATAGGGAGAGCTTGAATATGTCCGTAAACACTCCAGTCAGCTGGTCTGCACATGCTCTGAGGACGTGGTTTGGGACGCTTAAATTACTTACATCGGCCACGGAGAATGAGAGCACACAGTCCTCATGAGCGTCGGCAGCTCTATGTTGTTTTTGTTGAAGTAGGCGAAGAAGGTGTTTAGCTCATCCTGGAGCAAGGCGTCGGTGTCCGCAAGGCGCCGGTGTCCGTGATGTGGCTGGCTTTCCCTTTATAATCCGTGATTGTCTGGAGTTCCTGCCACATACGCCTTGTGTCTTAACCGTTGAATTGCGACTTAACTTGGTCCCTGTACTGTCATTTTGCCTCTTCGATTGCCTTACGGAGGTCATAGCTGGTCTGTTTGTACATGTCCATGTTCCCAGTCACCTTGCCATGGTTAAAAACAGTGGTTCGCACTTTCAAATTTGCGTGAATGTTGCCATCTATCCACGTTTTTGGATTGGATAAGTTCTAATTGTCACAGTGGGAACAACATCCTCTATGCACTTCCTGATGAACCCAGTCACAGTCAGTGTATACGTCAATACTATTCTGAGAGGCGACATCATTAACACAGGTTGTAATCTCACACTGCTGGGTGAGTACTGCTGCTTTATGTGCTGCTGCAAAAACAAGGCTTTAAAATGTCTCCCTCTTTTTATCTCCACAGCAGTACACGTTTTGTTGTCAGGGGATGAAACATTTGGAAGCTGTCAGAGTTCAGGAGAGAGAACACCTTGACCCTTAACCTCTGGTGAGCCCACCCCTAATCCCCAGTGTCCCACACACTGTGCTCCAATAGCTCACATCTACACCACCATTACTGCTGCCCAAGGGCCTGGCTGTATATATCCCTGGCTCTAGCCCTGGCTCTAGCTCTAGCCCTACCATTCCCCAGCTGTGTAACTCTGCTGTTTTAGGGCCAGGCCGCATGCAGTCAACATTGTTAATGCGCAGCACTAGTGCTTCGCTTGGGAATTCAGAAGGAAAAGACTGTAGCTCTCCCTCAACCGTTGTACATAAGGGATGGAGTCAGGAATAGTTATTGCCCCTTTTCTGGGTCACATACCATGCCAATACAAGAGGCAAAGGAAGTCTACCAGACCCAGAACTTATACTGGAACAGAAATAGAAGATCAGTCATGCATAGATCGGTACTAGGCAGGTGAGTCTACTTGGCTTGCATGACCTTGCTGTTCTATATATGCCCGGTGTCAATGTTGACTCTGAACAACCACACAGGGTCGGCGAGAGACAGACATTCTTTCCTTGGAGAGTTCTCTCTGCTTGGGTTCCTTGTCTCTCCAGCAACACACCTATAGCAGCGCTCACAGCGGCGTCCCCGGACACCCACCCCACTGTCTGTCTGTCGTTATGGTGGAGACTGTGAGACCGTGGTCAGACGAGAGGCGGGTGCGGTCTGATGGTTGGTCGGTGAGTTAGGGCTGAAGGTTTTCTAGAGGGCCTGGTGGAGCAGCTCCAGACCTTTTGTTCTTTGTTTGCCGCTGTGAGGTACATGTGTTGCAGTTTAGCCCACGCCTCCCACACCTAAATGGATAATTGTATCAAAATTTCAATGGCAGGACCAGCTCTAGACCACTGCTGCGGCCACAGGGGAGTTACTCAGAAGTGCAGGCACACTTTGGATTGTGCCATGTTAAGGAAAGAGGGGGGTTAGTTGCCACCAGTGTTAATACATGACTCGTGGTGAAAACTGAACACTCCTCTCCCAGTTTCCTCCTCCCGCCACCAAACTCATAATACTCCTGGAAATAGAGTGCCTCAACAGTTACCACTTCAAACTCATCTGTTGCCTTGAGGGACAATGATTGACACTTATTTTCCAGATGGCTCACAGTTTCTTGTCTCTCTAATGGCCCGTGAAATATCGGTGAGGTAAGGTTTGTGAGTCTATAACATGTTGAGAGACGAAAAGCTGTTGACAGTGAGTAGCGTGAGTAGTGTTTACAGTGCTACAGTTGACACTGGAGATGACACATTAACACTTCTGAACAGTGAAATATGCGTGTGAGGGAGAGAGTCGTCCCTTTTGATCACGTTTTCACCGACGTGACAATGATCTAATTCTGATACTGCTTTTGTGACACAGAACCACAGAACTCCGTGACCTGACCCACCCGGGCATCCTAGGACATGTTTGTTTTTGTCCTCATTCATTGTAGTCAAATATGTTGCAGGAAGTTCAAAGCACAAGCACATATGGACACATGAATCCATGCTAGTGAGTAGTGGATGAAAGACAGAAAGATGAAAGGATGTTTGATGGAATTGAATCCATTCTAGTCTCAGATGAAATGAAGCTGAAAAAGGAGAGAAACAGAGAAAGAGTTGTCCGTTGTAAGTAGTAGGACAAGCAGTGAGGGAGTCAGTTCTGTCTAGACGTTGATACCTAGGGCAAGAGGAGGTTGGGGTTAAGTCTGTAGACTTTGATACCTAGGGCAAGAGGAGGTTGGGGTTAAGTCTGTGGACTTTGATACCTAGGGCAAGAGGAGGTTGGGGTTAAAGATAGTGGGTGAACTTAAATATGGAAATATGTTAAAGGTTATAGTTAGTTGAGGAGAGGTTTTGGCTGGGAGCCAGAAAGGTTCATGGTCAAGGTTAGTGTCAGGGTTAGCAATAAGTAATCTTCTAAACATGAGTACATTGTAATAACAATACAAGTAGGTGATGGAATTTTCATTGTGCTATAATTAATATGCTATCCGTACCAAAGACACCATTACGCTCGTCTATTCTCACGTAATGTTAGTGAGAACAGCTCAGAACAATGTTATCCTAAATAATCCCCCACTCCCCCCAGGCCCTGTGTGGCTAGCTAGGCCCTCCATGACCCAACAGAACCCTGCCAGCCTCCGCTAGGCTGCTGGTAGAAACAGGGGTTTGATCCAACTGAAAGGATGCAAATTAGCCACCTTGACCAGTTCACCACATTATAGTAGCTTTCATCCAGAGGCTCCTTGGAGTGGCCAGCAGGTAGCTGACTGACTAGAGGATTGGGCTGGGCCCTCAGCAGGCAGGATTCACCGTGGCCTGCCCACCCACCTTTCCTCCCCCCGCCACACCCCTCACAGCCAAGCACAACAGAGAAGAAAAGAAAATGCTGGGTGTAATTTCCTCTGGAGTCACCATGTGCCTGTTGCTGCAAACCACTTATGGCTCTATAAAAGATACCAGAAGACTTCTAATTAGCATTTCCTCCAGCGCAGAGCTAGCCTCCCCTCTGTCTCTCATGCTGTGTGGAGGGACGCTGACGACAACGCTCTCTAATTTGCCTGACTGCCGTCCTGCCTGCTTGCCTCTCTCTGGCTTTAATTCATGTGAGGTACAACAGACACTCAGTCACTGCTGTAATTAGCTATCGGCAGGCAGTCATACAAAGAAACATGTCAATTTTACATTGTGAAAAACATGGCTCCGTGAGATTTGTAATGGGGTCTTGATAATTGATTAACTTGATCGTCACACATTGAACAAAAAGCTTTAGTCTATTTTAAAAATGAAGCTCAAATCCTCTGAACTTACGATCTCCTTCTGACGTTCATGACATGTCAAGTTCTATGATTATCTTCTAGTCTGTGAATGTCTTTGCTCAAGTAGAACTCATATGTCATTCAGGTCCATATCACTGCTCAAATCTTATGACCTGTAAGAGGAAGGTAAAATAGCTCTGCTTCATTCTCTTCATGAACAGTATTGTTTTGGTAATAGTGGACCACCATCATGGAATGGAATTACCACATAACTCTATTTGATGTTTTCTAACATAAAAAGAACAACTCATCTTTCCATTATTTTGACGTTTTATTAAAGACTGTTATTTTGGCTTTTTGCTCCATTGCAGACACAGTGGCACGTGTTTGAACACAGGTACCCGGTATGAATGGAGAATGAGGCTTTTTGAGGGGGAGGCCCAAAAAGTTCTCCCAGTAGGAAAAAATTATATGGGACCTTATAAACACGGCCTAAACATTAAGAGTGTTTGTAAGGAAACCTGCAGAGTTCGAGCTTCCCCAGACCTACCGTCTCCAACCTTACCGCCGCCCTCTACCTTCCCCCTGCCCGTCTGTGTGTGCTCTGTGGGACTGGAGCAGAGGAAAAGTGGCCCCCTGTCCCCCAGCCTAGCGCTACAGCAGTCCAGCACCACTTTCCTCTCCACTACACACAGGAGCCAGAGCTGGAGCTGTCTGCTCAGCCGTGCTTTGCCTCCGTCATGGCGTCAGGCCATGCTACAGACGGCTGCCTGCCTGACGTACTTTCTTCAACGGGACAATCTTTTTCCACCACTCACTAAAAACTCCAACTGGTCACAGATGACATCAAATGTATTGAATGTATAAACATAGTATTAGAAGAAAATAAATCCAATCCTTAGGAAAAAGTCCAATGATCTAATAGCGCTGCATCAGGGAAAACCTGTTCTCTCCCTCCACACCTGTTTAGGGATAACATCCCCAAACATTAGCGCAGAGTGAAGGAATGAGCCCTGGCTGAAACCTCTTTAGACAAGATAATGCCCCCCTAATTCCACCTCAGTGCTGCTGAATAGCCCCCTCTCCCATGCCAATGGAACCATTACTATACCCAGGCTTACTCTCCCAGAGCCCTGGGCCAATAGTAACAATGGGGGCTGGGCTAGAAAAAACACTTGGTGGGCTTGGGCTCTCTGGACTCTCCTGTGCCTCACTACACTGTTGAGAAGCAAGGTGTGGCCTTTGCGCTGTAGTAAGACCCTCTGGACCAGAACAGTGGGATGAAATCAGGACAAAGGACAGCACACACACACACCTGACCTGACCCTAACACACCTGGTGACCTGAGGTTCCATCAGACAACAGGGATGTTGATGCTATGTAGAGAAGACAGAGTGGACAATCAGCTTAGTCTCTACTCCTGTGGTGTTCAGTGCTACTAGGAAACTTTTATATCTCAAATCAAATTGTATTAGTCACATGCGTGGTGTAGACCTTACAGTGAAATGCTTACTTACGAGCCCCTAACCAACAATGCATTTAAAAATAAAATTAAAATAAGAAATAAAGTAACAAGTAATTAAAGAGCAGCAGTAAAATAACAATAGCGAGACTATATACAGGGGGGTACTGGTACAGAGTCAATGTGCAGGGGCACTGGTTAGTTGAGGTAATATGTACATGTGGGTAGAGTTATTAAAGTGACTATGTATAGATGAGGATAACAGAAAGTAGCAATGCTGTAAAAGAGGGGGGGGGGGGCAATGCAAATAGTCTGGGTGGCCATTTGATGAGGTGTTCAGGAATCAATCTCACTATTGGTCATTTACAGATAAAAACTCAATGTTCTTTAAAATGTAAATAGATCCGGTATGTTATTTTACACAGACTCTGTTGTCACAATAAGGAGTTGTTGCAATTCATCTGTGAATGTTTTAACAACGTGTGAATCATTATTTCCTGCGTACCACACACAGTTGTTGACACGAAGTTAATCAAAACACAGTGTGTGTGTGTGTGTGTTTACAGTATATACAGTGCATTCGGAAAGTGGTCAGACCCCTTGACTTTTTCCACATTTTGTTACTTTACAGCCTTATTCTAAAATATATTGAATAATTATTTTCCTCAATCTACACACAATACCCCATGACAAAGAGAACTGATTTTTAGAAATGTTTGAAAAACAGAAATACCTTATTTACATAAGTATTCAGACCCTTTGCTATGAAACTCGAAATTGAGATCATGTGCATCCTGTTTCCATTGATCATCCTTGATGTTTCTACAACTTGATTGGAGTCCACTTGTGGTAAATTCAATTGATTGGACATGATTTGGAAAGGCACACACTTGTCTATATAAGGTCCCACAGTTGACAGTGCATATCAGAGCAAAAACCAAGCCATGAGGTTAAAGGAATTGACCATAGAGCTCAGAGACAGTATTGTGTCGAGGTACAGATCTAGGGAAGGTTACCAAAACATTTCTGCAGTATTGAAGGTCTCCAAGAAAATAGTGGCCTCTATAATTTTTAAATGGAAGAAGTCTGGAACCACCAAGACTCTTCCTAGAGCTGGCTGGCTGGCCAAACTGAGCAATCGGGGGAGAAGAGCCTTGGTCAGGGAGGTGACCAAGAACCCGATGTTCACTCTGACAGAGCTTCAGAGTACCTCTGTGGAGATGGGAGAACCTTCCAGAAGGACAACCATCTCTGCAGCACTCCATCAATCAGGTCTTTATGTTAGAGTGGCCAGATGTAAGCCACTCCTAAATAGAAGACACATGACAGCTCGCTTGGAGTTTGCCAAAAGGCACCTAAAGACTCTCAGACTATGAGAAACAAGATTATCTGGTCTGATTGAACTCTTTGGCCTGAATGCCAAGCATCACATCTGGAGGAAACCAGGCACTGCTCATCACCTGGCCAATATCATCCCTACGGTGAAGCATGGTGGTGGCAGCATCATGAAGTGGGAATGGTTTTCAGCAGCAGGGACTGAGAGACTAGTCAGGATCGAGGGAAAGATGAATGGAGCAAAGTACAGAGCGATCCTTGATGAAAACCTGCTACAGAGCGCTCAGGACCTCAGACTGGGGCGAAGGTTCACCTTCAAAAGCACAATGACACTAAGCACACAGCCAAGACAACGTAGGAGTGGCTTCGGGACAAGTCTCTGAATGTCCTTGAGTGGCCCAGCCAGAGCCCGAAAATCTCTGGAGACCTGAAAATAGCTGTGCAGCGACGCTCCCCATCCAACCTGAGAGAGCTTGAGAGGATCTGCAGAGAAGAATGGGAGAAACTCCCTAAATACACAGGCCTGCCAAGCTTGTTGAATCATACCCAAGAAGACTCGGGGCTGTAATTGCTGCCAAAGGTGCTTCAAAAAAGTACCAGTTAAAGAGTCTGAATACTTAGGTAATTTTAACATTTAAGTTATTTTTTTATTAATACATATGCAAAAAAATCTAAACCTGTTTTTGCTTTGTCATTATGGGGTATTGTGTGTAGATTGATGACGAAAAAAATTATTTAATACATTTTAGAATAAGGCTGTAATGTAACAAAATGTGGAAAAAGTCAAGGGTTCTGAATACTTTCCGAAAGCACTGTATGTGTGTGTGTTAGCCCAGTCTGCAGTGGACTCTGGGTTAGAATAGGTTCACTGTGTATTCCTGTGGGTCGTGCCAGAGGGTCGGCCCAAACAAAGCAGCGCTCTCTCTCAGCCTTGTCCGTTTGACTGCCTGCCTGCGCAGTTTAGGTTAAAGGCAGTTAATTGGTTTCCTGCTCAGGGTTACGTCAACACGCTGTCTTGTTTTAAACATTGTGGAAACTTGAGAGAAGCAACAATATGGCACTGTTTGCTCACCCCTGCCTCACATAGCCAGTTAGAATAATACCAGAGTTTTGCCTGCTTATCATTCCTATAGAGCTGTAGAACTTCCTACGCTCTGAAAGCCAAACACACGGTCATTTAGACACCTCACACTCCACTGATCTCCAAGCAGAATTATTCATCCTGTTTCACACAGAGCAGTCCTGAACACTGGTCACTTTAATTATTACATACTGTTTTATCCACTTCATATGTATATACTGTATTCTAGTCATGGCTCATCCTATATAACTTACTGCTGATCCTATATAACTTACTGATGTAAAGACCTTTTCTATTCATATACTGTCTATACACACCATCCTACATAACTACTGCTGTACACACCTTTTCTATTCATATACTGTCTATACACACCATCCTATATAACTACTGCTGTACAAACCTTTTCTATTCGTATACTGTCCATACACACCATCCTAATATATACAGTGGGGAGAACAAGTATTTGATACACTGCCGATTTGCAGGTTTTCCTACTTACAAAGCATGTAGAGGTCTATAATTTTTATCATAGGTACACTTCAACTGTGAGAGACGGAATCTAAAACAAAAATCCAGAAAATCACATTGTATAATTTTTAAGTAAATAATTAGCATTTTATTGCATGACATAAGTATTTGATCACCTACCAACCAGTAAGAATTCCGGATCTCACAGACCTGTTAGTTTTTCTTTAAGAAGCCCTCCTGTTCTCCACTCATTACCTGTATTAACTGCACCTGTTTGAACTCGTTACCTGTATAAAAGACACCTGTCCACACACTCAATCAAACAGACTCCAACCTCTCCACAATGGCCAAGACCAGAGAGCTGTGTAAGGACATCAGGGATAAAATTGTAGACCTGCACAAGGCTGGGATGGGCTACAGGACAATAGGCATATTGTGTGTGTATATACATATACAGTGCCTTGCGAAAGTATTCGGCCCCCTTGAACTTTGCGACCTTTTGCCACATTTCAGGCTTCAAACATAAAGATATAAAACTGTATTTTTTTGTGAAGAATCAACAAGTGGGACACAATCATGAAGTGGAATGACATTTATTGGATATTTCAAACGTTTTTTAACAAATCAAAAACTGAAAAATTGGGCGTGCAAAATTATTCAGCCCCTTTACTTTCAGTGCAGCAAACTCTCACCAGAAGTTCAGTGAGGATCTCTGAATGATCCAATGTTGACCTAAATGACTAATGATGATAAATACAATCCACCTGTGTGTAATCAAGTCTCCGTATAAATGCACCTGCACTGTGATAGTCTCAGAGGTCCGTTAAAAGTGCAGAGAGCATCATAAAGAACAAGGAACACACCAGGCAGGTCCGAGATACTGTTGTGAAGAAGTTTAAAGCCGGATTTGGATACAAAAAGATTTCCCAAGCTTTAAACATCCCAAGGAGCACTGTGCAAGCGATAATATTGAAATGGAAAGAGTATCAGACCACTGCAAATCTACCAAGACCTGGCCGTCCCTCTAAACTTTCAGCTCATACAAGGAGAAGACTGATCAGAGATGCAGCCAAGAGGCCCATGATCACTCTGGATGAACTGCAGAGATCTACAGCTGAGGTGGGAGACTCTGTCCATAGGACAACAATCAGTCGTATATTGCACAAATCTGGCCTTTATGGAAGTGTGGCAAGAAGAAAGCCATTTCTTAAAGATATCCATAAAAAGTGTTATTTAAAGTTTGCCACAAGCCACCTGGGAGACACACCAAACATGTGGAAGAAGGTGCTCTGGTCAGATGAAACCAAAATTGAACTTTTTGGCAACAATGCAAAACGTTATGTTTGGCGTAAAAGCAACACAGCTCATCACCCATCCCCACTGTCAAACATGGTGGTGGCAGCATCATGGTTTGTGCCTGCTTTTCTTCAGCAGGGACAGGGAAGATGGTTAAAATTGATGGGAAGATGGATGGAGCCAAATACAGGACCATTCTGGAAGAAAACCTGATGGAGTCTGCAAAAGACCTGAGACTGGGACGGAGATTTGTCTTCCAGCAAGACAATGATCCAAAACATAAAGCAAAATCTACAATGGAATGGTTCAAAAATAAACATATCCAGGTGTTAGAATGGCCAAGTCAAAGTCCAGACCTGAATCCAATCGAGAATCTGTGGAAAGAACTGAAAACTGCTGTTCACAAATGCTCTCCATCCAACCTCACTGAGCTCGAGCTGTTTTGCAAGGAGGAATGGGAAAAAATGTCAGTCTCTCGATGTGCAAAACTGATAGAGACATACCCCAAGCGACTTACAGCTGTAATCGCAGCAAAAGGTGGCGCTACAAAGTATTAACTTAAGGGGGCTGAATAATTTTGCACGCCCAATTTTTCAGTTTTTGATTTGTTAAAAAAGTTTGAAATATCCAATAAATGTCGTTCCACTTCATGATTGTGTCCCACTTGTTGTTGATTCTTCACAAAAAAATACAGTTTTATATATTTATGTTTGAAGCCTGAAATGTGGCAAAAGGTCACAAAGTTCAAGGGGGCCGAATACTTTCGCAAGGCACTGTATATATATATTATTGCTGTACACACCTTTTCTATTCATATACTGTCTTTACACACACACATGCATATTCCAGTCTCTGACATTGCTCATTCTGATATTTCTTAATTTAGATTTTTCTGAATTGTGTGTATTTTTTTGTTTTTATTGTTAGATATTACTGCACTGTTGGAGCTAGAAACACAAGCATTTCGCTGCACCTGCGATAACATCTCCAAATCTGTGTACATGACCACAAAACTTTGATTTGATCCGGTTGGAGCTCAAAGCAAATAAATCAGAGATCCTCCAGCAGTTTGTACTCATCCTTAGACCCCATGTGATTTATGCGACGCCATTTGCAGACACTAGTACTTGGGTCCTAGATGAAATAGCTCACCTCACTGAAACAATAACTGACCACTAGATTTATGTGGCCATATCTGAAGGATACTTTGTGGTAATGGCAGGAGGTAGGAGAACTCTCGTCTTTGACCCATTGGTTTTATATTGGCTTTGTTTCCTCTGTAGAGTGACAAGTAGATCATTTTTCAGCAATATTTAAAAAAATTAAGACTACATAAACACCCAACTTTGATGTTTTTTAGATACTAGAGTAATGTGTTTTGTCTTCCACAGTCCTATGATCAGATTTATTCAGAATGGGAATTAATAATCCTATGAATGTTATAAGCCCTTTCTTTTGCTATGAAATTATCTTCATACTCCATACATGGGTGTAAGTCACAGAGGCTAACCCTCAGTCAATGACTGACTGACTGTTTTTCAGATGACACAGCAGCGAGCCAGACAGACGCTCCACCTGCCGTAGTGGAACCCAATGCTGAGCTCACCCAGCTTGACCCTACAGGAGAGCCCTGTGGTGAGTAGCCGACTGCTTCCCTTCACTACATTACAGCCCTGCAGAATGTTATTGAAGTCTGTGTTAACCTTCATGATGTGTCTTCTCTGCAGTGAAGCCTCGGTTTAGTCAGCCCACTAAGATGCGCAGGCGGGTGCTGTACAAGCCGGTGGGCAGCTCAGTGAGGTTCAAGTGCCAGGCCAGCGGCACCCCTCCCCCCGTCATCACCTGGTGGAAGGACCAGACCCCGCTGCCACCCCCGCGCCAGGGCAAGCGCCCCCAGTGGACCCTCACCCTAAAGAACCTGCAGCCCCAGGACAGTGCCAAGTACACCTGCCATGTCTCCAACCCAGCCGGGCACATCAACGCCACCTACAAGCTGGATGTCATCGGTAAGGACAGGTCACTGCACTGGCCAACACCACCACCACAAATCATTTTACAGCACACTCCAGTTGTATTTATACCCCAGGCCTCTCTTACGTTGCCAAGGTAATTGTGCTGAGTGTGTTTGCATTATGATTCACATGCTTATGAATCCTGTCCATCTCCCTACAGAGCGCTCTCATTGCAAGCCTGTTCTGACCGGCACCCACCCGGTCAACACCACTGTGGAGTATGGTGGCACCGCCTCCTTCCAGTGTAAGGTCCACAGTGACGTGAAGCCTGTGGTCCAGTGGCTGAAGAGGGTTGACCCAGGCACAGAGGACCGCTATAACTCCACCCTGGAAGTCGGAGGGCAGCATTTTGTGGTTCTGCCCACGGGGGACGTGTGGTCCCGGCCTGACGGCTCCTACCTCAACAAGCTGGCTATCATCAAGGCCCGTGATGGGGATGCTGGGATGTACATTTGCCTGGGAGCTAACACAATGGGTTACAGCTTCCGCAGTGCTTACCTCACTGTGCTGCCAGGTGAGTACAGCCATTCACTAACTGTAGAATGGGACTTTACTGGGATGGAATGGCAGTGCTTACCTCACTGTGCTGCCAGGTGAGTACAGCCATTCACTAACTGTAGAATGGGACTTTACTGGGATGGAATGGCAGTGCTTACCTCACTGTGCTGCCAGGTGAGTACAGCCATTCACTAAGTGTAGAATGGGACTTTACTGGGATGGAATGGCAGTGCTTACCTCACTGTGCTGCCAGGTGAGTACAGCCATTCACTAACTGTAGAATGGGACTTTACTGGGATGGAATGGCAGTAGGTTATTCTTGTTATATCTTGTCTTAAACACGTCAGAAAGCTTAGATCTGTAGAGTTCACTGATCTCTCCACTGTTGTGTGTCCAGACCCTCAGGTGGAGAACACAGTGACTCCTCCACACCTGAGCTCCGGCCTGCCCTGGCCTCTGATTATCGGCATCCCTGCAGCAGCCCTCCTCATCGTAGGCACCATTGTACTCTGGCTGTGCCACAGCCGCCGACGCCACAACACCTTGCCACCCCGCGCCATGACCATGGTCCACCGAGACCAACACATCTCGGACAAAGAGCCCAGCACCAACACCCCCTGTAATGCCCTGAATAGCCCTGACTACCCCAGCCATAGACTGGTGGGCCTGGGAGCCCCAGTCCTTAGTGGGCCCCCTAAGATTTACTCCAACGTTTACACAGACATGCACTCGCACACACACTCCCACGCCCATATGGATGGTAAGGTCCATCAACACCAGCATTTCCACTACCAGTGCTAACCAGCCCCCTCTCATCCCACCCCACACCTACAGCCTTGTCTCCTAGCCACTGCTGCTATTCTCACCCAACAATGGACTATGAGCAAGGTAGATGGAAACTAGGAAAGGCTTGTAGTTCATATGAACTACACCTCCTATGATAAACAGTGCTAAAACCCTTACCTGGGATACACATATTACTAAGCTGCCTGCTTTGTAGGAATACCGCTTCATTGAGAAGTCTCAGGGCAAGAAATACCCTCTCACATGTGTGCCAGAGTCATTTCTTTATTATGTGTTTTTATACTAGACAACCAAGAGCAAACTCCAATTGTATTTTAAAAGATGAAAATTACTTACAAACAATCTTTGGATGCATGTAGCCCTGGATAAATAATTAATTAGTTAATGAGATATTACCAGGTTTAGGTTCAATTTAGGTCAACTGAAATTTGATTAAAGGTATTCCAATTTACACAAATGAACATTTCTAATAGAATTAACCCCAACTCTGGAATGTACTATTTTTTTTTTTTTTAACACTCATCTAAACATGTACCGGTATCCAAACTCCCAAAGCATTAAGTAATATAAGGAACTTTTAAGTTTGTGTAAATTGGAAAATGTAACTGTGACAATTTAAAATCTAGAATAAATGTTTACAAATGTGAAAGCTTTTCTATTCTCATTATAGCAACACAAACTATGCTGTTCTCGGTTCTGATTAGGTGGTATTATTCTCATTATAGCAACACAAACTATGCTGTTCTCG
Source organism: Oncorhynchus kisutch (assembly GCF_002021735.2). Classification (NCBI taxonomy): domain Eukaryota; kingdom Metazoa; phylum Chordata; class Actinopteri; order Salmoniformes; family Salmonidae; genus Oncorhynchus; species Oncorhynchus kisutch. The sequence goes on from NC_034188.2 coordinate 23,008,157, forward strand.
GTTCTGATTAGGTGGTATTATTCTCATTATAGCAACACAAACTATGCTGTTCTCGGTTCTGATTAGGTGGTATTATTCTCATTATAGCAACACAAACTATGCTGTTCTCGGTTCTGATTAGGTGGTATTATTCTCATTATAGCAACACAAACTATGCTGTTCTCGGTTCTGATTAGGTGGTATTATTTTTGTTTCATGTAGGGAAGTACAATTCATCAGGGAAATTAGATGGATTTTGTGATGAGGGCTTTTTTATTTTTGTATTCAGATATTGTATATGTATCCAACTAAAAAAAGCAGTATTATTAGTAGTATTATTCACCCTATATGTGTAAGATGCCAAATTATTTTACAGCGCTATAGATGTGTATTTTACTTACATTTCTTGTGAGGTATATTTTTATATAAGGTACATGAGGATGAGTATTGTACCTGTGTCTTGGTTTTTAAAACTCACCAAAAAGCTATTTAGTTGTTTTGACTTTACTCTTCTATTTTGGTAACAACCATTATTCCAGATTGGATTGAGCTATGGGTCATTTAGTGAAAAATGTTGATTGTATTGTTAAGTTGAATTTACAACTTTATGCTGACCTAGTTGTCTCATATTTGATTAAGAATCTGACCATATGATGTATACTGTATATAAGATAATGATTACAAAGAAAATGTAACAGTCATTCCCCCTCATGATGTCATTAGGTCTAGTCCCCAAGTGGTTTAGAATTGCCATGTTAATCTTATGCAATTCCTCTGTGAAACATTGCATGCTGCAACTCACCTCTGGTGCTCATGTACATTTAGTACTGTACAATAATATTTTTGTAATAAAATGTTTGTTTTTTTTATAACTGTTCTGTTTCGTGTAATGTTTGCGAAATGCATTTCAATTAAAACATTTTATTTTTTTACTTGTGAAATGTTTCTCTCTCTCAGAAAACAAAATGCTCACAAAACATTATTTTAAGAGGATTATCAGAGTAACAAATTGTATCAAAATATCTATTTACCATGAAAACGTCAGGGAGTTCAGTTGTTTCTTACCATGTAAAATACTCAAGTTGTGTTGAGAATGTGTTTTATGCCATCTAGTGGCATTTTAGCGCCATAGCTTCATTCTTAGAAAAGACGTGTTGTTGAACAACAATTTATGTGTAATGATTTCTCAACATTTTGTGTCAGTTCCTGCAATGAATTTGTTAAAACGCTGAAAACGTCCGTTCTTCTGTATCTCAGGTCCAAAATTGTCTGAGTTGGTCAATCTGGACTGCATATCTGACTGGCTGACATCTAATAAATAACTTGTTTGAGATGTTTCAAGAATTATCTTTTGCATGTACAAAAATGTGTTTAATGTAAAAGTTTGGTATATAGAGCACTATATTAATTGAATAAATGGCTGTTTTTCTACACGTCTTTCCCATTTACAGAATTGTTAAGTGGAATATAATGCAATATGTGAAGAATCGGCTGTGTTTACACATCCCAATTCTGATCTTTGTTTCGCTAATTGGTATTTTGACAAATCAGATGAGCTCTGTAAAATATCTGATGTGATTGGTCAAAAGACCAATTAGTGAAAAATATTAGAATTTGCCTGCCTTTGTAGACACAGCAATCTTTTGACTCACCTGTTTCTAGTTCGGGATGACACCCCAGGAAGATCTCAACTGCATACTCCGCTCGTCCTCTCTCAACCCATTGGATGAGAAAGCCAGAGGTCCTGCCCCTCTGACCCTGTCCTCCAGTGCATTTTGAGAAAGGAGACAAGAATATTGCATTTGAGATCTTCTCATGTTGTGTTAACAAATGTGTTAAATGTGCCAACACAATTACTGTTCCTAACTAGACACAAGGATGTGTTAAAACAGTGGTTCAACACTTTAAGTTAATGTACCACCAACTGAATTTTGCTCTGCCTGAAGTACCCCCTCATGTGCATTTTACCATTGGCTTGTGGGAGGGCAGACTCATTGTAAAGGCTGGAGTGCAATTAATGGAAGGCTATCAAACACATGGAAACCACACATTTATTCCATTCCAGCCATTACAATGAGCCTGTCGTCCTATAGCTCCTCCCACCAGCCTCCACTGAGGCCTATGGGCCCATGAGTCTTCTCAAGTACCTCCTGTAGATTGACCAAGTACCCGGGAACTACCGTGTTAAAAAGAATAACACAACTTGTTTTTAACACATCTGTTTTAACACGTGCTTCTCCACCTGCATTGCTTGCTGTTTGGGGTTTTAGGCTGGGTTTCTGTACAGCACTTTGAGATATCAGCTGATGTACGAAGGGCTATATAAATAAATTTGATTTGATTTGATTTTAAGAGTGTTGGACAAAAAAACAACCAACAACATTTCAAATGCACATGATACATATATATTCCCTTATATGATTGCAGTGTTGTGAATGCACAAGTTCTAATCTAAAATGTGATATTTCTGTGTTTTACACTATTACAACATTTTACATAATAACAAGGAACATCAACACTCAGTGGCTTTATACGTTTTCTGCCATTCACTACAGTGCATCCTAATTCCAACGTCTTCGTGTTCTTCTTCTACGATATTTTGCCGATCACACAATTTTATGTGCATTCCGCAACCTACTGTGCGGGATGTAAACAGGATTTCCCAAAATGGAACAAAATACTCAAACAGCTACCAAACTATCAAAAAAGGTATAAACTAAATCAAACAACTTTTCTTTAAAAAATATATATATAAAACGGATCTGATCCCTCAAGGGGAATCTGGGAGGTCGGGTCTTCCCGCGCCAGTACCTCTTGCAATGTAAAATCCTTGAGTCCCAAAAACTTTTCTGCCGCAACCACAATAATGTCCTTGTCCAGTTTCTTCTACTTCTTTGAGACTTATGCTGTACAGTTTACAACTGTGGCAATGAACGCAACAAAATCCACCTTTTTAACACACGGTATATTTTGTTTGGCAGCAAACATTTCCTACAGGCTGTGGTGTATCCACTACCATCTCTTCACCAGCACCACTTGTTTTCTCAATTATTTGAATCGCCTTCGCATAGGAGATTAGATTGACTGCTCTTACTTTTGCCAACTCAGTTTTCTTCACCCTTACTGGGCACTCCAGGAACTCAGGATCATGATCCCCACCACAATTGCAACACTCTCGTCCTTCTACACGCCGTTCTTCAGTATCCTCTGTTCGTCTGCACACATTTGAAACGTGGCCAAATCCTTTACAATTCTTCTCCGGTGGGTGGGGGACGAAAGCTCTTACAGCATATTTTACGTATCCAAGCTTCACATGAGTAGGTATTTGCTCTTTATTAAAAAAACAGCAGCACCAACTGACTCTTTTTCTCCATTCACCCAGTAGGTCAGACGCCGGGCACAAACCACACCAGGAATTCTCTTCAGGTGTTCAACCTGAATATCAATCGTCACCCCTGAAATCCTTGACATGTGCTCTATTCCACAAAACATCTGTTAGAATTTTTTTTTTAGGCCCACTACAATCTTCTTCTACTCTTCAGAAATACAATTAATCAAAATAAGACCATTACTGGTCAATCTGACAGACTCCATTTTTCCAAGCACATACTTAACAATTTGACATCTCAAACGGGTTTCCCACATATACATCCTTACTCAACCAACACATCCCAACAAGAAGCGACTCATTATCACTTACACTGGTATCCACTACAATTTTGGACTATTTAATTTTTTAAACATTTTTCGATACTACTGTTGTCCATTCAGAATATTTGTCTTCACCAAATTTACTCGACGCGCTGCTCAATTCGAACACAGCATCCACTTCCGACATCTTTCCTTCAAACGGCCTCCTAGCCCGTCAGCCTCGAACAGCTCTGTTCCTTCGCGTTTCGTTTGATTTGACATTTTGTAACCCCTCCTCGTGACTCCTCCTGCCTGGAGACCAGCGTGAGGTGCGTTCATGATCAAGTGGGATGTGGAATTTACCACATAATACTGTTAAAATGCACTTGAACGACCCTCCAACTGCTAATTACTAGTGGGAACTCATATATCGTTCTGAGCTCCCACATGCTGACTTCTGACGTGACATACTAAAATCATTTCCCCGATACCAGCCTTTTCGGCAGTGAAATGCAACAAAACATTATTTATTAATATTGTCTTTGAACACTATAATTTGTTCACAAGCATGATAGCTGTACTTTTAGATTATGGTTTACACAGCTTGTTGGCCATTAGCCAATTAGCGTTTCAACGAGTTCAAAGCACTTTTACATTTTTACAAATGGTAAATTCCCACCTCCACTTGGTTACGAACGCAACTATCGCGTCTCAGCGTCTGTGGAGTATGATTTATGCCAGCATGGAGATCATAAGGGCGGAGCCTGCGTTTGGCGGAAGTACGTTTCTGAGCATGCGCCATGATCTGAGCCAGAGAGGTAGAGGCGAAGCGAGAGGTTTTACTCCGCCCAAGAAAATAAAATCGCACAAAGTTAGGATTTTTTGTATGGAGGTCAACGAGAGTGTCAAATATTGTTAACAAAAATTGTAATTGCTAATTTTCTATACGAGGCTTATTTGATCTAATAGAAGTTTCCTAATAGTTACGTTTTTACGAATTGAATGATATAAGTGCGTCACGTGGCATTTCGACAACATTGAGCCTGTCATAGATAGATAGAGGACTGAACATGTACATAACCTGTTTTAGCATGGACATTGCCATTGAGGACTTCCACCATTTTAAAGTAGTCAAGTGGGTGATGATTCCTATGAGTTGGAAGCGATCAGCCATTGAAGAAGAAATAAGAAAACTGCCTTCCATCTTTGAGGACATGTATTTCCGCTGTTAGATGTGTCACTTGACTATCTTGTCTATCTTTGAGCTCAGAAATCGAGGTCCGAATTCATCTTTCATATTCTATGTTTATCGGATATATTGGAGACAGAGGGGCCCGGTCTAAGCCCTTAGACAAGGGTTGGTTCAGATAGAACCACCGGATAACTAAAACTGTGTTTGACCTTGCCACTGCCACAAACGGTTATAAGTTACTTCCACGGGTGTCGGGTGGGGATGTTGCTAACTTTCTAGCCAGCTGTCTGAGCGCATCTATATTGAGCGATTAGAAGCTTCAAGTAAGAGTCAATTAGCTTGCAAGCCAGCAGACGAGCTAACCTGTATTGAATTGAGAAAGAATCCCGTACAGACTGGATGAGCATAAGGACTACATCAATGAGCTCTCCCATGAGGTCCTCTGCCACATATTCCGGTCAGTGAAAGTCAAAGAGCAGAATTCAATTGACATGTCCCCCAAATGGCTCCCTATACAGTGTTTCCCCTATAGGCATTTAGTAGCGGTGCAGCACTGTTGATACATCGTGGTCGCGGTTTTAAATAATGTAGATGTATGCCACAGGAAGACCCATCCACCACCCCCATGCAGGAAGACCCCAGATGTTACAAATGTCAATTTCACAACAATGACCGTGATAGCAAATATTTTTTATAGCTAATCCAAGATAGGCCAGAGCCTGTCGTTTTCAATGGGAGCAAATTAATCATAGTGGGCAGAGCCAAGCATGAGCTAGGGAGATTCTATTGTCGCGTTTTAGCATTTATTTGCATATTTCCATTAGTGTGTACAATAACTCAATTCGCCTTTGCACTCCTGAACAATGATTTTTTTAAACATTTTGGCAAAGGCTAAAGTTTACAGAACGCATTCCATTCTGTTTTGTTACAGATTCTAGTTTTGGAAACCGTAAACTGTATGGAGATGAAATGTTTAATCTTGAGAAAATTTGCAGAATGTCAGCCAAAATCTGTCTCTCTCCATCTTCTCCCACTGCCATCATCTGGGCTTCTTCTCATCACCATATTTGGTAGTGAGTGGAACGGGTAACTAGATGCTTCACGTTTATACATCTGGTGAAATATCTGACTCATTGTTCTGAGATGATAGGGTAGCTGTGAATATATATATTTTTTTATGTATTTTCTATTTTATCTTTATTTTGACAGTCATGCTGAGATCAAGGTCTCTGTTTCATAGGATCCCTGTAATGACAAAAATATACATATCAATACATTAGTGTTGCACGGTATACTGAAACTTCAGTACTTTTTTAATACCAGATCATGAAAAACGTTGGGAAACTTTCAGTACTTGTCAAATGTGTGTCACGGATCAAGTCTATCAGCGCAGTCGATGTAACCCTTATAGCATGAGCACACCGTGCCTGCTCCACTTAGCCTGCACTGGGAGTCTGGGCAGCATCATATTAGCTCCCCACTCATACTGCACAGAAGTTAACACACTTGAATAATGCAACATGGTATATAGAAATGTTGAAACTGTTATATACTGTTTGCTATGTCTATACAGGCTAGAACACGTTACATTGGAAGAAGATTCCGGTATCCTCCAGCTTTGGATGCTATCTTTCCTTGCTAGTTTACAGCTGAAGCGAACATAATTTCACTACCCAAATACTTAGTTTGTGATAATATGCAAACCATAATGCAAAATATGCTGATTTCTAAGGTGATTGCCACCAATCGGGGGGGGGTTCTGATGGACCCACCCCTCTCTTGCCTCATAAATGACCTCATTACTGGTTAGAAACAGCAAAAAAATAAAATAAGCTACTTTTATGAAAATGATGTTGATCAGTACAATAAAATAAGTCCCAAATGGAAGGGAAACATATTGACATCTGAAATCAGCCTAAACAAGCTCAAAAACTCAATGCATGCACACACTCCTATTGAATATGCATTCACCTGTCTTGTGAATAGGCCTAGGCTACATCTTGATTTACCCAGTTTATCAATAGATTTACCATTAAATTATTACCGTTATGTAGTTAGATTGGTAAAAAAAAAGTCATTAATTGTATAATTTATTAATTAATGCATACATTGCTGTTTCTGAAAAATGTTGATGTAATTTTTTTTATAATGTAATGATATTGAACTTGGCAGTAGCTGAGTTTATCTGCCTGGTTCAAGTGCCATTCTGTGATTATTCCACAAGTAATTTAAAAAAGCATATTTACCTAACTCAGTGGAGATAGAAGGGATCTCCAGAGTTAGCCGTCCCTGAGACCGGGTCTGGTTTCTTCTACGCCTATAGGCTAACAATGAAGTAAGGTATGGCGGAAGTTTGTGTAAGAGGGCTTTATAAACAAAAGTAGTGCAATGCATCGATCTACGAAACTTCAGAGAGTGCCAGCCAGTTTTCTGATACAGAATGCAGTGATGTGTACTGAACCTGTCGCCCGTAATTAAGCGTAGTGTGATGATAAACTGTGTCAAATGGCTTCAATACAGTAGCAGCTGCATTCGTATAGATGATATCCCCGTAGTCTATAACCGGTAAGAATATTGACTGAATAATGTTTTTTCTTCTGTTTAATGAAATGCATCGGTGGAGGCTGCTGAGGGGAGGACAGATCATAATAATGGCTAGAACAGAGTGAATGGAATGGCATCAAACCTTGTGTTTGTTACTATTCCACTTCAGTCATTACTTCAGCCCATCCTCCCCAATGAAAGTGCCACCAACCCCCTGTGGAAGGCATGCCCTATTCCCCTAAAGGAATCCCATTTTAATGATTGACTTAACTAACTCATCGATATGCTTTCTGAAAGATACCCAGACTTTTTTAAGCGGGCACATTATCAATGTAGGCACCATCCATAAATCATCAGAAACTGTATCCATGCAGGTATCTAAACTTAAAAAGCTTTTTGGAAAATAACATATACTTAGTTTTACCTGCGTACGGGACGAATTTCAGTTCAAGGGCTTTCCTCGTCCATGCAGGTATCTACCTATGCAGGACGTCATGTGTATGAAGTGCCTGTCTCGGAAGCTCCGAGAGGCGGTAACACAGTACCTGCGCAGGGGTGAAGGTGGTGGACCTGTGTGCCAGCCGCTGGTGGGAGTACATTCCCTCAGGTAGGCAGAGAGGTACATGGTATGCTTTGAGTGAAGCTACAGGGGATTGATTATGATATTGATCCTATGCAGAATAGTTGATCTTTTTTTGAATGGTCCATTTTTTAGGGCTGTCAAACACAAATGAAAGATTAAAGCACTTAAGATTGCAGGTAATATGTACGTACTCTGTGACAGGGAACCTATACAGACTGCACTCTGTAGTTATCCCTCTGTAACTGTTCTGGCCTGGTGCAATGAAGCAGGATTCACGGACCCCAGTTTCCTCATGCTGCTGAAGAAGATGCCAGACCTGGAGCAGCTGTATGGGCTGCACCCCCGCTACCTGGAGCGGCACAGGGTCCGGGAATACCATGCTTTCAGCATCCCAGGGGTACTAGAGGCTCTTCAGGCCTGGCCCAATCTGCTTGTGAGTCTGGGGCTCATGTGTACGGCACTACTTTTGGCAAGGGCCCATAGGGCTCTGGTTGAAAGTAGTGCACTATATATAGGGAATAGGGTGCCATTTGGGACCCGGCCTGTGACTTATGCTCAATTCAGAAAACAACATTCATGTTGAGGTGATAGGTTTGCATAAAGATATTTTATAGTGATGTGATACATTTTGAGCTCTACCAGCTCTATGATACTGTATGCCTAGTAGAGATGTTGTGTGCTCAATGGACAACTGTATTTACCAGGCTTAAGACACTCTCCACAGTGTACTAAGTTATTGTACACATCTTATGTCCCAGGGGTGAATGTGCCAGAGATCCCTTGTGTGTTCATGTTGAGACACCTCTACCTAAAGTGGGTTCGCCTGACCAAGCCCCAGCCCTTCAAAGACTTCCTGTGTGTCAGCCTACGGACCTTTGTGATGAGGAACTGCGCGGGCCCCACCAACTCCCTGAGTGCGTTCCCCTGGTGACAGGCCTGGCTTCTGCCCACAACCTGGAGCAGCTGGAGTTTGTCAGAATAACCTTCCTGGGGAGGCTCATCCAGCACGTGGTGGAGGACAGCTGGAAGTCAGGTAAGCTGAGGGACCATCTTAATGATATGGTTCTGCCTTATTATTATTCGACCATGCTGGTCATTTATGAACATTTGAACATCTTGGCCATGTTCTGTTATAATCTCCACCCGGCACAGCCAGAAGAGGACTGGCCACCCCACATAGCCTGGTTCCTCTCTAGGTTTCTTCCTAGGTATTGGCCTTTCTAGGGAGTTTTTCCTAGCCACCGTGCTTCTACACCTGCATTGCTTGCTGTTTGGGGTTTTAGGCTGGGTTTCTGTACAGCACTTTGAGATATCAGCTGATGTACGAAGGGCTATATAAATAAATTTGATTTGATTTGATTTGATATTCAATTCAGTACAGTTTGTGTGTTTCAATCACCCTCTGCATTTACTCCTACCTATTGTGCCCCAAAGGGATTTCGAATATATTGTATTTGGTGCCTGTAAGCATGCACTTGAAGTTGACCTGGTCTACCTCATCATTACTGCTGCACGCAGGTAACAACTTACTGTTTAAGATCATTCAATAGATAAACATGATGAATGGGGAGATTTAGCGAGTGGTTTGGGTTTTCCTCAAGATTGCGTGAGGTTCGAATCCAGCCTTGCCTAGCCAAAGATGGGGTGTTCGCTGCACTGTAGATGGGTCTACTGGAGTTTGAGGCTTTGCACCTTGGATATGTTGATGAGTTCCTATTGCAGTGTGAGTCAGTCAAGGTCTAAGATGTTATACTGTATAGTTACTAGTGCTGAGCAATTAGTGCTTAATGAGGTCAGTTTCAATTTGATAAAAAATATATATCACGATTTAGGTTTCTATAATAAAAAATAAAAAACATTAAATGCATTATGTGGGTTGAATGCTTTAACAACACAGAATAAAACAATAAATTAAAGTCCTGTGATGGTAGTGACTGCCCAAGACTGCTTATCACCAATAAACCAACAGTTACTCACATTACTTCACTTTAAAGAGGGAATCAGCAGTTGCTACTTTCATTTTATGACTTATAAATGAATATGTACCCATTGATTCTTGAAGCACATAATTTATAAATGCCTCATAAGCTTAGTTCAACAGTTCAACAACTCATCAGAACCCAAAATATAAGCTTGTTTTACTCCAATGTTTGTAAACAAAGTAAATATAAACAAACACTACAGTATATAGCCTCAAAACAGGGTTAAAACTATAATGTTGATATCATGGATGGTCAGACCTTGCATCCATAGCTCTGACTGAGAGGTTACAATTCTCCATCCCTCAGCTGTTTACCAAAACAAAAATATGTAAGGAGTGCGATGTTCCAAAATAGTGTCACCTTAAACAGTTGGCAATGATTATGCTATTACATATGATGTATTGATTGATGTGTTCTCCTGGTGAGGTAAAATGAGTCACTCTGAGCTAGTGAAGTATGGCCTGGCTTATGTAATTGAGAACCCAGGGGTCATCACAGACATTGGGATGAAGGCTGTCAACGAGGTGTTCTCCTCCATCTAATTACATTTTTATGGAATATCTACATAGGTGTACAGAGGCCCATTATCAGGAACCATCACTCTGTGATCCAATGGCACTTTGTGTTAGCTATTCCAAGTTTATCATTTTGAAAGGCTAATTGATCATTAGAAAACACTTTTGCAATTGTTAGCACAGCTGAAAACTGTTGTTCTGATTTTAAAAACAGGCCTTCTTTAGACTAGTTAAGTATCTGGAGCATCAGCATTTGTGGGTTCTATTACAGGCTCAAAATGGCCAGAAACAAAGACTTTCTTCTGAAACACGTCAGTCTATTATTGTTCTGAGAAATGAAGGCTATTTCATGTGAGAAATTGCCAAGAAACTGAAGATTTCGTACAACGCTGTGTACTACTCCCTTCACAGAACAGTGCAAACTGTCTTTAACCAGAATAGAAAGAGGAGTGGGAGGCCCCGGTGCACAACTGAGCAAGAGGACAAGTACATTGCCCTCGCTAGAAGCATGTGTTTCAGACATAAGGAAGTGGATGGCTGCAAACTTTCTACTTTTAAACTCGGACAAAACAGAGATGCTTGTTCTAGGTCCCAAGAAACAAAGAGATCTTCTGTTGAATCTGACAATTAATCTTAATGGTTGTACAGTTGTCTCAAATAAAACTGTGAAGGACCTCGGCGTTACTCTGGACCCTGATCTCTCTTTTGAAGAACATATCAAGACCATTTCAAGGACCGCTTTTTTCCATCTACGTAACATTGCAAAAATCAGAAACTTTCTGTCCAAAAATGATGCAGAAAAATGTATCCATGCTTTTGTCACTTCTAGGTTAGACTACTGCAATGCTCTACTTTCCGGCTACCCGGATAAAGCACTAAATAAACTTCAGTTAGTGCTAAATACGGCTGCTAGAATCCTGACTAGAACCCCAAAATTTGATCATATTACTCCAGTGCTAGCCTCCCTACACTGGCTTCCTGTCAAAGCAAGGGCTGATTTGAAGGTTTTACTGCTAACCTACAAAGCATTACATGGGCTTGCTCCTACCTATCTCTCTGATTTGGTCCTGCCGTACATACCTACACGTACGCTACGGTCACAAGACGCAGGCCTCCTAATTGTCCCTAGAATTTCTAAGCAAACAGCTGGAGGCAGGGCTTTCTCCTATAGAGCTCAATTTTTATGGAACGGTCTGCCTACCCATGTCAGAGACGCAAACTCGGTCTCAACTTTTAAGTCCTTACTGAAGACTCATCTCTTCAGTGGGTCATATGATTGAGTGTAGTCTGGCCCAGGAGTGGGAAGGTGAACGGAAAGGCTCTGAAGCAACGAACCGCCCTTGCTGTCTCTGCCTGGCCGGTTCCCCTCTTTCCACTGGGATTCTCTGCCTCTAACCCTATTACAGGGGCTGAGTCACTGGCTTACTGGGGCTCTCTCATACCGTCCCTGGAGGGGGTGCGTCATCTGAGTGGGTTGATTCACTGATGTGGTCATCCTGTCTGGGTTGGCGCCCCCCCCCCCCCCCCCTTGGGTTGTGCCGTGGCGGAGATCTTTGTGGGCTATACTCAGCCTTGTCTCAGGATGGTAAGTTGGTGGTTGAAGATATCCCTCTAGTGGTGTGGGGGCTGTGCTTTGGCAAAGTGGGTGGGGTTATATCCTTCCTGTTTGGCCCTGTCCGGGGGTGTCCTCGGATGGGGCCACAGTGTCTCCTGACCCCTCCTGTCTCAGCCTCCAGTATTTATGCTGCAGTAGTTTATGTGCCGGGGGGCTAGGGTCAGTTTGTTATATCTGGAGTACTTCTCCTGGCCTATTCGGTGTCCTGTGTGAATTTGAGCGTGCTCTCTCTAATTCTCTCTTTCTCTCTCTCGGAGGACCTGAGCCCTAGGACCATGCCTCAGAACTACCTGACATGATGACTCCTTGCTGTCCCCAGTCCACCTGGCCGTGCTGCTGCTCCAGTTTCAACTGTTCTGCCTTATTATTATTCGACCATGCTGGTCATTTATGAACATTTGAACATCTTGGCCATGTTCTGTTATAATCTCCACCCGGCACAGCCAGAAGAGGACTGGCCACCCCACATAGCCTGGTTCCTCTCTAGCTTTCTTCCTAGGTTTTGGCCTTTCTAGGGAGTTTTTCCTAGTCACCGTGCTTCTACACCTGCATTGCTTGCTGTTTGGGGTTTTAGGCTGGGTTTCTGTACAGCACTTTGAGATATCAGCTGATGTACGAAGGTCTATATAAATACATTTGATTTGATTTGATACATTAGTGTCTAGTTTGAGTCCTCAACTGGCAGCTTCATAAAACACAAGTCTCAACGTCAAAAGTGAAGAGGCGACTCCAGGATGCTGTCCTTCTTGGCAGAGTTCCTCTGTCCCGGTGTCTGTTCTTTTGCCCATCTTAATCTTCTTTTTTTTATTGGCGAGTCTGAGATATGGCTTTTTCTTTGCAACTCTGCCTATAAGGCCAGCATCCCGGAGTCACCTTTTCATTGTTGATGTTGAGAATGGTATTATGCGGCTGCAATAGTCATTTACAACATTAACAATGTCTACACTGTATTTCTGATCCCAAACAGTAGGGTACATTACATGACCAAAAGTATGTGGACACCTGCTCGTCAAACATCTCATTCCACAATCATGAGCATTAATATGGAGTTGGTCGCCCTCATTTATTTTATACTGACCTCCACTCTTCTGGGAAGGCTTTCCACTAGATGTTGGAACATATCTGCTGGGACTTGCTTCCATTCAGCCACAAGCATTAGTGAGGTTGGGCACTGATGTTGGGCGATTAGGCCTGGCTCGCAGTCAGCGTTCCAATTCAACCCAAAGGTATTCGATGGGATTGAGGTCAGAGCTCTGTGCAGGCCAGTCAAGTTCTTCCACACCGATCTCGACAAAACATTTTTGTATGGACCTCGCTTTGTGCATGGGGGCATTGTCATGCTGAAACAGGAAAGGGCCTTCCCAAACCTTTTCCCCAAAGTTAGAAGCACAGAATCATCTAGAATGTAATTGTATGCTGTAGTGTTAAGATTTCCCGTCACTGGAACTGAGGGGCCTAGCACGAACCATGAAAAACAGCCCCAGACCATTATTCCTCCTCCACCAAAACTTTATAGTTGGCACTATGCATTCGGGCAGGTAGTGTTCTCCTGGCATCCGCTGAACCCAGATTCGTCCGTCAGACTGCCAGATGGTGACGCGTGAGTAATCACTCCAGAGAACGTGTTTCCACAGCTCCAGAGTCCAATGGTGATGAGCTTTACACCACTCCAGCCGATGCCTGGCATTGCGCATGGGGATATTAGGCTTGTGTGCGGCTGCTCGACCATGGAAACATACTTCATGAAGCTGCTGACTAACAAACACCTTCCGGAGGTGACTATGACTATCAACTATCAACTTATTTCCACCATAATTTGCAAATTAATTCATTAAAAATCAGCCTATAATGTGATTTTCTGGATTCTTTTTCTCATTTTGTCTGTCAGAGTTGAAGTGCACCTTTGATGAAAATTACAGGCCTCTCTCATCTTTTTAAGTGGGAGAACTTGCACAATTGGTGGCTGACTAAATACTTTTTTGCCCCACTGTATATGATATTAACCACCTTGGAAGACTGAATATAACAGTCTTCTAGGTATTAACACCTTCTAGGTCATAATGTTTCCTGTTCTGAGCAATTGTCTCTGAGTGACCTCTGTTTCTCCCTCAGGGCTGTGCCCGTGTGGGTCTGAGTGCTGGCACTGGGATAGGTGTCTCCTCAGCTCTGGTCAGCAACCAGAACTCGCACAACAACAACGCACCCAACATCCCACCGCACAACAATGACAACGAGGAGGGTGGTGCTGCCATGCCTCAGCCACAACACAGGGCCGAGGGTACGCTGCTGCTCACAATGTTACTTTTCTACATGACATTACAAACTGGGTGGTTTGAGCCCTGAATGCTTATTGGCTGAAAGCTATGGTATATCATACAGTATACCACGGGTATGACAAAAAAAATATTTTTACTGCTCTAATTACGTTGGTAACCAGTTTATATTAGCAATAAGGCACCTCGGGGGTTTGTAGTATATGGCCGATATACTACGTCTAAGGTCTGTATCCAGGCACTCTGCGTTGCGCATAAGAACGACCCTTAGCTGTGGTATATTGGTCATATACCACACCCCCTTAGGCCCTATTGCTTAATTATAACATTCCTACAACATTGCTACTATTTCTACAAACTCATGGCCTTAATACTACTGGTCCTCTGCTGCAGAGCTTCCTGAGGTGAATTGGATGGTGCTGGAAGAGAACATTGAGGCTGAGGTGGTGGGCCAGGCCTGGCCTGGCCTGTCGAGGAGGAAGAACCGCCTGGTCCTGGTCCCAGTCAGCCTGCTGAGGAGGAAGAACCGCCTGGTCCCGGTCCCAGTCAGCCTGCTGAGGAGGAAGAACCGCCTGGTCCCAGTCAGCCTGCTGAGGAGGAAGAACCGCCTGGTCCCAGTCAGCCTGCTGAGGAGGAAGAACCGCCCGGTCCCAGTCAGCCTGTCGAGGAGGAAGAACCGCCTGGTCCCGGTCCCAGTCAGCCTGCTGAGGAGGAAGAACTGCCTGGTCCCAGTCAGCCTGCTGAGGAGGAAGAACTGCCTGGTCCCAGTCAGCCTGCTGAGGAGGAAGAACCGCCCGGGTCCCAGTCAGCCTGCAGAGGAGGAAGAACCGCCTGGTCCCGGTCCCAGTCAGCCTGCTGAGGAGGAAGAACCGCCTGGTCCCGGTCCCAGTCAGCCTGCTGAGGAGGAAGAACCGCCTGGTCCCGGTCCCAGTCAGCCTGCTGAGGAGGAAGAACCACCCGGTCCCAGTCAGCCTGTCGAGGAGGAAGAACCACCTGGTCCCGGTCCCAGTCAGCCTGCTGAAGAGGAAGAACCGCCCGGTCCCAGTCAGCCTGTCGAGGAGGAAGAACCGCCTGGTCCCGGTCCCAGTCAGCCTGCTGAGGAGGAAGAACCACCTGGTCCCAGTCAGCCTGCTGAGGAGGAAGAACCACCCGGTCCCGGTCCCAGTCAGCCTGCTGAGGAGGAAGAACCGCCTGGTCCCGGTCCCAGTCAGCCTGCTGAGGAGGAAGAACCGCCTGGTCCCAGTCAGCCTGCCAACCCTCAGCCTGACAAGGAACAAGCAGGTCTGGACAGAACTAAATCCATAACAGAAAAGAGACGTTTCTCATTTTTATTTCTCTCTCTATCCTCTCACTATTCTCTCTCGCTCCTCTGACTTATTTTCTCCTCTGTCTCTCCCCCCTGTAGGTCCCAGTGGTGTTCAGTTTGTGGTGAAGAAGCCTCCAGTGGTGATGTCTGACTCGGACAGTGAGGATGAGGAGGGCCCTGCCAGACACCAGGCTCCTGGCTGGCCCCAGCAACACACCACCTATCCTCCTGAACCACCACAGCCCACTGGCAAGACTGCCACTGCTGAGGAGACAGCCACACACAGTAGTGAGTACAGCTGTTGCGTAGACCGTATTACCGGCAAACCGTCAGTCATGACCGCAGTAAAATCCTACGTGACCATCGGGTCATGGTAATCTCCTCTTATGCACTCTGGACATGCGTTGATAGTAGGCCTATCTACTCGCTAACGACGTCATGTCACTAATGGCCTGGTACGCCGTGCTCTATTTGCCCTCTAACCACTAAGGCATCAATGCAATTGAAAATCACATCAAACACTGATCAGAACTCTGTCATGCTTTTAAAACTCACCATTAGGCTACATTTTTCAACCTCACTGTGATGATCAATTTGAAGAAAGAAGTTCAACAGTAGGTTGAAACTGAGGGGAGAAACATGGTTGTTGTGGATGTTGTTTTAAAGCCAAACAAGGAAATGGACAGGGCTTTTCTGAGATGATAATGATTCATTCAAAGCATTTAAGATACTGCATGTAAAACACTCATACGCATACTAAAGCTTTTACATATGCGTAGGCCTATACGCACCGGCCAGTTTATTAGGTATACCCAACTAGTACCGGGTCTGATCCCCCTTTGCCGCCGTAATAGCCTGAATTCTTCAGGGCATGGATTCTACAAGGTGTCGGAAACATTAGTTGCTGAATTGGTATCAAGAGACCTAACGTGTGCAAGGAAAACATTCCCCACACCGGTACACCACGTCCACGTCCACGTCCAAGCCTGTACCAGGCAGGATGGGTCCATGGACTCGTGCTGCTTTTACAAAATCCTGACTGGCATCAGTTAATGACTCAACAGGAACAGGGATTCGTCAGACCAGGTGATGTTTTTTACTCAATTGTTCAGTGTTGATGATCGCGTGCCCACTGGAGCCTCTTCTTCTTGTTTTTAGCCGATAGGAGGGTGGTCGTCTGCTGCAATAGCCCATCCGTGACAAGGACCGACGAGTTGTAGCTTTCCGAGATGCTGTTCTGCATACCACTGTTGTACTGGGCCTTTATTTGTCTGTGTGAACTGCCTGTTAGCTTGCATGATTTTAGCCATTGGCCTTCGACCTCTCATCAACGAGCAGTTTTCGCCCACAGGACTGCCACTGACTGGATGTTTTTTGTTTCACACCATTCTCTGGAAACCCTAGACACTGTGAGAAGCCCAGGAGGACGGCCATTTCTGAGGTACTGGCATCAACGATAACGCCACGCTCCAAGTCGCTTAGGTCACTCGTTTTGCCCGTTCGAACATTTAATTGAATAGTGACTGAATGCCTCGATGCCTATCTGCTTTATATAGCAAGCCATGGCCACGTGACTCACTGTCTGTAGGAGCAAACCAATTTCAGGAATGGGGTGGTGTATGTAATAGACTGTCTGGTGAATGTACTGTATATGAGCCTGAATAAAATAATGATTGTGCCGTTATACAATACATGGCCTAATGGCCTACCGCATATTACTCACGGCAGAAAAACATGCAAAAAAATACAGATTTAAGATGTCTTTGGTACATAATTAGTGTAGCCTATACTCCAAAAATAAACAAGTTCTAGTAATTTCCTTTGTGTGGACTATATGATTATGCATACTGGATGGACTGGTTACCTAATGCTACGCACCAAACGTTCTATCCATGAGTGTGGGAGAGAACATATAGGCAGGCCGAGGCAATGCTGTTGGTTCATTGATTGTGTAGGGTGGATTACAGTGTTAGCCTACAATTCTACAGTGCCTTTGGAATGTATTCAGACCCCTTTACTTTTTCCACATTGTTACGTTACAGCCTTGTTCTAACATTTATTTATTTATTTAAATTCCCCCTCAAATCTACACACAATACCCCATAAATACAAAGCAAAAACTGTAAAAAAAATTAAAATAATAATAATATATATCACATTTACATAAGTATTCAGACCCTTTACTCAGTACTTTGTTAAAGCACCTTTAGCAGCGATTACAACGTTGAGTCTTCTTGGGTATGACGCTATAAGCTTGGCACATCTTTTTTGGGGGAGTTCCTCCCATTCTTCTCTGCAGATGCTCTCAAGCTCTGTCAGATGAGAGGGGAGCGTTGCTGCACAGCTACAGAGCCTTGCGAAAGTATTCGGCCCCCTTGAACTTTGCGACCTTTTGCCATATTTCAGGCTTCAAACAAAGATATAAAACTGTATTTTTTTGTGAAGAATCAACAACAAGTGGGACACAATCATGAAGTGGAATGACATTTATTGGATATTTCAAAGTTTTTTAACAAATCAAAAACTGAAAAATTGGGCGTGCAAAATTATTCAGCCCCCTTAAGTTATTACTTTGTAGCGCCACCTTTTGCTGCGATTACAGCTGTAAGTCGCTTGGGGTATGTCTCTATCAGTTTTGCACATCGAGAGACTGACATTTTTTCCCATTCCTCCTTGCAAAACAGCTCGAGCTCAGTGAGGTTGGATGGAGAGCATTTGTGAACAGCAGTTTTCAGTTCTTTCCACAGATTCTCGATTGGATTCAGGTCTGGACTTTGACTTGGCCATTCTAACACCTGGATATGTTTATTTTTGAACCATTCCATTGTAGATTTTGCTTTATGTTTTGGATCATTGTCTTGTTGGAAGACAAATCTCCGTCCCAGTCTCAGGTCTTTTGCAGACTCCATCAGGTTTTCTTCCAGAATGGTCCTGTATTTGGCTCCATCCATCTTCCCATCAATTTTAACCATCTTCCCTGTCCCTGCTGAAGAAAAGCAGGCCCAAACCACGATGCTGCCACCACCATGTTTGACAGTGGGGATGGTGTGTTCAGGGTGATGAGCTGTGCTGCTTTTACGCCAAACATAACGTTTTGCATTGTTGCCAAAAAGTTCAATTTTGGTTTCATCTGACCAGAGCACCTTCTTCCACATGTTTGGTGTGTCTCCCAGGTGGCTTGTGGCAAACTTTAAACGACACTTTTTATGGATATCTTTAAGAAATGGCTTTCTTTCTTGCCACACTTCCATAAAGGCCAGATTTGTGCAATATATGACTGATTGTTGTCCTATGGACAGAGTCTCCCACCTCAGCTGTAGATCTCTGCAGTTCATCCAGAGTGATCATGGGCCTCTTGGCTGCATCTCTGATCAGTCTTGTCCTTGTATGAGCTGAAAGTTTAGAGGGACGGCCAGGTCTTGGTAGATTTGCAGTGGTCTGATACTCCTTCCATTTCAATATTATCGCTTGCACAGTGCTTCTTGGGATGTTTAAAGCTTGGGAAATCTTTTTGTATCCAAATCCGGCTTTAAACTTCTTCACAACAGTATCTCGGACCTGCCTGGTGTGTTCCTTGTTCTTCATGATGCTCTCTGCGCTTTTAACAGACCTCTGAGACTATCACAGTGCAGGTGCATTTATACGGAGACTTGATTACACACAGGTGGATTGTATTTATCATCATTAGTCATTTAGGTCAACATTGGATCATTCAGAGATCCTCACTGAACTTCTGGAGAGAGTTTGCTGCACTGAAAGTAAAGGGGCTGAATAATTTTGCACGCCCAATTTTTCAGTTTTTGATTTGTTAAAAAAGTTTGAAATATCCAATAAATGTCGTTCCACTTCATGATTGTGTCCCACTTGTTATTGATTCTTCACAAAAAAATACAGTTTTATATCTTTATGTTTGAAGCCTGAAATGTGGCAAAAGGTCGCAAAGTTCAAGGGGGCCGAATACTTTCGCAAGGCACTGTATCTTCAGGTCTCCCCAGAGATGTTCGATCTGGTTCGGGCTCTGGCTGGGCAACTCAAGGACATTCAGAGACTTGTCTCGAAGCCACTCCTGCATTATCTTGGCTGTGTGCTTAGGGTCGTTGTCCTATTGGAAGTTGAACCTTCGCCCCAGTCTGAGAACCTGCTCCAGAGCTCTCAGGACTTCATCAAGAATCTCTCTCCACTTTGCTCCATTCATCTTTCCCTCGATCCTGACTAGTCTGCCTGTCCCTGCCGCTGAAAAACATCCCCACAGCATGATGCTGCCACCACTATGCTTCACCGTAGGGATGGTGCCAGGTTTCCTCCAAATGTGACGCTTGGCATTCAGGCCAAAGAGTTCAATCTTGGTTTCATCAGACCAGAGAATCTCGTTTCTCATGGTCTGAGAATCCTCCAAGCGGGCTGTCATGTGCCTTTTACTGAGGTGTGGCTTCCGTCTGGCCACTCTACCATAAAGGCCTGATTGGTGGAGTGCCACAGAGATGGTTGTCCTTCCGGAAGGTTCTCCCATCTCTACAGAAGAACTCTAGAGATCTGTCAGAGTGACCATCGGGTTCTTGGTCGACTTCCTGACCAAGGCCCTTCTCCCCCGATTTCTCAGTTTGGCCAGACGGCCAGCTCTAGGACGAGTCTTGGTGGTTCCAAACCACTTCCATTTAAGAATGATGGAGGCCACTGTGTTCTTGGGGACCTTCAATGATGCATACATTTTTTTGTACTCTTCCCCAGATCTGTGCCTCGACACAATCCTGTCTCTGAGCTCTACGGACAATTCCTTCGACCTCATGGCTTGATTTTTGCGCCAATGTACACTATCAACTGTGGGACCTTTTTATATAGACAGGTGTGTGCCTTTCCTAATTATGTCCAATCAATTGAATTTACCACAGGTGGACTCCAATCAAGTTGTAGAAACATCACAAGGATGATCAATGGAAACAGGATGCACCTGAGCTCAATTTTAAGTCTCATAGCAAAGGGTCTGAATACTTATGTAAATAAGGTATTTCTGTTTTTTCATTTTAACACATTAGCAAACATTTCTAATAACCTGTTTTCACATTATCATTGTGGGGTATTGCGTCTAGATTGCTGAGGATAATTATTATTTTAGAATAAGGCTGTAACGTGTGTGTGTGTGTGCAATTTATTTTTTTCTTTTTTAAAGTCAAGGGGTCTGAATACTTTCCGAAGGCACTGTATATTATAGTGAATTTAATTTTGAATAGCCTAGTAATAGGGCATTTTTTGTTTTCATATTAGGCTGACACATTACCTTTTCGGTAAAGAGTGTCTCACCACCATGTTTTTCCATCTCTCCTCTTTCCCTCATTCCTTTCTTCCCACGTGTTACTATTGATGTTCCCGAACAGATTTGACTTGGTTTCCCAAATTAAGCTTTGGGTAGCTGCAGGTCAGGGTTGAAGAGCCCATGGCATACAGAGATTGGGTGGAATATCACCTGTAGCGCAGCAAGAGGCAGCATTCTCCTCAAACAGTGGTTGATGCATGACGTGAAATAACAGTTCTTATAAGCACAGACATTTCTATATATGCAATCCTGTGTGAAAGCAGAGTTGTTGTGATGGTTGAGGATCCCAGCTGCTACTATATGTATTTCTCAGGGGCTCACCTTTACAACCGGCATGATTTAAACTGCGGGAAAGCGGTCTCAGTGCATACGGATGAGGTCTTTTTTTCCCCCCTGACCCTGTTCCTACCCATTTAATAATTGTCCATTTCTAAATCGAAACAAATTTTCTACATAAGACAAGATTTAAATTGAGAATAGTTTGATGGGTGACAATATATGATCACTTGATGAGAGAACAGGGTGTGCAGCCTGAGGCAAGGAACAGGGCGCAAGCTTTTTTTGCTACCTTTTTCAAATAGTCAATAGGATAGTGGCAGCATGCAGCCCATGTATATTAGATTTCTTAGGCATTCTAAACTAAATTTGCCAAATAAATCTAGCGTATTAGACTTTTACGCTCGACATAGCCACTTCATATCCTTTTCTAGTTTATTCAGCTAAGATGCAAAACATGTTTGTTAATTAATGGTCAATTACCGTAAGACCGGCCCCCATTTCCATTACAATAATCGTCTGACAATATTTCATGACTGCCATAGTCCTAGTAGTGAGTCTCTCAAATCTTTACTCCTCACATCGAAAGAGGCTTTCATAATTCTGGTAGAATAT
This sequence comes from Oncorhynchus kisutch, assembly GCF_002021735.2. NCBI lineage: Eukaryota > Metazoa > Chordata > Actinopteri > Salmoniformes > Salmonidae > Oncorhynchus > Oncorhynchus kisutch. Next base: position 23,029,978 of record NC_034188.2, read on the forward strand.
GAGACCATGAGACAAAATGTTGATGATGAAAAGCAATTTTCTATCCTTACCATGAGTCAAAATTATTTCCATGGCTTGTATTTACATTGTCACAGCTAGTCTCAGTATGCTCTGAGTCCTGTGCTGTGTGTGTTCCAGGTGGTAAAGGGAAGACGCCCCTGCGTCAGCGAGGGTCGCCCCTGCGTCAGCACCACAGTGGGCTGTGTACGCTCTGTCCGCTGGAGAGAAGACTCAGAGAACCGGGAGGAACAGGCCAGAGCCAGGGCAGGGGAGCTGGGAGACGAGGGGGTGATCAGGACTCGCTGCACCTGCAGTAGGGCTCGCCCCGGCCCAGAGGAAAGGACTCGAGGTGGGCCCAACCACCCATCCTCTGGAGGGTCAGGAGGAGGGGACAGGACCCCAGAGAGAAGGCAGGATCTGGGGGGGAGAGCAGGGGCAGAGGGGCTGGAGGCCCGGGGACCTTGTTGAGGAGAGCCCAGCCAGGGCGAGGGGTATGGCTGAGGGGCATGGTGGTGAGAGGATGTCGGGTCAGAGCTTCAGCTTCAGTCAATGCCACTCTGACATTACTTGTCCTAATATTTATATATTTCTTAATCCCATCATTTGAATTTTAGATTTGTGTGTATTGTTGTATAGTGTTAGATACTACTGTACTGTTGTAGCTAGCGACACAAGCATTTTGCTACACTCACAATAACATCTGCTAAATAAGTGCATGTGACCAATAACATTTGTAACGTCACTAGCTACAGTAGACTATGCAGGCTTTAGGGGAGGGGCAGGTAGCCTACACACACAAACTGGCAAAGATTTTCAGCTGGCAGGCAGGCAGACACTGGAATAAACCAGTGTGCTTTACCTAGCCACTTTGTTTTTTTGTGGGACTGGAAAGAAATGCCCAGAACATTAAATAATGTTATTAACTGGTTCCCATGCTTTTAAAATAATGGATCTGTTCCGGAACTGTATAGATCACTTTCGTTCTTGCATCTGGTTATTTTCCTCTAAAAAATGTTCTTCTTTCACAGTTTTCTGTTCCCTGAATGGGTTCCAACCCCTGACATTTGGTGTGTTACTGCCCTTCTGTTTCCTACAGTAGATCTCTTTCTTTATCATGGCCCTGGTGTCATTATAACTACAGCCAGCAGGTGGTGCTGTTGAATCCCTTCTGACCTCAATCAGCCATATTGTACTGTACTGTTGACATGGTGGTCAAGAACCAGTTCCTTCCTTCCTCTATCTAAAAACCTGACATAAACAACCACTTTCATTTAATCAACAGGGAGCTCATTAAGTATGAGTTCTTCCCCGAAGCCATGCGGACGGAAGAGGATGTGAAGAAGTATCCCAACTACTCCTGGGGCCGAGACATCTACACCTTGGAGGGTGAGATGGAGAAAGTCCTGTTCAGCACACTGAGACTGAGATTTGGTCTCTTCACAGCGGAGCTATGTCCTCCCGTAGGGTCACTATGCTACGTCCTCCCGTGGGGTCACTATGCCACGTCCTCCCCTGGGGTCACTATGCTACGTCCTCCCATGGGGTCACTATGCTACGTCCTCCCGTAGGGTCACTATGCTACGTCCTCCCGTAGGGTCACTATGCTACGTCCTCCCCTAGGGTCACTATGCTACATCCTCCCGTGGGGTCACTATGCTACGTCCTCCCGTGGGGTCACTATGCTATGTCCTCCCCTAGGGTCACTATGCTATGTCCTCCTCTAGGGTCACTATGCTACGTCCTCCCGTGGGGTCACTATGCTATGTCCTCCCCTAGGGTCACTATGCTATGTCCTCCCCTAGGGTCACTATGCTACGTCCTCCCCTAGGGTCACTATGCTACGTCCTCCCGTGGGGTCACTACGTCCTCCCCTAGGGTCACTATGCTACGTCCTCTCGTGGGGTCACTATGCTACGTCCTCCCGTGGGGTCACTATGCTACGTCCTCCCGTAGGGTCACTATGCTACGTCCTCCCGTGGGGTCACTATGCTACGTCCTACCCTAGGGTCACTATGCTATGTCCTCCCGTAGGGTCAATATGCTACGTCCTACTGTAGGGTCACTATGCTACGTCCTCCCGTAGGGTCACTATGCTATGTCCTCCCGTGGGGTCACTATGCTACGTCCTCCCGTGGGGTCACTATGCTACGTCCTACCCTAGGGTCACTATGCTATGTCCTCCCATAGGGTCAATATGCTACGTCCTACTGTAGGGTCACTATGCTACGTCCTCCCGTAGGGTCACTATGCTACGTCCTCCCCTAGGGTCACTATGCTACATAGTGGGATTTAGTGTTTTTCCATGCTCCATTTATTGTCCCCCTCAGGTTTTCATGATGCAATTCCTACATTATTTAATCAGTTTTTCTCAATAGTTCCTTCACTTGCCCCTTAGTGTTTTGGTGGCAGCTGCTGCTCTGCCCTGTTCTGATGTATCTACTCTCTCTCTGTTTGTAGGAGTGGTAGATGAAGTCCCCTACTCCATGATCACAGACTTCCCCTGGCTCCGTACCCTACGTGCAGCTGACCCCAACAGTTACGCACGCTACGACTTTGAGGATGATGAGAGCAGTGAGTGACTATGTCCACAGCTCCACCAGGCCAAACTGCTGTCCTATTTCTACTATCATTGGTAGTTGTGTTATATGATCCCAGTGATCTGGCTCTTTGTCTGTTGAGCCATTCACATGAATGTTTAGATCTTTTCAGGGCCTTCTTCTGTGATCGGTCTGGTACCTACCTGATAGTTAGCACTGAGTCTGTGCCAGTCAATCATAAGGTGCAGCCACTCGCTTTGTCCTGCAGCCACTCTCTTTGTCCTGCGGCCACTCTCTTTGTCCTGCGGCCACTCCCGTTGTCCTGCGGCCACTCTCTTTGTCCTGCGGCCACTCTCTTTGTCCTGCAGCCACTCTCTTTGTCCTGCGGCTACTCTCTTTGTCTTGCAGCCACTCTCTTTGTCCTGCAGCCACTCTCTTTGTCCTGCAGCCACTCTCTTTGTCCTGCGGCCACTCTCTTTGTCCTGCGGCCACTCTCTTTGTCCTGCGGCCACTCTCTTTGTCCTGCGGCTACTCTCTTTGTCCTGCGGCCACTCTCTTTGTCCTGCGACTACTCTCTTTGTCCTGCAGCTACTCTCTTTGTCCTGCAGCCACTCTCTTTGTCCTGCAGCCACTCTTTTTGTCCTGCAGCCACTCTCTTTGTCTTGTAGCCACTCTCTTTGTCTTGTAGTGCTCCTACTGTGACTTCTGCACCCACCCAGCGTTGAGTGAGAACTAGTGCTTTACTGCCTTTCCTATGGCGCTCCAGGGAGTTGGCACTGGGGTGTCTGTCTCGAGTTGCCTTGTTTTTGTATTTGCTGACCTTACATGAAGGGAGAGAGAGAAACCTATAACCACCTAAAAGGAAGTGATTCCCAAACCTTCCATAACAAAGCTATCACCTACAGAGAGATGAACCTGGAGAAGAGTCCCCTGAGCAAGCTGGTCCTGGGGCTCTCTTCACAAACACAAACACACCCTACAGAGCCCCCGGACAGCAGCACAATTAGACTCAACCAAATCATGAGAAAACTAAAAAATAATTACAAGACACATTGGAAAGAATTAACAAAAAAACAGAGCAAACTAGAATGCTATTTGGCCCTACACAGGAAGTACACAGCGACAGAATACCTGACCACTGTGACTGACCCAAAATTAATGAAAGCTTTGACTATGTACAGACTCAGTGAGCATAGCCTTGCTATTGAGAAAGGCCGCCGTAGGCAGACATGGCTCTCAAGAGAAGACAGGCTATGTGCTCACTGCCCACAAAATGAGGTGGAAACTGAGCTGCAATTCCTAATCTCCTGCCCAATGTATGACCATATTAGAGAGACATATTTCCCTCAGATTACACAGATCCACAAAAATCCAATTTTGATAAACTGCCATATCTACTGGGTGAAATTCCACAGTGTGCCATCACAGCAGCAAGATTTGTGACCTGTTGCCACGAGAAAAGGGCAACCAGTGAAGAACACACACCATTGTAAATACAACCCATATTTATGCTTATTTATTTTATCTTGTGTCCTTTAACCATTTGTACATTGTTAGAACACTGTATATATATATAATATGACATTTGTAATGTCTTTATTGTTTTGAAACTTCTGTATGTGTAATGTTTACTGTTAATTTTTATTGTTTATTTCACTTTATATAGTCACTTTATATATTATCTACCTCACTTGCTTTGGCAATGTTAACACATGTTTCCCATGCCAATAAAGCCCTTGAATTGAATTGAATTGAGAAAGGCTGCGCAGTGTGTTTTGTTCTCTTCTTAGCCATGGTTTAGGGATTGTTTCTCTCAGTGGGGGAATGACAGCTGCTTGACCTTCGAGGAGTTAAGAGCTCTGCTCTGTTGCTACCATTCATACTCATAGATACGCTATGTTGACCTCATCTTTCCATGCACTGCCTCTCAGTAAAGGTGATGTTGGAATTGTGTGGGGGGCCGGTGTATGTGTGAAAGCACCCAGGGTAGGGTGTATGCCTATGTTATTGTATGAATTGGATATCTGCATTGAGAGAAAACGGCGTGCATTAGCTTGGTGGAGAATTGAAAGCGCAAGGCTTTGTATTCTGTTCTCACTGGGATGTTATTTTTCAGAGGTTTTGAAATCCCTTTTTGTGTTTCGGAGAGATTTCCACTGCCATGGAAGAATATATCCTGCAACACTAACTCAAAAAAGTTCTGGGACACTGTAAAGTCCATGGAGAATAAGAACACCTCCTCCCAGCTGCCCACTGCACTGAAGATAGGAAACACTGTCACCACTGATAAATCCACCATAATTGAGAATTTCAATAAGCATTTTTCTACGGCTGGCCATGCTTTCCACCTGGCTACTCCTACCCCGGACAACAGCACTGCACCCCCAACAGCAACTCGCCCAAGCCTTCCCCATTTCTCCTTCTCCCAAATCTATTCAGCTGATGTTCTGAAAGAGCTGCAAAATCTGGACCCCTACAAATCAGCCGGGCTAGACAATCTGGACCCTTTCTTCCTAAAATTATCTGCCGAAATTGTTGCCACCCCTATTACTAGCCTGTTCAACCTCTCTTTCGTGTCGTCTGAGATTCCCAAAGATTGGAAAGCAGCTGCGGTCATCCCCCTCTTCAAAGGGGGGGACACTCTTGACCCAAACTGCTACAGACCTATATCTATCCTACCGTGCCTTTCTAAGGTCTTCGAAAGCCAAGTCAACAAACAGATTACCGACCATTTCGAATCTCACCATACCTTCTCTGCTATGCAATCCGGTTTCAGAGCTGGTCATGGGTGCACCTCAGCCACGCTCAAGGTCTTAAACGATATCTTAACCGCCATCGATAAGAAACATTACTGTGCAGCCGTATTCATTGATCTGGCCAAGGCTTTCGACTCTGTCAATCACCATATCCTCATCGGCAGACTCGACAGCCTTGGTTTCTCAAATGATTGCCTCGCCTGGTTCACCAACTACTTCTCTGATAGAGTTCAGTGTGTCAAATCGGAGGGTCTGCTGTCCGGACCTCTGGCAGTCTCTATGGGGGTGCCACAGGGTTCAATTCTTGGACCGACTCTCTTCTCTGTATACATCAATGAGGTCGCTCTTGCTGCTGGTGAGTCCCTGATCCACCTCTACGCAGACGACACCATTCTGTATACTTCCGGCCCTTCTTTGGACACTGTGTTAACAACCCTCCAGGCAAGCTTCAATGCCATACAACTCTCCTTCCGTGGCCTCCAATTGCTCTTAAATACAAGTAAAACTAAATGCATGCTCTTCAACCGATCGCTACCTGCACCTACCCGCCTGTCCAACATCACTACTCTGGACGGCTCTGACTTAGAATACGTGGACAACTACAAATACTTAGGTGTCTGGTTAGACTGTAAACTCTCCTTCCAGACCCATATCAAACATCTCCAATCCAAAGTTAAATCTAGAATTGGCTTCCTATTTCGCAACAAAGCATCCTTCACTCATGCTGCCAAACATACCCTTGTAAAACTGACCATCCTACCAATCCTCGACTTTGGCGATGTCATTTACAAAATAGCCTCCAATACCCTACTCAACAAATTGGATGCAGTCTATCACAGTGCAATCCGTTTTATCACCAAAGCCCCATATACTACCCACCATTGCGACCTGTACGCTCTCGTTGGCTGGCCCTCGCTTCATACTCGTCGCCAAACCCACTGGCTCCATGTCATCTACAAGACCCTGCTAGGTAAAGTCCCCCCTTATCTCAGCTCGCTGGTCACCATAGCATCTCCCACCTGTAGCACACGCTCCAGCAGGTATATCTCTCTAGTCACCCCCAAAACCAATTCTTTCTTTGGCCGCCTCTCCTTCCAGTTCTCTGCTGCCAATGACTGGAACGAACTACAAAAATCTCTGAAACTGGAAACACTTATCTCCCTCACTAGCTTTAAGCACCAACTGTCAGAGCAGCTCACAGATTACTGCACCTGTACATAGCCCACCTATAATTTAGCCCAAACAACTACCTCTTTCCCAACTGTATTTAATTTTTATTTATTTATTTATTTTGCTCCTTTGCACCCCATTATTTTTTATTTCTACTTTGCACATTCTTCCATTGCAAAACTACCATTCCAGTATTTTACTTGCTATATTGTATTTACTTTGCCATCATGGCCTTTTTTGCCTTTACCTCCCTTCTCACCTCACATTGTATATAGACTTGTTTATACTGCATTATTGACTGTATGTTTGTTTTTACTCCATGTGTAACTCTGTGTCGTTTTATCTGTCGAACTGCTTTGCTTTATCTTGGCCAGGTCGCAATTGTAAATGAGAACTTGTTCTCAACTTGCCTACCTGGTTAAATAAAGGTAAAATAAAAATAAATAAAAAAATATCAGTGTTTGAGAGTTTGGTGTTCTCACCTCCTACCTCTGGTGCTGACAGAAACCAGCTTCAGAGAAGCACCCTCAAGCTAAACGATGCAAGTGCCCTTAGATTTGTTTGTAAAGAACATTTAGCTTTTGTTTCGTTTTTTTCTTCTTATTTCTGCTTTGTTTTAATGAGTCTTTTCTTCACCTCTTTTCCTGAGGTCTGTCATTTGGGGGGGGTCGGTTGGTTTGGTGTGTATTATGAGTTATGGTCTATATTGCTCAGTTCTATTTACCTCATGACTTGGTAAAACGAGAGAGGACCGCGGAAGAATCCAAAGAAATGTGTCACCAAATCATTTCCGCAAATTATCCTGAAGAAGAAAAGGGGGAAACAATTAATTGAGTCTTTCATGCATACAAGCATTTCAGAATTCTCCCTGCCTCTAATTGAACCCTAATTTCAAGAGACTAAGAAGGGTGCTGGCTGCTTTGATTAAGGGGCATGGCTAGTTAGGGTCCTAAAAGCATCTCATTCATCTCTAGATGACTGCAGGCATGCGGACTGTGTCCAAGCAAGAGGACCTTCAACACATTGTGTTTTTTATGTGGAATAATAATACTTCTCTTTGGGAAGCACAACTAAGTTTTGTTCAAGCCAGTCTGGGTGACTCCCTCCACCCTCCTCTTCCAAAGCCAAGCCAGTCTGGGTGACTCCCTCCACCCTCCTCTTCCAAAGCCAAGCCAGTCTGGGTGACTCCCTCCACCCTCCTCTTCCAAAGCCAAGCCAGTCTGGGTGACTCCCTCCACCCTCCTCTTCCAAAGCCAAGCCAGTCTGGGTGACTCCCTCCACCCTCCTCTTCCAAAGCCAAGCCAGTCTGGGTGACTCCCTCCACCCTCCTCTTCCAAAGCCAAGCCAGCCTGGGTGACTCCCTCCACCCTCCTCTTCCAAAGCCAAGCCAGTCTGGGTGACTCCCTCCACCCTCCTCTTCCAAAGCCAAGCCCGTCTGGGTGACTCCCTCCACCCTCCTCTTCCAAAGCCAAGCCAGTCTGGGTGACTCCCTCCACCCTCCTCTTCCAAAGCCAAGCCAGCCTGGGTGACTCCCTCCACCCTCCTCTTCCAAAGCCAAGCCAGTCTGGGTGACTCCCTCCACCCTCCTCTTCCAAAGCCAAGCCAGTCTGGGTGACTCCCTCCACCCCCCTCTTCCAAAGCCAAGCCAGCCTGGGTGACTCCCTCCACCCTCCTCTTCCAAAACCAAGCCAGCCTGGGTGACTCCCTCCACCCTCCTCTTCCAAAGCCAAGCCAGCCTGGGTGACTCCCTCCACCCTCCTCTTCCAAAGCCAAGCCAGTCTGGGTGACTCCCTCCACCCTCCTCTTCCAAAGCCAAGCCAGCCTGGGTGACTCCCTCCACCCTCCTCTTCCAAAGCCAAGCCAGCCTGGGTGACTCCCTCCACCCTCCTCTTCCAAAGCCAAGCCAGTCTGGGTGACTCCCTCCACCCTCCTCTTCCAAAGCCAAGCCAGTCTGGGTGACTCCCTCCACCCTCCTCTTCCAAAGCCAAGCCAGCCTGGGTGACTCCCTCCACCCTCCTCTTCCAAAGCCAAGCCAGCCTGGGTGACTCCCTCCACCCTCCTCTTCCAAAGCCAAGCCAGTCTGGGTGACTCCCTCCACCCTCCTCTTCCAAAGCCAAGCCAGTCTGGGTGACTCCCTCCACCCTCCTCTTCCAAAGCCAAGCCAGCCTGGGTGACTCCCTCCACCCTCCTCTTCCAAAGCCAAGCCTGCCTGGGTGACTCCCTCCACCCTCCTCTTCCAAAGCCAAGCCAGTCTGGGTGACTCCCTCCACCCTCCTCTTCCAAAGCCAAGCCAGCCTGGGTGACTCCCTCCACCCTCCTCTTCCAAAGCCAAGCCAGCCTGGGTGACTCCCTCCACCCTCCTCTTCCAAAGCCAAGCCAGTCTGGGTGACTCCCTCCACCCTCCTCTTCCAAAGCCAAGCCAGTCTGGGTGACTCCCTCCACCCTCCTCTTCCAAAGCCAAGCCAGCCTGGGTGACTCCCTCCACCCTCCTCTTCCAAAGCCAAGCCTGCCTGGGTGACTCCCTCCACCCTCCTCTTCCAAAGCCAAGCCTGCCTGGGTGACTCCCTCCACCCCCCTCTTCCAAAGCCAAGCCAGCCTGGGTGACTCCCTCCACCCTCCTCTTCCAAAACCAAGCCAGCCTGGGTGACTCCCTCCACCCTCCTCTTCCAAAGCCAAGCCAGCCTGGGTGACTCCCTCCACCCTCCTCTTCCAAAACCAAGCCAGCCTGGGTGACTCCCTCCACCCTCCTCTTCCAAAACCAAACCAGCCTGGGTGACTCCCTTCACCCTCCTCTTCCAAAGCCAAGATAGTAATGCTTGTGGATTTAATCTAAATACGCTAATCACTGCCTGTACAGATACGCTGTATTTAATGGATCTTAGATGTGTTTTATATGTTTATATAAAGACAACTATTTCACATAATCAAAAGGGAGACCAGAATCAAGTGGCGCACCACTGTGTGTCATGAGTTGTCTGTTCGTGATTTAAATGTGAATCCTCTTTTTATTGAAACTGACCAGTTCACAGTGAGCTCTATAGAGTCTTTATACTGAAAATGTGTGTCCCAAATGTCACCCTATTCCGTATATAGTGCTCTACTTTTTAATAGAGCCCTATGGACCCTGGTTAAGAGTAGTGCACTGTATAGGCTCTAGAAAGCACCTGTGCATTATTCTAATCAAAATCCATCAGTTTAAGCTAGAGATATCTGATTGTCAGCCTTCCTCATCTTCGGCTGTTTAGAGACCAGAAGACATCCCGAAAATCACTCTTCTCACACATGTCTTTAGCGTCTGAACGGTTTGGCCTATGAACTAATATCACCACTCTATGGAAAGGTGAGACTCAAACACGATGGTGTTCTCTTTCGTTTTTGTAGCAGGTCGCCAAACGAGCTTTGAGAACTCCTTCACGTGATTGTAAATATCTTCGATATTAAGCATATCTGTCACGCCACACCCTTACTGTACCCATGTGACCTGTCACTAAAAATGGCTGTGTGGCATGACATACTGTCTATTACGTCACTCACGTTTGTTTTACATTACGAGTTTGCTGTTAATCACCTTCAGATTACTTTTATACAATTCTTCAACTAGCTAACTTGATTGCTTTTTGTCGGGCATGTCCATTCTTGTGTTAGCTCGCTAGTTCTTTGCAATCTGATGATGATGATGCCATGCACCACAGCTACCCGCGGTGACGGTTGACCAGAAAAGATCCATGTCTGAAATCTTTGAGAGGGTAAATGAAAACCTCAATGTGGAGCATGCACCTGCTGCCTTGGCGTCCACATCCAAGTTTGGATTAATACAGTTCTTCAAAGACTGAGACGTCCATCCTGTTGTTCAAATACTTTGTGAGTGAGCTCCAATGCACTTGGAGCGCGCCAAACGACCGAACCCCTGCCATGCCAAACATACACACTCGCTTAGCTACAGTTCCTGGTGCAGATGAGAATGATTTTGTCCATTTCTCCCGTGTGGACAAGTCATTTGCTTCGCTTGTTCTGCCTGCTTCTCACATTTAAGGCCAAGAGCTGCCTAACAAACGATGCAGGACATATGATCGCTTCCTACCCAGGACACACGACAGCTCTGCTTCAGCCGCTAGGCTTAGAAATTCAGCAGCGATACCGGCCTTCTATCAGAAGGAGCTGCGGGACCGCCTCTCTGCAAACTAGGATGCTGAGACCATGAACGAACAAACTGTATACAGTTACAGATCTACTCATCCAATTCCTTCAGGGCAATGATCACGTTTGGCAATACTGTGTGTTGCACGGTGCCACCTATGGTTACCGCAGTCCAAGCTCCCTGACAAAGAAGGTTCCACTCCTAGGTGTACCCATATCACCAGGCCAGACATTTGGCCCAGCAGCGCCCTACCTACAAGTGTCTTAAGGAGGACAGGGAAGCACAGATGGAGGTTCGGCTCCTCATCCCAAAGCCTGGAATGCTTCAGCAGCAAACCGTTAATCCCGTCGCAGGGCCCCAACTGGGAAGCCAAGAAACCAGGCCCAGACTCACACTGCACCTGCTGTGGAGGAACAGACCCTCTCAGCCATACCGAAGAGGTGGAGCGCAGAGGCGACACCATATGCAGGCCGCATCCCCTCTGCACCATAGCACGCAGAGCCTGGACCAAGACTCAACACCGTTTCCTCTGGAGAAAGTCAACGGCCAACAAATGAGTGTTTTGTGCACTCTAACGCAAGGCTACGCAGTACAATTTGTCAGCAACCCCCACGCTTCAGGAGTGTCTTAAAAACAAAAGCAAATACTCTGCTCAGAAATCTCCTTGTTCCTGGAAAAGCATGTAGTCAGAGGTAGAACCAGCGCAACAAAACAGCAGGTTCTAATCAATCTATTTTATTGCGCCAAAAAAGGGGTGGAGGCCTCCGTCCGATCCTGGACCTAATATGCCTGAATCGTCATCTTTCAGCACTTCAAAATGCTGCCAATCAAAACTATCCTTCAGTCAATAAAACCAGGTGATTGGTTCACCACAGTGGCATACTTACATATCCCCATCACACAGAAAATACCTGATTTGCTGTCGAAAAACATGTTTTTCAGTTTCCTGTTCTACCCTTATGCCTTTCACTCACCCCTCGTACTTTCATAAAGTGCATGATTGACACTATCCAGAAAGAGTGGTAATCTTTGACAAATTGTCTTTTAACATTCAAACTGAGAAAATGGGTGATGGCGCTAGAGAGTCAGCAGCTCCTAGCTCCACATGTGGTTAATACAGCACTGGTACAACAGACACAATCTATGTCCCAGAAAGGACCAACACAAAAAGCTGGACATTTCAATGACTTGCTGGAAATCAATACAATGGTGGTGCCTAGCACTTAAATTCCCAGTGGAGTTCTCCTAGGTCCAGTTTGCAACCGGGTGACTTTGATCACAGACACTTCTGTACAGGGATGGGAAGTCTTGAAGCATTCAGGGCTCCATGGTGTATGGTCAGCACCATGAACAACATGTCAATGTACTGGAGTTCACCTTGGACTCCGGCACTTCCTCCCAGTACTGATACGGACAGACAACAGAACCATAGATGCACACATCAACCGCCAGGGCAGACAATATCTCCTAGATATAGGACAGATACTTCAAAACCTTATTTCTTATGATACATTTTTTTAACTTTGTTTTGCTATTTATGAATATGTTATTCAAGGTGTTTATTTGGGCTATAGCAGTTAAGACCAAATTCAATATATATGTTTTTATACTTACAGGGATCCTAAAATTCGCAAGCCACAAACATTCATAGACTCGATTATAGATACTCTTACTGACAGTTGTGGCTGCTTTGTGTGATGTATTGTTGTCTCTACCTTCTTGCCCTTTGTGCTGTTGTCTTTGCCCAATAATGTTTGTACCATGTTGTGCTGCTTCCATGCTGTGTTGTTGTGTGTTGCTGCCATGCTATGTTGTTGTCTTTAGGTCTCTCTTTATGTAGTGTTGTTGTGTGTTGCTGCCATGCTATGTTGTTGTCTTTAGGTCTCTCTTTATGTAGTGTTGTGTTGTCTTTAGGTCTCTCTTTATGTAGTGTTGTGTTGTCTTTAGGTCTCTCTTTATGTAGTGTTGTGTTGTCTTTAGGTCTCTCTTTATGTAGTGTTGTTGTGTGTTGCTGCCATGCTATGTTGTTGTCTTTAGGTCTCTCTTTATGTAGTGTTGTGTTGTCTTTAGGTCTCTCTTTATGTAGTGTTGTGTTGTCTTTAGGTCTCTCTTTATGTAGTGTTGTGTTGTCTTTAGGGTCTCTCTTTATGTAGTGTTGTGTTGTCTTTAGGTCTCTCTTTATGTAGTGTTGTGTTGTCTTTAGGTCTCTCTTTATGTAGTGTAGTGTTGTCTCTCTTTATGTAGTGTTGTCTCTCTTTATGTAGTGTTGTCTCTCTTTATGTAGTGTTGTCTCTCTTTATGTAGTGTTGTCTCTCTTTATGTAGTGTTGTGTTGTCTTTAGGTCTCTCTTTATGTAGTGTTGTCTCTCTTTATGTAGTGTTGTCTCTCTTGTCGTGATGTGTTTTTTTGTCCTATATTTTTCTTTCATTTACTGGTATTTTTCATCCCATTTTGCCTTTTTGTATGCCGTCATTGTAAATAAGTTAATAACTGACTTGACTATTAAATGAAACACTTATCCATATATTAGCTTAGTAGAACCCCTAAAAGACCTGGAGACGAGGAGAGGACACTGCCAGCTTTCAAATTAGCCAGTGTACTATGTAATGCTGCCCTGCGTCTGGAGAATCCATTTCCTTGCTGGAGTTTAAGTGGACTCACAAGACAAGTACTGTAATATAGGTTGTGTGTCTGGTCTGGAGTAAGTCATTGTCACACTGTTTATACATTCTGACACATAATAGGTGTGTAATGTCCCCTTCTACTTAGTCTAAGCAGGAAGAGGAGAAGATTTGTGGAGATAGCATGTTGGACCTGCAGTATGTCTGTGTGACAGAGTTTGGCTAATCCCAGTAAGGGCTAGAATTAGTTTATTTTTCAACCTCAGAATGTAATGTTGTGTATTAAGTCTGGTACGGCAAACACCCTACTATTTAATTGTGCCAAAACTGCATATTAGAGGAGAGGGGAGGGGTAAACCTACAGATGAATTAAAGCACAGATTATCCATTATATTGACCAGATACTCAAGTGGCCACTCTAACAATTAAAATAAGTCTTCAAAAATGGAAGGTAGATTGGAGAATGCTAGATCTGGTGGGACTGAGAGGGCAGATATTCGTGTGACCAACGGTTTCCACTGGTTACCACAGCCACAAAGTCAGTTCGGAAGAATTCATGAAAACTAAAATGTGCTTTTTGGTTTTACTTTAAGGTTAAGATTAGGCTTAAGGTTACCAGTGTGGGTAGGGCTAGGTTTAAAATCACATTTTAAGAAGATAAATTGTAGAAATAAGCAGGGTGTTTGACATTGTGGCTGTGGTAACTAGTGACGATCAGGCACAAGTCAGAGAAAGTGTTTTTTCTCAAAATTGCTCAAAATCGTCAGATTAGTACACAACCTAAGCATTACGAAACTTCTATACGATCAAATAAGCCACATGTAGCACATAAGCCCTAACATTTTTTGTTAACCAAATTTGACACTCATTGATGTCCATACAAAAACTCCCCGCTTGATGATCGAGAAAAACTAAAAAACGCCACCTGCTGGAGAAGACAGATTTTGGGGCCCAGTTATCCCTCTTGCTTCGCCTCTTCCACTTTGATTAAAAGGAAAATATGTCCCTGAGCAGGATCTGGTGCCTATGCCCACCCTCCTAATTACCAAGCCTCACAGCCTGACTCTTTCCTGTTGATGTTTCCAAAGCTGCCTGTGTCTGTGGAAAACTACATTCCCCACACACATGATTTGAATATTTATGTCCCAAAATGGCACCCTATTCCCCATAAGTAGTGTACTATGTAGGGAATAGGGTACCATTTCGGATGCAAAAACATCTGGCAAGACCCTCCTTCTCAACCCTAGGCTGTTATTGTTATCTATGTTAGCGTGCTCAGCCCCAACATCCATATCTTGATTTCCACCAGAACAAATCTGTGTTTTATAATTGACCACAGTTGTGAAATGACTCCTAACTGTGTTCATGACGTATAAACATAATTTCCTATAGTTGGTACTTTGCAGACGTCTATAGACGGAGCGGAGTGTAGGACGCTAGATCTTTTCAGTCTTTTCAATCAATATGACCAAAACAGGCAAGCTATGTTGGAGCCAGGCAAGGCTATATTTCATTTGAATGGCTAACAGGCTCACTATCTGTGTGATGTAGATTGTTGAAATAGGGGGGATTCAGTGTGGTGACTCAAACCAGTAACGGTTCCAGCCTCTGTGACTGTCGTTTTATAGCTGAGACCCGTAGTTTCCCTTCTGAATCCCAGTCCAGCTAATTAAACTGTTTTGTGCTCCCTGTTTGTTAGTTAAGTAAAAACAATCTTCTCTCCCCAGATTGTTTAGCTGTAATTGGTCTGACTGGCTGCAAGAAAATCAAGCTAACTGTAATGAAATTATCTAATTATCTATTTTTCTTATATCTTTGGAACACCGGTGGTTGTGCAATACAGCAGGCCGCTGAAGTGCTCGGCTGGCAAGAGAGCTAACGAACGAGGGCAGCCAGTGCTGATTCTGAAAGCCACTTCCTTATATAGCCCTGTCATCTATTTGTCCCAGCAGCAATGGGAAGACTCAAGACTCCTAAATTGAGGGATCCGTTTGGTTCCATAAATGGCTGCTAAGTTCACGACTCCACCCTTCACCCCCATCCATTTACCTTCCTATCCCTCTATTTGTCTCCCTCATACATCCAGAGTTCTGACTGTCAGCCAAATAGGATATGTGCTCCTCTCCTCTCCTCCTGCTACAGTTTATCCTGCTGCCAGGCTGTATGGTTTCTGTCATCCCTCTCCCGGTCAGTCAGGCAGGGAGTCAGGCTGGCAGGCATGGAGGCAGGGAGGCAGGGAGGCAGGAGGGAGAGAGGCAAGCAGGTCCCCCAGGCAGGAAGGCAGGCAGGTCCCCCAGGCAGGAAGGCAGGCAGGTCCCCCAGGCAGGAAGGCAGGCAGGTCCCCCAGGCAGGAAGGCAGGCAGGTCCCCCAGGCAGGAAGGCAGGCAGGTCCCCCAGGCAGGCAGGCAGACAGGTCCCCCAGGCAGGAAGGCAGGCAGGTCCCCCAGGCAGGAAGGCAAGCAGGTCCCCCAGGCAGGAAGGCAAGCAGGTCCCCCAGGCAGGAAGGCAGGCAGGTCCCCCAGGCAGGCAGGCAGACAGGTCCCCCAGGCAGGAAGGCAGGCAGGTCCCCCAGGCAGGAAGGCAAGCAGGTCCCCCAGGCAGGAAGGCAAGCAGGTCCCCCAGGCAGGAAGGCAGGCAGGTCCCCCAGGCAGGAAGGCAGGCAGGTCCCCCAGGCAGGAAGGCAGGCAGGTCCCCCAGGCAGGAAGGCAGGCAGGTCCCCCAGGCAGGAAGGCAGGCAGGTCCCCCAGGCAGGAAGGCAGGCAGGTCCCCCAGGCAGGCAGGCAGACAGGTCCCCCAGGCAGGTCGGCAGGTCCCCCAGGCAAGCAGGCAGGTCCCCCAGGTAGGCAGGCAGGCCCCCCAAGTAGGCAGGCACCGCAGTCAGGGAGGCTAGGAGGCAGGTAAGTCCCCCAAGCAGGCAGGTTGGCAGGTCCCCCAGGCAGGCAGGCAGGCACCCCAGTCATGCAGTCAGGGAGCCCTCCCTGCCTCTCTACCTCCCTGCCTGTCTGCCTATCTGCCTCCGTGCCTGCCAGCCAGACTCCTTGCCTGCCTGACCGGGAAAGGGATGACAGAAGCCAAGCCAGTAGGCAGGTCCCCCAGGCTGGCAGGTAGGTCTCCCAAGCTGGTAGGGAGGGAGGCAGGCAGGGAGGCAAGCAGGCAGGGAGGAAGATGGAGTGAGGGAGGAGTTGGTCCCCCCTTTCCTTCTAAGCCTCCACTCTTCTGGGAAGGCTTTCCAATAGATGTTGGAACATTGCTGCGGAGCATTAGTGAGGTCGAGCACTGACGTTAGGCCTGGCTCGCAGTCAGCATTCCAATTCATCCCAAAGGTGTTCGATGGGGTTGAAGTCAGGGCTCTGTGCAGGCCAGTCATGTTCTTCCACGCAAAAATATTTCCCTTCGCTGGAACTAAGGGGCCTAGCCCGAACCATGAAAAACAGCTCCAGACCGTTATTCCTCCTCCACCTAACTTTACAGTTGGCACTATACATTCGGGCAGGTAGACTTCTCCTGGCATCCGCCAAACCCAGATTCCCCCGCCGGACTGCCAGACGGTGAAGCATGATTCAGCACTCCAGAGAACGCATTTCCACTGCTCCAGAGTCCAATGGTGGCGAGCTTTACACCAGTCCAACTGACGCTTGGCATTATGCATGGTGATCTTAAGCTTGTGTGTGGCTGCTCCGCCACTGAAACCCATTTCATGAAGCTCCCTGACGAACAGTTATTGTGTTGATGTTGCTTCCAGAGGCAGTTTGGAACTTGGTACTGAGTGTTGCAACTGAGGGCAAAAGATTTTTACAATCTACGGGCTTCAGCACTCGGCAGTCCCGTTCTGTAAGCTTATGTGGCCTACCACTTCGTGGCTTAGCCGTTGTTGCTCCTAGATGTTTCCACTTCACAATAACACCACTTACAGTTGACCGGGGCAGCTCTAGCAGGGCAGAAATTTGACAAACTGACTTGTTGGAAAGAGCATCCTATGACGGTCCACGTTAAAAGTTACTGTGCTCTTCAGTGAGGCCATTCTACTGCCAGTGTTTGTCTATGGAGATTGTATAGCTGTGTCCTCAATTTTATATACCTGTCAGCAACGGTTATGGCTAAAATAACCAAACCCACTATTTGAAGGTGTGTTCACATAGTTTTGTATATATATAGTGTATGTCTTTGAGAGCAGAGACACATCTGCCTCTTGTCAACCTATACTGTGCTATATAATAGTAAAGGAAAGGGGATACAACTGAAAGCATTCAACTGAAATGTGTCTTCTGCATTTAAGTTTCTTTCTCCCATTGCCCACATTGTTTAATGTCAGTCCCTCCAATAACAACAGACTGCTATTGCTTCTAGATGGGGTTGGTTGGTGACATCCATTGAGACAGTGAATGTGGGACTTGGTGGGAATTCCCATTGGTTTGTGTGTGTTTTACGCATTTGTGTTGCATGTGGCAAAACAACTCTAGACCCAGGGGTATTACATAATGCTGAAGGCATTCAAGTCATTAACAACTCTAGACCTAGACGAATAGATAAGTCCCTATTAATGACCTAGAATCCCACTGCCACCAAATATCTCTCCATGGAGTTCAAATGAAAGAGAACTGAGAAACATACTATTTGTTGTGTCTTGTCTTGTGCCTCTGCACCCTATCCTAGACTATCAGACTCCAACCTAGACACATAACTGAGTGCTGCAAAATAGCACTTTGAGAGATAGAAACAGGCAACTCACCACAAATCTGAGTTTAGAGGTGGTGGATGGACAACTGGGTCAAAAGACAGAGATTTAGCTAATTTTTTGATAGGTGAATGTTTGTGTACACTGCTGCTTGTATTTATCTATGTATATTTATGCTGCCATAGAATCATTTCTCAGCCAATCTAAACAAGCTGTATAATGTGAAGCCACAGTCTGAGTAAAGTTGATAATGTATCACCCCTTTGGTTTCTATAACAATTCATTTTCCATGGTGGGTCTCTATTTCAACAATGTTCTCTTAACATATCCATCAATTCTTGGTTCTTCGCTCAGTTCAGAGAAAGAACAAAAAAAGAACACAGGAACACACATTTGGGGCTCTGGAGGAAGATGGATGCATAAAATATATTTTAACATAAAAGTCATGTCTATTCTTGGGTAAAATCACTACGCTATAGAGCAAGACACAATATATACAACTACTTAGGGGGAAGCCCATAAGTCATGGGTCCTCTCCATATGAGGGAAAAAGTATACACACATGAAGCCTGCAATTTACAAGAAGAAAAAAGGGCCCTATCGGCTGGGCTATTAGGGTTGGGAGCTGCCAAGCCATGAGGCACTGGTTGGCTGCCGTCTTTAATAGCCCTCGTTTCTCCAGATGTAAACAGAGGAGCTTCTCCTAACATTGCCTTTTTAAGGCCTCTCCGGGAGGGAGGGAACAGGGCTGGGGGTGACCCTAGCTTTCTGCACAACCCTAATGAAGTTTCTGCCCCGCCCAGCCATGGTGCAAACCAACATTCCCTCATTTGTTTTACTCTTTTCACTTTTTTCCCCTTCAACGCCGTCCCCCCTCTGTCTGAATGTAGTCTTTTCCAGCCAGGCAGTACCTCCAGGAAGCAACAGCAGCATCTAGGCTTCGAGAGTCTGGAGGATGTGGGGTACGGGTCAAGGGGTGGGGGGTGGATGACACAGAATGAGTGACATTTCACAGACATGGCAGGGCACTCCCCCCACCCCCAGGAGATCCCAGTCCATTCTGTGTGTTGGATCCCCACAGCTGTAGGCATACAGGAGGAAACTTCATCTGGCAGGCTATGAGCCACAAGGTCATTGCTTTGTGTCCCATTTTTTTTTAAATGCACTCTCAATCTTTTGTATAATTTCAGCCAGTAGTTTTGAAAGTGGTGCTCACGAGACAAAGTGAATCTAATTCATACTATATGTTACAAACATGTTGTGCTTAAGATCCTGGAGTGCATTTTTAATGAATGAATACTCTGATGAATCTTCTTAGCTGACTCGGCTTGGTGAGCAGAATGTCTGATCACCACAATATATGATAGTGTTAAAGACATACGGTGCCTTCAAAGTATTCATACCCCTTTACTTATTCCACATGTTGTGAGGAGAAAATAAATGAAAATGCATTTTAAAAATTATACCCAATAATGACGAAGTGAAAACATGTTTTTAGAAATGTTTGCTAATTTATTGAAGATGAAATACCTAAATATCTAATTTACTTAAATGTTGGTGATCATTGCTGGTCAACCATTTTCAGGTCTTGCCATAGATGTTTAAGTAGATTTAAGTCAGAACTGTAAAACTGTAACTCAGGAACATTTCCTGTCTTGGTTAGCAACTTCAGTGTAGATTTGGCCTTGTGATTTAGGTTATTGTCCTGCTGAAAGGTGAATTAATCTCCCAGTGTCTGGTGGAAAGCAGACTGAACCAGGTTTTCCTCTAGGATTTTTCCTGTGCTTAGCTCCATTCCTGTTTCTTTTTTATCCTGAAAGACTCCCCAGTCCTTAATGATTATAAGCATACCCATAACATGATGCAGCCACCAACATACTTGAAAATATAGAGAATGGTACTCAGTAGTGTGTTGTATTGGATTTGCCCCAAACATAAGACTTTGTATTCAGGCCAAAAAGTTCATTGCTTTTCCACATTTTTTGCAGCATTACTTTAGTGCCTTGATGCAAACATGATGTATTTTCGGGAATATTTTTATTCTGTACAGGCTTTCTTCTTTTCACTCTGTCAATTAAATTAGTTTTGTGGAGTAACAACAATGTTGTTGATGCATCCTCAGGACAAAACTATCACAGCCATTAAACTCTATAACTGTTTTAAAGTCCTCATTGGCCTCATGGTGAAATCCCTGAGCGATTTCCTTCCTCTCCGGCAACTGAGTTAGGAAGGACGGCTGTATCTTTGTAGTGACTGGGTGTATTGATACACCATCCAAACTGTGATTAATACATTTCTCAAAGGGATATTTGATGTCTGTTTTTTATTTTAATATAACCCATCTACCAATAGGTGCCCTTCTTTGTGAGGCATTGGAAAACCTACCTGGTCTTTGTGGTTGAATCTGTATTTAAAATGCACTGCTCGGCTGAGGGACCTTACAGATAATTGTTTGTGATGAGGTAGTCATTCAAAGATGAGGTAGTCAATGTAACTTATTGTGACTTGTTCAGCTGATTTTTACTCCTGAACTTATTTAAGCTTACCATAACGAAGGGGTTGAATACTTATTGACTCAAGACATTTCAGCTTTTCATTTTTAATGAATTTGTAAACATTTTAAAAAATGTCACTTTGACATTATGGGATATTGTGTGTAGGCCACTGACAAACAAATCTCAATTGAATCCATTTTAAATTCAAAATGTGAAAACGTCGAGGGGTGTGAATACTTTCTGAAGGCAGTGTATCTAAATGTTCCTGAGATGTAGGATGAAGTGCACGTCTGTGGTGAGGGCTAACGTCTGGGCTGAGGGCTAACGTCTGGGCTGAGGGCTAACGTCTGGGCTGAGGGCTAACGTCTGTGGTGAGGGCTAACGTCTGTGGTGAGGGCTAACGTCTGTGGTGAGGGCTAACGTCTGGGCTGAGGGCTAACGTCTGGGCTGAGGGCTAACGTCTGGGCTGAGGGCTAACATCACCCGTAGTTTCCTAACTTGCTCCTCACCACGGTCTCCCCTGCAAACTGTGACAGCAGTTGGAAGATGATTGCCAGTCTTCTCATGTTGGATTGGCACCAGCTGCTTTGGCATGTTTCTCTCTCTTGGCCACAGGATATGTAGCCAATTACCTTGATGAGCTGATCTGTTGGCCCGTCACACTTCCTGTTGCTCTCCCTCCCATAGTGCTCTGACTCCTTCCCACCATCATTTGACATGAGCCAGACCTAGCTGTGTTTTTCAGTGCATGTGGTTGGCTCTCATAAAATGTCTTCATCGAACACTTCCATGCTCTAGTGAGCTCTCTTTACAGTCACCCTGATGGTTAGCTATGAAAAATTCACTACCTTCATCCCCATTATTCTCCCTCCTTTCTAAAAGCAAACAAGCTTATTTTCCCTCTGTTCTCTGGTATTCCCTCCTCTTTTTCCCCCTGACCTTTCAGTATATGATTCCCAACTTACATTCAGCGAATGCTTATGGGGCAGTCAGCCTTTTTGAAAGGAAGATAATTATTCCAAATAGCTGTGTCTGAGCGCTGTACTCATGTTCCCAGACCTGACTCGACCAGGCTAGAGCAGGCAGGAATGGCAAGGATCCCTCTCTCCTCCTTAATGGTTTCCACATGGAACTCTGGAGTGGGCGGCCAAGCCTACAGTACAGGCAGAAAACTCCAAATTTAGAAGAAATATGAAAATTGTCAAATGCGGCTTCCTTTGCAAGGGAGACAAGCCCAGCCCCCCCTCCACCCTGCCCCCTCCCTCCCCCGTAGATCTCCTTCTCAGACATTGCAGGTCATAGGCTGAGGTTACGGGGCCCTCACGCTAGCAAATCACAGAGCTCTGGGGGCTTTCCCTCATAGGTGCCTGCCCCTCGCCTCATATAAGGTCAAAGAAAAGTCTGTGCTCCCCAAGCCTTGCACCGGGAACCCCCTTCAACCAGTTGGGCTCACACATCGGCCATGGTAGCAGTGTTGGGAAGCTCCCCAACACCTCCCACTTCCAGCTCCCACCCCCACCCAGGCCTCACCACTCAGCATCAGCCACCGGGCCAAGTCTAGGACAGACAGCAACACAGGAGCCACCGAGGACCAGGGCCACAGGCAAAAGACAGCAGCACAAAGGTAAGTCTGCCTCTGCTGCACAGCCTTACATACACCCCCCTATGTACCGTATTTACTTGGAGAGTGAAGCTAAAACATTTAATTTGGCTCTATACTCCAACATTCTGGACTGGAGATGAATTGTTTTGAATGAGGAGAAAGTACAGAATGTCACCTTTTTATTTGAGAGTATTTTCATACATATCTATTATACCGTTTAGAAATTAAAGCACTTTGTATCTAATCCCCCCATTTGAAGGTGTCTTAAGTATTTGGTTAAATTAATTTACAGTATATTAAAGTAGTCAAATGTTTAGTATTTGGTCCCATATTCCTAGCACACAATTACTACATAAAGCTTGTGACTTTACACACTTGTTGGATGCATTAGCAGTTTGTTTTAGATGTATTTCGGGTTATGTTGTGCTCAATATAAATTAAAGGTAAATAATGTATTGTGTCATTTTGGAGTAACTTTTATTGTAAATAAGAATATAATGTTTCTGAACACACACAAAGAGCATGCACCTCAAAGCATGCAAACCTCTCACCATTACCAATAACAGGAGAGGTTAGCATTTTGGGGGGTATGATCATTGTTCCTCTATAACTTTCTCACAAAGCATTATTTACAATTCATTAATATAAGTGAATTTGTCCAAATACTTATGAAAAAACATATTAAAATGGGGGACTGCATACATAAAGTGCTTTCATTTCTAAAACACATACTGTATGAAAAAAACTCAAATAAGATGTGACATTCTGTACTGTCACCTCATATAAAACGTTTGATCTCAAATCCAAAATGGTGGAGTATAGAGCCATGTACATATTTTAGCTTCACTGTCCAATTACATACTTAGGGGAGTGTACATCTTTAGAGACAGGGTTCACTCCCCCAAAGTGGAAAATAGTCCACAGTTTTTATTTTTTATTTTTTTATTTCACCTTTATTTAACCAGGTAGGCTAGTTGAGAACAAGTTCTCATTTGCAACTGCGACCTGGCCAAGATAAAGCATAGCAGTGTGAGCATACAACAAAGAGTTACACATGGAGTAAACAAACAGTTGACTGGTATATGTGACATATTGTATGGTCAAGTGATACCCTGATAGATGCTCATAGGTAGAAGTCTTGATGTGGCAGACGGGTAGGCGATCAACAGAGTACAAGGTTGAAGGTGACTGATAGAGAGTTCTTTGTCACCTGTCAGGTTAGAGGTATAACTGAAGTTGTAATCATGTCAGGGTGGAGGTATAACTGAAGTTGTAATCATGTCAGGATGGAGGTATAACTGAAGTTGTAATCCTGTCAGGTTGGAGGTATAACTGAAGTTGTAATCCTGTCAGGTTGGAGGTATAACTGAAGTTGTAATCCTGTCAGGGTGGAGGTATAACTGAAGTTGTAATCCTGTCAGGTTGGAGGTATAACTGAAGTTGTAATCATGTCAGGATGGAGGTATAACTGAAGTTGTAATCCTGTCAGGGTGGAGGTATAACTGAAGTTGTAATCCTGTCAGGTTGGAGGTATAACTGAAGTTGTAATCCTGTCAGGGTGGAGGTATAACTGAAGTTGTAATCCTGTCAGGTTGGAGGTATATCTGAAGTTGTAATCCTGTCAGGGTGGAGGTATAACTGAAGTTGTAATCCTGTCAGGTTGGAGGTATAACTGAAGTTGTAATCCTGTCAGGTTGGAGGTATAACTGAAGTTGTAATCATGTCAGGATGGAGGTATAACTGAAGTTGTAATCCTGTCAGGGTGGAGGTATAACTGAAGTTGTAATCCTGTCAGGTTGGAGGTATAACTGAAGTTGTAATCCTGTCAGGGTGGAGGTATAACTGAAGTTGTAATCCTGTCAGGTTGGAGGTATATCTGAAGTTGTAATCCTGTCAGGGTGGAGGTTTAACTGAAGTTGTAATCCTGTCAGGGTGGAGGTATAACTGAAGTTGTAATCCTGTCATGTTGGAGGTATATCTGAAGTTGTAATCCTGTCAGGTTGGAGGTATAACTGAAGTTGTAATCATGTCAGGGTGGAGGTATAACTGAAGTTGTAATCCTGTCAGGGTGGAGGTATAACTGAAGTTGTAATCCTGTCAGGTTGGAGGTATAACTGAAGTTGTAATCCTGTCAGGTTGGAGGTATAACTGAAGTTGTAATCATGTCAGGGTGGAGGTATAACTGAAGTTGTAATCCTGTCAGGGTTGTAATTCCCCCCCGCCCTTAACCTATTTATACAATTAGTCATTTCTGGTAGACTTGTCTTTGGAAAAACAATGGTATTTTCCACCATATCTGTGTATTAATGCAGAATGCCATATCAGTACATGAATGGATGGTATAGATAGATTGATGGATTAAAATGAGGGGATGAGAGATGGAGACTGTGGGAGGGAGAGGAATCCGTCTGGAAGCCATCAAACCACAGAGCCTTTTCACATGACCCTGTAATGACCCTGGCTCTTCCTCCCCAGGGGACCCCCGTTCCCAGGGTCCCGCTCACATGTACACCAGGGTGGGAGGGGAAACAAGGGGTTAAGTCCTCAGAGAATGACAAAGACCTCTTTCCAGATGCTCAAAGGAGGACAGACAGAAAACCCTGGCCTGATCATACACACACCTACATACTGTATTCTCTCCCTCCCTCTCACTCTCAGGAACACACACACAATACCACAGAGGTTGTTTGGTTCTCTTCTATACTGTCTATATGGGTGGGTGAGGTTATCTCCATACTTTGTCTTACCATCCTTTGGATGCTATAGCAGCTCAAGCAATTTTTCCTCTCTCTCTCTCTCTCTCTCTCTCTCTCTCTCTCTCTCTCTCAGCATTCTGGGAATGCTTCAGTCGTTTTATAACTTCCTCCCTGGGTTGTAAAATGCTTTTCCTGCTGGGCTTATATGACTCCTCAAAAAAGATGCTAGATTGTCTTTTTGAAATCTCTGATTTATCTAGTCAATTTAATGCCCACTGTTCTTTGCCTCTTCCATATTGCTAATTCCTTCTCTTATTTAATTGTGTGCATGTTTGATGTACATTCACAACCTTTGACACCTGGCTGAAGAAATTGCCCAATTATTGCTCAATTCTGTTTATCCATGAGCCGTATGAAGGAACTTCACCCCCTGTGTAAGAAAGTCAGTCGTAAATCAGTAAGTTTATTATTTGTCTGTAGTGTTTTTAAGTCCATTATTGTTGTATTATTTTTCTTTAACCTTTATCTAACTAAGCCGGTCAGTTTAGAACAAATTCTTAATTACAATGACGGCCTACCATGGCCAAACCCTAACCCGGACGTGACGCCTCTAGCACTGAGATGCAGTGCCTTAGACCGCTGCACCACTCGGGAGCCCAAGATAGTGTATTATTCATCTGTAGTGTTTTTAAGTAAATTATAGTTCTTCATCATCTTTGTTTTATTTTCTGGCTATTCTAAAAAATAATTTACAATTCACTATCTAACCTACACACAAGCCAATGCGCAGACACACACACACACACACACACACACACACACACACACACACACACACACACACACACACACACACACAACCTTATTTGGCCCATTGTGATAAGAGATTCATCCTTTCTCAGAAATTCTCTCTCCGTCTTGAGAAATCCACCCAACCCAAATTACCAAAGTGCTGGGAATCCTGTGTTTATGGAAGGCATCTGAGGGAGCGTTGGGGGATCAGGCATGGGGGGAGCTCTGCTGTCCTGGATCTGGGATAGGATGAGAAACACAGCACATTGACCTACCATGGTGAAGATGGTTTATAATGTAAGAGACGCATTGACAGCCTTTGATTTCACAGCTTATTTGACTGTCGCTTAGGCATTAGCACAATCGATCACAGTAATAATTTATCCTCTGGATGGTTTAGTTAGACAGGGATGCACAAAGTTGCTTCCATAAGTTGTCAAATACTACTCTGATCATAATGTCTCAATGTATATGCATGTGTTACAAAGTAAGGCCCACGTGAATGTTTACCATGACTATTCAATTAGCCTCTGCTGTGACATTCATTTGTTTCTTTGTTCTTTGGCTCTGAATTCTGAGAGAGAGAGAGAGAGCTCAGAGGTACTAGAGAGGGCTGAGCTTCATCAACATCTGATTCATCCTCTGTGGTAGACACAGAGAGCAGGCAGAAGAGGGAGAAAGAAAAGAGGAGAGAGAGAGGGAGGCCCCCCCTCACCCTCCTCACGCTTCCTGCCTAGATGATTTAAGGAGATGGGGAGAAATGAGAGGGGACCTTAAAAGGCAATGTTTGGGCGTCTATTATCAGGCCATGGGTCTGTGTAAACACAGTGTCTGCCTGCACGTCTGTCTGTATATCTGTGGAGGTGAGCACTTTGGCACAAGTTAGGCACTTCACAGTTAGAGAGACTTGCACACACTCACTCACATACACACCAAAGTAAGCAAGTCCTGGCAATGTATTTTTCACCTTGTCACTTTCAAGTGATAGTTTCTTGACATCGGAGAAGAGTTGAAGTGA
Organism: Oncorhynchus kisutch; assembly: GCF_002021735.2. Taxonomy (NCBI): domain Eukaryota; kingdom Metazoa; phylum Chordata; class Actinopteri; order Salmoniformes; family Salmonidae; genus Oncorhynchus; species Oncorhynchus kisutch. The sequence goes on from NC_034188.2 coordinate 23,056,479, forward strand.
AAAGGTTTACAAATCATTTTGACAGATGTTTAGGCTGGAAAGGTCTTCAGTTATACGTTAAAATAGCCAGGTATTTAAACCAATGATATACAGAACATTACATTCATAACATCTAGCATATGCCATATACACGGCTCTTTCCATGACATACTGACCAGGTGAAAGCTATGATCCCTTATTGATGTCACTTGTTAAATCCACTTCAATCAGTGTAGATGAAGGGGAGGAGATAAATTATAGAAGGATTTTTAGGCCTTCAGACAATTGAGACATTGTGTATGTGTGCCATTCAGGGGGAGAATGGGCAAGACAAAATATTTAAGTGCCTTTGAACGCGGTATGGTAGTAGGTGGGGGGGAAATTGTTCATAATGTGTATAGCAAACTGTAGGCAAAGGTATATCCTTGCCTATACATGCATAGTAGTACAGACACCATTTAATACTCAAAGGAATGTGCACCATTGCTGTTGTATATGGCTAGATAACATTGATGTCATAACAACTACACTAGGTAAAACCGGATAAGTTCTAGCTACTCAAAACTTATGAGGAATCCCGAGTCCGTACGGGAGTTGCAGCAATGAGACAAGACAGTAACTGCTAACAAATGGATACCAAGAAATTGGGGAGAAAAAGGGGGTAAAAAATCATTTTAAAAATGAGGAAACTGATTTAATTATTTTGATTTCTCTATACATATAAACCACTAGTTCAAATAAATCAATATGGTGAAGTGAACACGACATCATCTTTATAAGTCAAAGTAATTTAATAAGTACTTGAAATGTTTGAGTTTAGCAGTCCACCTTACTTAGAAACTATGAATTATCATTACTCAAATGGAACTGTAAGTTTCCTTTTACTCATAGCCAGTCGATCAATAATATAACAATACTTTTAGCAAAAAAATGCATATTTAATTACAAATTCGTAGAAACTATGAGAATAAAAAAGGTTCAGAACTTCATCACAGCACAGTTGAAAATACAGTGCATTCGGAAAGTATTGTTGTTACGTTACAGCCTCATTCTAAAATTGATTATATTGTTTTTTCCCTCATCAGTCTACACACAATGCCCTATAATGACAAAGCAAAAACTGTTTTTGTTATAAAGAATAGAACATTTAAGTATATAAGTATTCAGACCCTTTTACTCAGGACTTTGATGAAGCACTTTTGGCAGTGATTACAGCCTCGAGTCTTCTTGGCTATGACCCTACAAGCTTGGCACACCTGTATTTGAGGAGTTTCTCCCATTCTTCTCTGCAGATCCTCTCAAACTCTCAGGTTGGATGGGGAGCGTTGCTGCACAGCTATTTTCAGGTCTTTCCAGAGATGTTCGATTAGGTTCAAGTCCGGGCTCTGGCTGGTCCACTCAAGGACCTTCAGAGACCTGTCCCAAAGCCACTCCTGCATTGTCTTGGCTGTGTGCTTAGGGTTTTTGTCCTGTTGAAAGATGAACCTTCGCGCCAGTCTGAGGTCCTGAGCGGATTTTCATCAAGGATCTCTACTTTGCTCAGTTCTTCTTTTACTCAATTCTGACAAGTCTCCCAGTCCCTGCCGCTGAAAAACATGCCCGCAGCATGATGCTGCCACCACCATGCTTCACCGTAGGGATGTTGCCAGGTTTCCTCCAGACATGACACTTGGTATTAAGGCCAAAGAGTTCAATCTTGGTTTCATCAGACCGGAGAATCTTGTTCCTCATGGTCTGAGAGTCCTTTAGGTGCCTTTTGGCAAACTCCAAGCGGGCTGTCATGTGCCTTTTACTGAGGAGTGGCTTCCGTTTGGCCACTCTACCATAAAGGCCTGATTGGTGGTTGTCCTTCTGGAAGGTTCTCCACAAAGGAACTCTGGAGCTCTATCAGAGTGACCATCGGGTTCTTGGTCACCTCCCTGACCAAGGCCCTTCTCCTCCGATTGCTCAGTTTGGCCTGGCGGCCAGCTCTAGGAAGAGTCTTGGTGGTTACCATCTTCTTCCATTTAAGATTGATGGAAGCCATTGTGCTCTTGGGGACCTTCAATGCTGCAGAAATGTTTCGGGTACCCTTCTATGGACCATTCCTTCAACCTCATGGCTTGGTTTTTGGTCTGACATGCACTGTCAACTCTGGGGCCTTATATAGACAGGTGTCTCCCTTTCCAAATCATGTCCAATCAATTGAATTTACCACAGGTGGTAATCAAGTTGTAGAAACATCTCAAGGATGTTCAATGGACACAGGATGCACCTGAGCTCAATATTGAGTGTCATAGCAATGAGTCTGAATACGTATGTAAATAAGGTATTTCTGCTTA